>NC_077233.1:14796832-15096832 GCF_027887165.1 Monodelphis domestica
AGGGGGATGAAACCTTGGAGGTCTTACAGCAGAGCTTCAATGACCACTTAATAGTTATATATCATGGGTTTTCTCTTAGTATATGAATTGGACTTCATGGCTGCTGAGATCCCAACCAACTTTAAAATTCTTTAAATACTGGGAGGTCTAAAACAGAACTGATTCTTTTTCTTACTAATCATACCTGTCTCCCCAAATTTCCCTATTTCTGTTGAAAGTCCCACCATTCTTGGAGTCTCCCAAATTCATAACTTTGGTATTATCCTCCATTCTTCACACTCTCACATTACATGTCCACTCTTTCCACTTTCCAGTTTATTTCTCCACCCACATAGCACTCTAACTCATGACCATGTCACCTTTCATTTAAATATTTGCAATGGCTGCCTAATTGGTACTTCCAGTCTCCAGTCTTTTACCACTTTTACCACCAGTCATCCTCAACTCAGCAGCTGCCAAAGCAGTTTTCCATAGGCTCATATCTGGTTGTGGTGACTCTCCTACTCAGTAATGTCCAGTGGCTTCCTATTGATTATAGGAAAAAATGTAAACATCTCCAGTTAGTTCTCAAGCCCAATGCAACCTGGCCCCATCCTTTGTTCCCCACCATAATGGTCATAACTCCCCATCTTGAACTTTGTAAAAGAAACTGACTTTCTCTTTGTTCCTTGCAAACAGCCTCAATTCTGCCTCAGAGAACCCTTCTTTGCCTTCAAAACTCAACTGAAGCACTGCTTCTCACTGAAGACTTTCTATCTCCACATCTGCTAGTGCCCTCCTTCCTTACCTCCTTTCCTCGCTCCCTTGTATTTATCTACATTGCATGTGTTCTCTTTATTCCTTTATTAACAGCCTAATGGGTGGATGGGAAACAAGTCTTAAAGCCAGTTTGGCTCAGGTTCAAGTCCTTCTAGTTCAAAGTTCCTAATCTCTGGGCTTTAAGCATCTTCTCCAGACAACAAATTGAAGAGGGACCAAATGCAGCATTGATAAAGGAAGGTTCCTTATCTTGAGGTTTCCTATCTTAATGAAATCACAGGTTAGTTGAGAATATACCTATTCACTTTTCATTTAGGTTTTTCATACATACATATATATATGTATATATGTATGTATCTATAATATATCACAGATAGAGGTGTATGTTTGTATAGATAGATAGACAGACAGAGAGAGCAAAAGTGAGACAGAGAGAGACAGATTGTCAGAGAGAGAGATGGATGGATGAATGTATAAGAAAGAAGGATGGAGAGAGGACAGAGACAAATAGATGGATAGATAGATACATGGGAGAGATGAATGGACGGACAGATGGATGGATGGATGGATGGATAGAAACAGACATCGGTAGACAGACAGACAGACAGATAGATAGAAACAGATAAATAGAAACAGACAGACAAGTGAGATAGATAGATAGATAGATAAATAGATAGGATGGTTGGGTAGATAGGTATAGACAGATAGCCAGACAGGATAGATAGATGAGACAGACAGGATGAAGAGAGAGAGAGAGAGAGAGAGATGAGAGAAAGAGAGAGATAAATAGATTGAGAGAGAGAGAGAGAGAGAGAGAGGTGGATTATATATATATGTGTGTGTGTGTGTGTGTGTGTGTGTGTGTGTGTATACTTATACATATATCTATATATTGTATTCCTGAATGTATCTTATACTTAGAACCTTGCACAGGGCAGCAGTGGACAAACCAGTGTCCATTTGTTTACTTACTTGTTTTCCAAACCAAACCTTTTCAGAACTTATACAGCTAACAATAATAACCCTTATTTTCTGGTCTGTATAATGAGCCACTTACTCAGTCTATGGAGAAAGTATCTGCAGTACATTCCTGGATTCTCATTGGCTGAAATTTCTATAGCCTGCTCCAATGTTGCCTAGCAACACTCTTCCTCTAACTCAAAGCAGGACCAAGAGTGTGGGGGTTGGGTGGACAATCAGGGAGCTTCATTGTCTATTCCAGGGCCCTAGACTTCCTAAACCCAGCTATGGCAGCTCAAAATCCACTAATTCTGATAGAGATTTCTCCTTTGTTCTATAATTCTGCCATCTTCTCACCTCCCAGGTAGAAGTCTAGCCTCTTAGAACCCTCTTTCAGGACCATCCCCCCCCCCATGCCCCAGCCACCCAAATAGTATTTAAAAATCCACATATGCTTTCTCTTTACACACACAATCCCAGGCACATAACTGGGATTTATGAGATCAGGGTACTGACTCACCTGTTCTTGCTAATAAAGATCCTGCTATCCCTGTGCCATATACTGGATCTGTGGGGCTTAACCTGGGCTCCATGGAGAGATTTCAGGGATGGGGGAGGTCTGTAAAGTTAGATCAGAAAAAATAACCTCTTTGCTTTGCCTAAGCTCTAAGTGAAATGGAGCACTTCCTTCAATTCTCCAAGCATTCTTCTCAGAAGGGATCCATAGGCTTCCTGGGATGGCCAAGGGCTCCATGACTCAAAACTGGTGGAGAATCTCCCCCTTATTCTGAGCCTTGATGGTACAAAATTGAAACAAGACCGGAGTCCTGTCTTCTAATGGGAGAAGGATGCAAGAACTGTCATACCAGCTGGTATGTGTTCAGGGTAAAGAAAAGGTCCAGGCAAAGTGCTGTGAGAAATCTGAGGAGTCCCAGAAGACTGCTTGGGGACTAGCCAAAAGAGAATGGGGATCCATTATGGGGAGGACAAAGGATGAACACCAAACACTTAATCACCACGGTTAGATTTAGTTCCATGGCTCTCTTTATTTTATGCATCATTCCCTCACCCAGCATAGTACTTAGTACATATAAGCCCATAATATATGCTTACTCTATTGATCAGTGATTCAACTGGAATTAATTAAGAGCCTACTGTGTGCAAAGCACAACTCCTGATGGAAACTAAGACAAAAGGACAATTCCTTGTCCAGTGGGGGAGACAAGAAGCAAACTTCTCTAAGAACAAGATTCAGGCAGGATTAATTAGAGAGAATCTCAAAGGGAAGTGACTAATCACTTAATAAATGCCTGTGGATTGATTGATTCCAAATACAATGAGATTAGTACCAGGTCATTTTTAAAATCTCCTTCCCAAAAATCAATTCTGATACTTGTTTTCTGGAGTATTGACCCCTAAAAACCCTGTTGCATAATCATTAATAAAGCTATTTCTCTCAACTCTCATTCTGGCCTGGAGAGGAGTTTTCCCCCCTTTTTTGCATTTGTTCATTTATTTATTTCTGCCATATTTATTATCAGTCCCCCTTTCCTTCCCCTTCCCCCAACTGAACAATTGAAAAATAAAATAAAGCCCCTCACAAAAAAATATACACAGATCTATAACACAATTTGCCATATTGGCCACTTCCCAAAATATGGCTCATTCTTCATCTTGAGTCCATTTCCTCCTCCAGAGAGGGGGACATCCTCCTTCACCCTCAGAGCCTGTATCATGGATTCATAGGACACTGATCACAGTTTTGAATTTCTAGCCAATAAACATTTATTGACCTCCTACTATGTGCCCAGGGCCAAATCCTGAGAAGTCAAAAAAAGACAAAGCTTTTGAGGAAATCACACTCTAATTGAGATAGAAGACATACAAGCAATTTTAAGAAATCAATATATACAGGATAACTTGGAAAAAATTAACAGAGGGAAGAATTATCCTCCTGAATCATGAAGGGAGATCGGGAGTGGCTTCATGTAGAAGGTGGGATTTTATTTGGGACTTGAAAGATGCCAGGGAAGCCAGGAGGCTAAGACCCAGTAGGCATAGGGACAGGCAGAGAAAATGCCTAGAACTTAGACATATGGCGTCTTATTGTAGAAATACCAAGGCCAGTGACACTGGATTATAGGTTATATGGGGAGGAGGAGTGCAAGGCATAAAACTAGAAAGGAGTATGCCCAAGGTGTTGAGACAAGAAATCTGGAAAATGATTTATAGTTGACCTTAGAGGATCCAGGTTGCTACTGCAGCTTACTAAGTATGGGGATGACAGTCATTCAGAATGTTACCTTAGGAGGATTACTTTGACAGGTGAGTGGAAGGCGGACTGAAGTAGGGAAATCATTGAGATACACAAACCATATGCCCCCAGAAGACTATAGCAATCATCAAGGCTAAGGGGACGAGGGCCTGGGAATGGGGCAAGAGGGATGGAGTGTCCATGGTATGGAAAGGAGTCATATGTGAAAGATCTTACAAAAATTCAATGGAGGGGGCAGCTGGGTGGCTCAGTGGATGGAGAGCCAGGTCCAGAGATGGGAGGTCCCGGGTTCAATGTGGCCTCAGACACTTCCTAGCTGTGTGACCCTGGGCAAGTCACTTCACCCCCATTGCCTAACCCTTACTACTCTTCTATCTTAGAACCAATACATAGTATTAAATTCTAAGACAGAAGGTGAGGGTTTTAAAAAAATTTTAATGGATAAGTCTTGACCAAAGACAGAATATGGAGGGATGAGAGAGTGTGAGGAGACCAGGATGACACCTGGCTTATGAGCCCCGGGGACACTGAAGTTGGGGGCATGGGTGCTCTGCAGGATACAGTGGTCACATTGACAATAATAGGGAAGATGGTAGCAGGCTGGGTCTGGGAATTAAGATGAGCATGTCACCATCATTGTTCTGCTCTGTATCACTGACTGATGTCTTCTCCTGGCTTCCTGAACTATCCATTTTGTCATTTCTTAGAGGACCCTAACATTGTATTATATTCATATGCCATAAGTTGTTTAGCCATTCCCCAGGTGAGGGGCAACCCTTTAGTTTCCTGGGTTTCTTCCTCCCATGAAAAGAGCTGCTGAAAAAACTTTTGTCCATAGAGGAGCCTAGATACCTCAAAGCTTTCACTTTGTCCTGGCAGTGCACTGTGTGTCTATCAGATGTTGTCGGGGAGCCTGGAATGGATGGAGGCCAGATTTCCATCTAGAAGGGACATTGGCACCTACCTAGTCCAACCAATTCATTTCAGACCTGAGGAAGCTGAGACAGCCAGGTGGGTGAGTGTATAGACCATGGGCCAGGAGTCAGGAAGATCTGGTTTGACACCCTATCTCAGACACTTCTCTGCTGTTGAATCTTGGACGAGTCACTTAATTTCTCAGAAATTCAGTTTCCCCATCTGAAAAATAAAAGAAATAAATTCATTTGTCTCTAAGTTCCCCATCAGCTCTGAACTGATTTATTTATTATCTATGAGCCCATGATTCAGAACTTTCTCTTTCTCTCTCCCCCTCTATCTCCAAATCAACTCATCTAATACATCAGAAGAAATCCTGCTCTTCAGGAATCCTCTTTTATATATATATCTCGGACCCTGTCCTACTTCCAAAACTTCCCCTTTCTTCTGTTACATCCCCTGACACGTAAACTGGGAAGTCTTAGTGCATTTATAGGACCTTGTATTGTTTTCTCATAATTCTCTAAATGTCTTATCTCCTCTTAGTTAGCATTAGTTTGTTAGTTAGCATTCAGAGTGTACATTAAGGTTTATATGGGACTTAATAAATATTTTCATGTTTATACTCACAAAAGCCCCAAAGAGACCCATTATGCCCATTTTATAGATGATGAAACTGAGGCAAACAGAGATTAAATCACTTGTCTAAGGTCTCACAGCTAGTAAGTTTCTGAGACAGAATTAGAACTCATGTCTTCCTGACTCCAAATTCAATGATCTATCAGTGTATCAGTGCCTCTGATTCTGAAATTCAAATGAGATTCCAAGCTTCTTAATGGCAGAAATGTTTCACAGATAAAGTAGGTGCTTACTGAATGGTGGTTGAATTAGTTCTCAGTTCAGTATCCTTCCTAACACAGATCCTAAGCCATAGCAAAATTTAGAAACCCATATTATTGTTTCTGATGCATCAGGACCTTTATGACATAAGGTTCCAGCCTGTAATTTACTTAATTGATATCTATATTGGACAATTGAGATTTCACCTAGAAAATGGCAGCCCCAATCCTCCTTCCAATTTCATTGACTTGCCCAGCATCTCACAAATAGTTAGTGAAAAAAACACAACTGAACCCAAGATCTACTGACTTCTAGTGTTCAGCACTTCCTCTCCTCCTAGACCAAGTGATTTTAATGAGGGGGAAGTCACAAAATGGAAAATACTGGGTTTATCCCCAAGGCTCTCTGTTTCTAATTCTCCCTTCAATTTGGGGAGAATCTATTTGGCAGATATAGAGGCCATCACTTGGGAACTTCCCCTTAAAGGGGAGCCAGGGTTTCCCTTGAGGACTTCTAATTTCTCTCCATCATTCTTCCTCCCACATAATCCAGAAAAATCTTGTCTGATACCACCTAGAGTACTGACAACTTCTTTTGCAGGCACCTGGGACAAAAAACTCAAAGAAAGTACAAGTTTATTTCCTGTATTTCATTGACTCCCTCTCTTACTCCCCATAGAAACTATTCCAAACCTTCACTCATTTCCTCAACTCGAACATAAAGGAAAATGCTGGAGCCAGCTTGAGCCGGCTCACTAAAGACAGCTGTTAAATTTTCGGTGTGAGCCTCACCTCAGAAATGCAGGAATGCTACAAATCAGTGATGACTTTATTGTTTTATTGAATGTCTAGACTTGAGAAAGTCATTGATAAAAAGTTAATAGTGCAAAATAAAGTGAAAAGTGTGCCATTCATACATTCTTTTCTTTCAGAGAACTGGTTGCTAAACATTTACCAGCCAACTCCAGCTTATACATCTCCCTCTCATCTCTTTCTATCAGCTAAGGACTCTGTCTCACACTTCAGTAAGGAAACTGAAGCCACTTCCTACGAACTCCCTCTTCCTCCTTTCTTTTCATTTCAAAACTCTTTGGCATCATTCGCTACTCTCTGCTTCTTTCCCCTAATATCTCATAAGGAAGTAGCCTTTCCCTTTGCCAAAGCCAACCATTCCTATACCCTCATACTTCTCCTCTTTTCCACCAGATTGTCCATCACTCCCTCATCTCTCTACAAAACCCTTTCTTTCTATCCTTTTCTGATATATTAGAACCTTCCTTACTGCCTTCAAACATGCCCAGGTCCTACATCTTTAAAGAACCTTCAGTAGGCACTAACAGCCCCTCAAGCTAACATCCTGCATCCCTCCTCCATTTTCTAGGGAAATCTCTAGAAAAAAATTGACTGTCTCCTCTTCTTGACACAGCATCCTCTCTTTCCCCTTAATCCTTCACCTGGTGCCAATTACTTTATAGCCTTATCTCTCAACTGAAAATGTTCTACACCAATGCTACCAATGACCTTCTCTTTGACTAATCAATTCTCATGCTTCTTGCCTTCTCTGCTACATTAGACATTTTGGACTACCCTGACCACCTGGAGATTCTCTCTGGGTTCTCCTGACCCTGTTCTCTCCTGGTTCTCCTGCATGTCTGACCATTCCTCAGCCTTCTTTGCTAGATCATGGATTATATCACACCCCTAGATGTGAGCGTTCCATAGGCTTCTCTTCTCTATTTCCATGTCTCTGGCTCTGAAAGTGAGTGTCCTCTAGGCTTCCTTCCTTCATCCTCTCTCTCCATCTCTTGCTCTCTCTATTATTCTGTTTCTTTGTCTCACTTTGTCTTTTCTTTATCTCTCTATCTCTGTCTCTCTCTTTTTCTCTCCATTTCTCTGTGTCTGAGTCCCTTCCTCCTATCTCTCTGACCCTTCCAGCTCCAAGGGTCCAACTGTCATCTCTCTGCAGTTGACTCCCAGATCTATATCTCCAGGCCCAGTCTCTATTCTGACCTTCAGGCTCACTTCACCATCTGCATATTTAGACATTTCAGACTTCAATGACCCAGAGACATCTCAAAGCCAATAGGATGGCATTCACTAGGGATAAATGTTCAGTCTTGTACATGCGCAAAAAAGAAGAAGCAACCCTCAAGTATATCATAAAGAAGGCATAGATTATGAGTATTTCTAGAGGGCAGGTAGGTGGCTCAGAAGATAGAGAGCCAGGAGGTCCAGGGTTCAAATATGACCTTAGACAATTCCTAGCTAAGTGAACCTGGGCGAGTCACTTGACCTCCATTACCTAGCCCTTATCACTCTTCTGACTTGGAACCAATACACAGTATTGATTCCAAGATGGAAGGGAAGGGTTTGGTTTTTTTTTTTTAAGAATGTTTCTGCAAAGATCTAGGGTTTTAGTAGAGTATGAGCTCCCTATGAGTGCTCAAGGGACTATGGCAGCCATTAAACCCTATTCAATCTCCAGCTGCATCAGTAAGGGCACAGCTTCCATGAATAGGGAGGTGGGGATAGTTCTACTTTTCTCTGACCTTCTCATGGCTCATCTTGAGTATTATGTTTAGCTTTGGAATTATTGGTTAAATGAGGACATAGATAAGCTGGAGAATGTCCAGAGAAGAGCATCCAAGACGGTGAAAGACCATCAGTTCCTGCCATATGGATCCATTGAAGAAGCTGGGAGTGTTCAGCCTACTGTAAGGAAGCATCAGGGAGATAAAAGAGCAGTCAATTGTAGGTAGGAATGTCACAGGGGAAAGGGATTAGATTTATTCTTTTGGGGCCCATAGGCAGAATCAGAAGGATGAAACTGAAAGTTCTTTTTTATTATTTCTTTATTTATACTATAAAAAATTAATTCCCAGGCATCTCATCACCACTGTCCCCTCTCCAAATGATAGAAAGCATCAACCAACAAAAAAAATGTATATAAATTATGTCTTGTGTGTTCCTATTTATCAGTTCATTCTCTGGAGGTGGACACTCACAAATTCTCCTTCAAATATTAATTCTATAGCTGTATATAATGTTCTCTTGGTTCTACTCATTTCATACTTTGTTATTTCATGTAGGTCTTTCCAAGTTTTTTTTTAATTAACCTGTTTATCATTTCTTTCAGCTCAGTTGTATTACGTCACAATCATATACCACAACTTGCTCAGCCATTTCTCAACTGAAGGACATTTTCTGAGTTTCCAGTTCTTTGCCACCACAAAGAGATCTGCTATAAATATCTTGGTTCTTTCCCTTTTTTCCCTGATCTCCTTGGGAAATAGACACAATGGTGGTTTTTCTGGGTCTAGAGGTAAGTGCAATTTTGGTTTTGCTTTGTTATTTTCCCACACAAAGTTTTGTTTTTGTTTTGAATTGTGTTTGTATACACAGTTTTATAACTCTCTGAACATAATTCCAAAGTGCTCTCCAAAATAGTAAGATTAGTTCACATTTCCACCAAACTTTCAAAGAGGCAAGTTGGGGTTCACTGTCAGTAAAAACTACCTGACATCCTAATAATAAAAACTGTCCAGAAAGGACCAAAATGGAAGGAGCTGCCTAAAGAGTAGCAGGGTGGGAAGGAGTCATCACCTTAGAGGTCTTCCAACAGAACTTGGATGACCACCTATTTTATATATTTTTTTAATTTTTGAAAATTTTATTTAATTAGATCATTTAGAATATTTTTCCATGGTTACAAAACTCATGTTCTTTCCCTCCCCTCTCCTCACCCCCTCCCATATCTGATGCACAATTTCACTGGGTTTAACATGTGTCATTGATCAAGATCTATTTCCATATTATTAATATTTGTACTAAGGTGATCACAAGGAGCCTGCATGCCCAATCATATCCCCAATGACCCATGTGATCAAGCAGTTGTTTTTCTTCTGTGTTTCTGCTCCCACAGTTCTTCCTCTGGATGTGGATAGCACTTTCTCATAAGTCCCTCCAAATAGTCCTGGATCATTGCATTGTTACTAGTAGAGAAATTCATTACATTCATTCAATTGTACCACAGTGTATTAGTCTCTGTGTACAATGTTCTCTGGTTCTGCTCCTTTCACTCTGCATCAATTCCTGGAGGTTGTTCCAGTTCATATGGAATCCCTCTAGTTCATTATTCCTTTGAGCACAATAGTATTCCATCACCATCAGATACCACAATGTGTTCAACCATTCCCCAATTGAAGGGCATTCCATCATTTTCCAATTTTTTGCCACCACAAAGAGCACAGCTATGAATATTCTTGTGCAAATCTTTTTCCTTATGATCTCTTTGGGGTACAGACCCAGCAGTACTATGGCTGGATCAAAGGGCAGACAGTCTTTTAGCACGCTTTGGGCATAGTTCCAGATTGCCCTCCAGAATGGTTGGATCAATTCACAACTCCACCAGCAGTGCATTGATGTCCCAACTTTGCCACATCCCTTCTATCCCTAAAGTAACATTCATTACTTTCCTTTGCTGTCATGTTAGCCAATCTGCTAGGTGTGAGGTAGTACATAAAGTTGTTTTGATTTGCATTTCTCTGATTATAAGAGATGTAGAACACTTTTTCATGTGCTTATTGACAGTTTTGATTTCTTTATGTGAAAACTGCCTGTTCATGTCCCTTGCCCATTTATCAATTGGGGAATGGCTTAATTTTTTGTACAATTGATTTAGTTCCTTGTAAATTTGAGTGATTAGACCTTTGTCAGAGGTTTTTGTTATGAAAATTGTTTCCCAATTTGTTGCTTCCCTTCTAATTTTGATTGCATTGGTTTTGTTTGTACAAAAACTTTTTAATTTAATGTAATCAAAAGTATTTATTTTGCATTTTGTAATTTTTTCTAACTCTTGCTTGGTCTTAAAATCTTTCCTTTCCCAAAGATCTGACAAGTATACTATTCTGTGTTCACCTAATTTACTTATAGTCCATTCTGAGTTTAATCTTGGTGTAGGGTATGAGATGTTGATCTAAACCTAATCTCTCCCATACTGTAATATATATTTTATATATTATAGTGGGGATTCTTTTGGTACATGAATTGGATTAAATGGCTGATGAGATCTGTCCTACCTTTATAATTCTTTGATACTGGGAGGTCCAAAATAGAACTCATCCTCTTTCCCACCCATCCTACTTGTTTCCCAAATTACCCTGTTTCTGTTAAAAAACATGCCCATTCTTCCAGTCTCCCAAGTTTATAATCTTGGTATTATCCTCAGTTCCTCACACTCACTCAACATGTCCAGTCAGTTACCAAAACTTACCATGTATGTCTCCACCATATTTCTTGTGTGTGACCCTTTCATTCCACTCATACAGCCTTCCCCTAAGTTTATGTCCTCCTCATAACAATGGCATCCTACTTGGTGTGCACACCTAGAGTCTTTCCTCACTCCTGATCATCCTTAAACCACTAGCTGCCAAAGTGATCATCTGACCTGGTCGCTCTCCTTCTCAGTACCGTCCAGGGGCTAACCCTAACCCTAACCCTATTGTCTCTAGGTTAGATACACCTTTCCCTGTTAGTTTTAAAGTCCTATATCACCTGGCCCAAAACAATCTTCCGTATCTCAACGGACAGTCTCATTTTGAACTCTTCAAGACAAACTTTCCTTCATTCTGTTCCTCACAAACAACCAAGTATCTCCTGTCTCTCTGTATTTCTATTGGTCATTTCCCACGCCAAGAATGCACTCCCTTCTCACCTCTGCCTCATAGAACCCTTTTTCCTTTCTATTAATGACTATGTATCAGGGTTTTATACCCGAAAATAAAGTATCAGAACTCATTTGGGGGTAGAGAATTTTATTAATGACCTGATGCTAATCTAAATTTATTTGGAATCAATAAATCTAAAAGTATTTACTAAACGTTTAGTCCCAACTGAAGAGCCAACTTGAGCACCCCTTTTAGGCTTTAGCCTTCTTTCCTGATGCTACATCTGTTAATGCTGTCTTTCCCCAATTCCTTCCCTAAACCCCTTGTATTTAACTACTTTGTATTTGTTCTCTTCATGCCTTTATCAACAGTCTCTGAGTTGATGGGGAGCAAGTCTAAGAGCCCACTTTGCTAGGGTTCAAATCCCTCTTCTCCTGAGAAAGACCTTTAACCCCAGGGCTCTAAGCATTTCCCCTAGACTATACATTAGAGAGAAGGTGCCCAAATACAGTGTTGATAAAGGGAGGGTCTTCACCTAGGGGTTCCTTATGTGAATGAAGTCACAGGTCAAGTCTATGACTATTCACTTTTCATTTCGGTTTTTATGCAAATATATCTCGGTATGTAGATATAAATGTATTTCTATGTATACTATATTCCTGGATACAATTCTATCCTGAGGGCCTAGAACAGAGCTGGGAACATGGAACTTTCCATAAAAGATTGCTTGCTTTCTTTAACAAGACAATGAAAGCCAAATCTGTCTCAGAACCCATAGAGTTAACAATAGCAGCCCTTCTCTGCTGGTTTCTGTAATAAGCCACTTACTCAGTCTGTGGGGATAGTAGCTGCAGTACATTCCTGGATTCTCATTGGCTGAAGTTTCTATAGCCTGCTCCAATGTTACCTAGCAACACTCTTCCTCTAACTCAAAGCAGGACCAAAAGAGTGTGGGGGTTGGGTGGACAATCAGAGAGCTTCATTGTCTATTCCAGGGCCCTAGACTTCCTAAACCCAGCTATGGCAGCTCAAAATCCACTAATTCTGATAGAGATTTCTCCTTTGTTCTATAATTCTGCCATCTTCTCACCTCCCAGGTAGAAGTCTAGCCTCTTAGAACCCTCTTTCAGGACCATCCCCCCCCCCTATGCTCCAGCCACCCAAATAGTATTTTAAAATCCACATATGCTTTGTCTTTACACACACAATCCCAGGCACATAACTGGGATTTATGAGATCAGGGTACTGACTCACCTGTTCTTGCTAATAAAGATCCTGCTATCCCTGTGCCATATACTGGATCTGTGGGGCTTAACCTGGGCTCCATGGAGAGATTTCAGGGATGGGGGAGGTCTGTAAAGTTAGATCAGAAAAAATAACCTCTTTGCTTTGCCTAAGCTCTAAGTGAAATGGAGCACTTCCTTCAATTCTCCAAGCATTCTTCTCAGAAGGGATCCATAGGCTTCCTGGGATGGCCAAGGGCTCCATGACTCAAAACTGGTGGAGAATCTCCCCCTTATTCTGAGCCTTGATGGTACAAAATTGAAACAAGACCGAGTCCTGTCTTCTAATGAGAGAAGGATGCAAGAACTGTCATACCAAGTGGTATGTGTTCAGGGTAAAGAAAAGGTCCAGGCAAAGTGCTGTGAGAAATCTGAGGAGTCCCAGAAGACTGCTTGGGGACTAGCCAAAAGAGAATGGGGATCCATTATGGGGAGGGCAAAGGATGAACCCCAAACACTTAGATTTAGTTGAGATCTCCATAGATAAGAGTCTGGTTCGTTTGTTGTTCCCTTATCCAATACACTGCTTAATACATAGGAAGCCTTTAATAAATGCTTACTCCGTTGGTCAGTCAGTCATTTAACAGGCATCAACTAAGGTCTTACTACATACCAGGGATTGCTCCTGATAGAAGCTAAAGCAAAAGAAGAGTTCCTTCTCCCAAGGAACTCCCAATTCGATGAGAGAGACAACAAGAAACAGCAATAGACATTTCTGTACACACAAGACTCAAGCAGGATAAAGTGAAGAGAATCTCAAAGGAAAGGGTCTAAACACTTACTCAATGCTTTTATATTTACTGATTCCAAATAAATTTAGATTAGCATCAGATCATCATTAAAATTCTCTTCCCTAAAATTAGTTCTGATACTTGTTCTCAGGTATAAAACCCTAATACATTAATAGAGTTATCACTCTATTAATAACATTAATCATTAATAATCATGAATAGAATTATTGCTCTATTCCTTCTTTTTGATCTAGAGAGGACTCTAGTTTACTTTTTTTGCATTAATTCATTTATTTACTTCTGGCATGTTTAATATCAGTCCTCCTCGACTTCCCCTTTCCCCAGCTACATGATTACAAATTAAATTAAATTAAAATTCTCATCATAAATACACACATATGTATTACCTATATATATGCATATATATAATAACCCAATTTTCCACTTTGGTCATTCCCAAAAATATTTCTCATTCTGCATCGAGTCCATTTGCTCCTCCAGAGAGGCTGGCATCCTGCTTCACCCTCTGGGTTTCTGGCATTAAGGTTTCACAGGACCCTGATCAGAGATCTCATTCAGTATATCTTTATTGAACTCCTCCTATGTGCCAGGCACTGGGCAGTCGTGGGGTGGCAAAGGAAGACAAAACCAGTCCCTTGCCCTGGAAGGACTCACACTCCAACTGAGACAGAAAATAGACAAATAGTAGATCCAGGTTAACTTGGAGATAATCAACAGGACAGAGTTCCCTCCTGAAGCATTAAAGGAGATCAGGAAAGGCTCCTCCTATAGAAGGTAACATTTTAGCTGGGGCTTGAAGACTTGAAGAAGTCAAGAGGCAGAGATGAGGAGGGACAGAATGGCAATAGAACTAGAGACAGACAGAGAAACTGCTTAGGTCTGAGAGACGGGGTGACTCGTTGAGGACCAAAAAGCTGACTGAGCACCTGGACTGAGGGGAGTTGGGTGTAAAGTCTGAGAAGACTGGAAATGTTTGTGTGAGAGGGGGAAGGCAAAACGAGGTTATGAAGGGCTTTGAAAGTCAAGCAGAGGGTTCCATATTTGATCTCAGAGGTGATAGGGAGCCACTGCAGTTTACTGAGTATGGAGGTGACATAGTCAGAATTTGACATTAGAAAGACAACTTGGACAGCTGAATGGAGAATGGACTGAGGTGAAGGGATCCTTAAGGTAGACAGACCAGGCACCCCCAAGAAGGCTACTGCAATAGTCAAGGCATAAGGGGAGGACAGTATGGACATACAGGTTGGGGGCACAATGTCCAGAGCAGGGAAAGGGGTCATATGTGAAAGACATGACAACAGTACAATGGACAGACCTTGATGAGAGACAGAATATGGAGAGGGGAGAGAGCATGAGGAGTCCAGGATGGCATCTGGCTTGTGAGCCCCAGGAAGGCTGAAGTTGGAGTCCTGAGGGATCTGGAGGATGACAGTGGTCTCATTGACAATAATAGGAGAGAAGGTCTGGGAGTAAGATGAGTTCCCTTTCTTTACAACGTTGCTTTACAATATTGGCTTTGCATCTCTGAGATCTTCTCACATCCTCACACTGTCCATTTTGTCATTTTTTATGGCAGTATAACCCTGTATTGCATTCATATGCCATAAGCTGTTAAGCCATTCATTCTCCCTTGCGTTCAGGGTTTTTCCTACTATGAAAGGAGCTGCTCCAAAGACTTTTCTCCCTATGAGAGCCTAGATAATGCAAAGTGTTCACTTTGTCCTGGTAATGAGCTGTGTGTCTATCAGGTATTGTCTGGGGGACGAGAATGGATAGAGGACAGAAGGAGGGTCATTGGACCAAAAATTTCCATTTGGAAGTAACGTTAACACCTACCTAATCCAACCCATCATTTCAACACTGAGAAAGCCAAGACCCAGACAGAGGCAGCCAGGTGGGTGAGTGCATGGAGCATGTACCAGGAGTCAGAAAAACCTGGTTTGATATCCCACCTCAGACACTCCTCTGCTGTTGAATCTTGGGCAAGTCACTTAACTTCTCTAAGGCTCAGTTTCCTCATCTGTAAAATGGAATGGTTGACCTCTAAGTTGCCTACCAGCTCTCAGTCTATGTCCCAATTCTTTATGAACCTGGAATTCAGAACTTTCCCTTTCAATACAGAAGAAAAAGAACTGCTTGATCACATAGTTCGATGGGGATAGGATTGGGGATGTAGACTCTAAACAATCACCCCAGTGCAATTATCAATAATAGGGAAAGGGGTCTTGATCAATGACACATGGAAAACCCAGTGGAATTGTGCATCAGATATGGGAGGGGGGAAGGAGGGGAGGAAAAGAACATGATTCCTGTAACCATGGAAAAATAGTCTAAATTAATTAAACTTAAAAAAAAAGAACTTTCTCTTTCTCTCTCTCTTCACCTATGACTACAAGCCAACTCTTCCAATGCATGAGAATATTGCTCTTCAGGAATCCTCAGATAAAGCAGACCCATTCCCACTTCAAAAACTTCTACTTTTCTGTCACTTTCCTGACACCTAAACACAGAAGTCCTAGATCTAGAGTATTGTATTGTTGTTCTCTGATGATCACTATGTCATGTCTCCTTCATCCTCTCTCTCTGTCTCTCTGTCTCTTTTTCTTTGTCTCCCCTTTCTCTCTGTCTGTCTGTGTGTATCTCTCTCTGTGTTTCTCTGCTCTCTGTCTCCCTGCCTCTGTCTCTCTGTCTGTGTCTCTGTGTGTCTCTCTTTCGCTCTCCCCCCCCCTCTCTCTTTCTGTCTCTCTCTCTTTCTCTCTGTCACTTTCTTCCCTCCCTCTGACATTACCAACTCCCTGGGTCTAATCATTATCCCTCTGCAAATGACCCCAAAATCTATATCTCCAACTCCAGTCGCTCCCCTGAGATTCATGCCCACCTCACCACCTGTCAATTTAGACATTTCAAAATGTCAACATCCCAGAGACATCGGAGAATCAATAGGATGACATTCATTAGAGAGAAATGTTCAATCTTGTACTTGGGCAAAATAAAAAAAAATCAACCTCTGAAGTATAAGATGAGAAAAGCATGGATCAAGTTTGTTGTGTTTTTTTTTCAATCTGGGAGTTTTAGTGGGCTGTGAGCTCAGTAAGAGTGAACAGGGGACTATGGCAGCCATTAAACCTTATTCAATCTCCATGTGCCTCAATGGGGCACAGCTTCCAGGAATAGGAAGGTGGGGGATAGTCCCACTTTTCTCTCCCCTTCTCATAGGTCAACTTGAGCATCATGCTCAGCTCTGAGCATTATTGGTTCATTAAGGATATGGATAAGCTGGAAAATGTCCAGAGAAGAGCACCCAGGATGATGAAGAGTCATAGCTTCCTCCTGACACATATGGATCCTTTGAAAGAGCTGGGGATGTTCAGCCTAGAGTAAGGAAGCATCAGGGGAACAGGAGAG
Organism: Monodelphis domestica; assembly: GCF_027887165.1. Classification (NCBI taxonomy): domain Eukaryota; kingdom Metazoa; phylum Chordata; class Mammalia; order Didelphimorphia; family Didelphidae; genus Monodelphis; species Monodelphis domestica. The sequence goes on from NC_077233.1 coordinate 14,813,690, forward strand.
CAGTCCTCAAATGTAGGTGGGGATGTCATAAGGGAAGGAGATTAGATTTGCTCTGTTTGATATCAGAAGGTAGAACCAGGAGGATGGGGTTGAACTTTCAAGGAGGAAAGTTGAGGTTCAATGCCAGGAACAGCTGCCTGACTTCCTAAGAATTGGAACTGTCAGAAAGAACCAAAGTGGAAGGGGCTGCCTAAAGAGTAGGAGGGGGGAGGAGCATCACCTTGGACATCTTCCATCAAAGCTTAGATGACCACTTATTAGATATGTTTTAGAGGGGATTCCTTTGCTACAAGAATTGAATTCAATGGCTGCTGAGACCCCGGATAACTTTTAAATTCTCTGATTCTGGGAGGTGCAAAATGCAATTCATCCTCTTTCCCACTAATCCCTCCTGCCTCTCCAAGTTCCCTATTAATGTTGAAAGCATCAGCATTCTTCCAGGCTCCCAAATTTATAGCCTTGCTCTTATCCTCAGTGCTTCAAATTCTCTCACTCCACATATCCAATCAGTCACCAAAAGTTGCCAATATAGATCTTGACATTATCTCTTGCATCTCTCCTCTTACTCACACAGCCCTATCCTTAGTTCATTCCTCATAGTAACTATGGCCACCTCACCTGTCCAGGCCATCCTCCAATCAGCAGCTGCCAAAGTCATTTTCCTTGAGCTCATACCTGACCTGGTCACTCTCCTACTCAGTCATGTCCAGGGGCTCCTTATTACCTCCAGCATAACATAACAACCTTTTCCAGGGAGCTTATAAGGTTCTAAACAACCTGATCCCAACCTAGCTTCTCCACCTCATTGGACACCTTTTTCCTTTTCTTCAAAACAAAACAAAACAACCTTTCTTCTCCTGTCTCCCTGCATTTCTACTGGTCCTTCCCCATCCTAGAATGTACTCCATCCTCATCTCTGCCTCACAGAATCCTTCTTTTCCTTCAAGACCCAACTCAAGCGCCACTTCTACCTAAAGCCTTCCTTTCCTCACTCTGCACCTCCCTGTGTCCTCCTTCCCTACCTCCCTTATATTTAACTACCTTATATTTGCTCTCTTCATCTCTTTATCAAGAGTCTGTGGGTGGATGGAAGTCAATCTCAAAGCGAGTTTGGCTCAAGTTCAAGTCTCGCTTTTCTTGGCAAAGTCCCTTAACCTCTGAACTCTAAGCATCTCCTTTGGACTATAAATTGGAAAGAAGGTGCCCAAATACAGCACTGACATCTCGAGATGGGGGCTCTTCACCTCAAGATTCCCTATATTAATGGAACTACAGGTAAAGTTAAGAGTATCTCTACTCACTTTTCACTTAGTTTTTTTACATAAATATACACATAGAGGTGTCTGTGTGCATGCACATGTATATCTATTTATATATATATATATATATAGTATTCTTGTATATATTTCTATCCTGAGGGACCAGCCCAAAGGAGGGAATATAGCACTTTCCATAAAAGATGGCTACCTTTCCTTAACCAGACAATGAAAACCAAACCTGTCTCAGAATGCACAGAATAACAATCAAAACTCTTCTCTGCTAGTCTATATAATGAGCCACATACTCAGTCTCTGGCAAAAGTATCCGGCAGTTCCTTTCTGGGTTCTTATTGGCTGAAGTTACTGTAAACCTGCACCAATGCTACCTAGCAAAACTCTTCCTCCAACTCAAATGGGAACCAAGAGTGTGGGAGTGAGGTGGACCATTATGGGACTTCGTGGTCTATTCCAGGGTCCAGGACTCTTCTACCCCAGCTATGGCAGCACAGAATCAACCAAAGACTCCCATAGAGATTCTCCTTTGTACTCCAATTCTGCCATCTTCTCACTTCACCTGAATAAGCCTAGCCTTTCTGAATCCTTCATCAGGAACACAACCCACAAGCACCAGAAACCCAATCTACCAATAAAGTCTAGAAGTCCGCCTATCTTTGATCTCTCCACACACAAATCCAGGACCATAGCTGAGTTTATGGGTTGAGGGTATGGATGGGGAAAGGAAATTGCCTGGTCTTTCTACGAAAGAACTTGCTTCACTCATGCCAAGTACTGGACCAAAAGGGTTTCGCCTATGGCCCATGAATAGATTTCATTGGTGAAGTCCTGTAAAATTAAATAAGAAAAAATAACATCTTTATCTTCCCTAAGCTCTAAGTGAAATGGATCATTTCCTGCAATTATTTAACAGCATTCCCCTGAGAAGGGATCCTTAGGCTTCCCTGGATGGCCAAGGGCACCATGACACAAAACAGGTTAAGAATCTCTTGGTGGTGCAAAGTTGAAACAAGATATAGTCAGTTGCCCTCTCGCTGCTTCCACACTAATGGAGAAAGGATATAAAGATCACATACACAAATAATTTTGATCCAGGGTGGGATATTTTCAGTAGAAAGAAAAGGCCCAGACAAAGTCCTGGGAGAAATCTGAGGACCAACAGAAGACTCTTCTGGAGTGAATAGCCCAAGGAGGACAGGGGCCCATTGTGAGAAGGGTAAAGGATATACACTAAGCATCAAATCTCCATGGATAGATTTAGTTGGGGTCTCCATAGATTTATGGACTGGCTCTTTTGTTTTGTGCCTTTGTAAATTCCCTCCTCCAGCACAGTCCTTGAGCCATAGGAAGCCTTTAATAAATATTCACTCTATCAGTTAGTCAATCACTCAACAGGCATTAATTAAGGGCCTACTCTGTGCCAGGCCCTGTTGCTGATGGAAATTAAGCAAAAGGAGAGTTCGTTCTCCCAAGGAGCTCCCAGTCTAATGGGGAGACAACAAGCAAACAACTCTGTACAAACAAGATTCAGACAGGATAAATTAGAGAGAATCTCAAAGGGAAGGGACTAAGCACTTAATAAATGCCTGTGGATTGATTGATTCCAATTAAATTGAGATTAGCAGCAGGTCATTATTAAAAATCCCCTTCCTCAAAATCAATTGTAATATTTGTTTTCAAGAGTATTGACCCCTAAAGCCCCACTGTGTAATCATTAATAAAACTATTACTCTAATCTCTCATTATGGCTTGGAGAGGACCCTTGTTTTCTTTTTTTCCATTTATTCATTTTTATCACATTTAGTTTCAGTCACCCTCTGCTTTCCCTTTTTCTAGGTGAATAACTAAAAAATAAAATATAAATCTTCCCAATAAGTATACATAGATGAGTAGCACAATTTCCCACATTGGCCACTTCCAAAAAATATATCTGTCTATCTATTCTTTTTTACTGTTCTTGAACCCTTATCTTAGAATCAGTACTGTATATTGGTTCCAAGGCAGAACAGTGGTAAGGGCTAGGCAATGGGGATCAAGTGACTTGTCCAGGGTCACACAGTCAGGAAGTGTCTGAGGCCAGTTTGAACAGAGGACCTAGGCCTGGCTCTCAATCCACTGAGCCCTAGCTGTCCCCTCTACCTTTTTTTTTCCCTCCAGAGAGGTGGGCACCCTACTTCACCCTCAGGGGCTCTGGCCCCAAGTTGTTGTTTTTTTAAACCCTTACTTTCCATCTTGGAATTAATACTATATATTGGTTCCAAGGCAGAAGAGTGGTAAGAGCTAGACAATGGGAAGTATCTAAGGCCAGATTTGAACCCAGGACCTCCCATCTCTGAGTCTGACTCTCCATCCACTGAGCTATCCAGCTTCCCCTTAGCATCAAGTTTTCATAGGATGCTGATCAAAGTTCTCAGTCTAAGTCTTTCAAAGTTGTCCGTCAGTCAATAAACATTTATTGAGTTCCTACCATGTGCCGGCATTAGGCTGAGTCCTGAGGAGACAAAGAAAGACAAAAATAGTCCCTGCTCTTGAGGAGCTCCCAAGCCTAATGGGAGAGAAAACGTGCAAACAATTATGAACAAATGATATTTACAGGCTAGCTTGGCTGTAATCAGCAGAGGGTCACAACTACCAAACACTGTTCATTTAAAGACAAGCCTAAATGATTTGAAAAACTTTAATTGCCAGACCAATTATACTAAGAATGACAATTCTACCTAATCACCATACCTATTCAATACCACACCAATCTAACTATGCAAAAGTGATTTCATTGAAAACATAGAAAAAATAATGACAGCATTCATCTAAAAGACCAAAAGGCCAAGAATATCGAGAGAACTAGTGTAAAAAAAAAAAAGATGAAGAAAGGTGGCTTAGCTATACTGGATTCCCAACTGTACTCTAACTCTCCAACAACCTGGTACTGGCTAAGCTACAGAGTAGCTACAATGGAATTGATTAGGCACTCAACACTCAATAGTAAATGACCAGAGTCACCCGGTATTTGACAAACTCAGTGATTCAAACTTTTGAAAGAACTCACTAGCAACAAAAGCTGCTGGGAAAACTGGAATGCCCGTTATCACCACTATTATTTAACAGTATTAGAAATGCTAGCAATAGAAAAAATAGAAGGAATCCAAATGGGCAAAGACATAATAAAACTATCTCTGCTGATGATATGATTGTACATGTTGAAAATACTGGAAATTTAACTAAAAAAAAAGTAGTAGAATATAAAATAAATCTATATCAATCATCAGAATTTTTACGTATTACTGACCAAGAAGAGTAGAAAGGGATACTCCATTTAAAATAATCACAGATAAAATAAAATACCTGGGAGTATACCTGCCAAAACAAACCCAGAAACTACACAAATATAATTATAAATACTTTTTACACAAATAAAGTCATATATAAATAATTGGAGAAGTAGTCATTGTTTATGGATGAACAGAACTAATATAATTGAAATGACAATCCTACCTCAATTAATCTACCTATTCCATGCCATCCCAATTAAATCACCCAAAAATTATTTTATCCAGGTAGAAAAAAATAACAAAATTCATGTGGAAGAACAAGAGATCAAGAATATGAGGGGATCTAATGAAAAAAACGTGAAGGAAGTACCAGATCTTAACTGTACTATTTAGTAGTGATCATCAAAACTATCTGGTACTAGCTAAGAAATGGAAGGGTGGATCAACAGAAAAAAGTAGGGGTAAATGACCTCAGCAATCTAGTGTATGATAAACCCAAAGATGCCAGCTTTGGGGATAAAAACTCACTATTTGAATAAAACTGCTGGGAAAACTGGAAAAGAGTATGTCAAAAATTAGATTTAGATCAATATCTCATACCTATACCAAGATAGGGTCAAAATGGATATATGATTTAAACACAAAGAGTTTTTTATTATATTTCATATAAACTATATTATATTGTCAATAAATTGGGGAACATAGAATAGTTTACCTATCAGATCTATGGAGAAGCAAAGAATTTATGACCAAGTAAAATAGATAATTTTGAGTACATTAAATTGAAAAGGTTTTGTACAAATAAAATAAATGCTGGTGAGATTAAAAGGAAAGCAGAAAATTGGGGGTAAGGGGGATTTAATAGCCTCTTAGACAGAGGCCTCATATCTAAAATATATAGGGAATTTGTCAAGTTTATAAGAATGAGAGCCATCCCCCAATTGATAAATGGGCAAAAGACATAAACAGAATTTTCAGATAAAGAAACCAAAGCCACGGATAGGTATATGAAAAAGCACTCTGAATCACTATTGATTAGAGAAATGTAAACCAAAACAACTCTGAGATATCATCTCACATCCATCAGACTGGGTAAAATGGCACAAGGACAAAGTGACAAATGTTGGAGGGAACGTGGAAAAATGGGGACACTAATGCATTGTTGGTGGAGCTATGAACTGATCCGACTATTTTAGAGAGCAATTTGGAATTACACCCAGATTTATAAAATTGTGTATACCCTTGGACCCACCAAGAAGATCAAGGAAAGAGGAAAAAGACCCATATATTCCAAAATATTTATAGCAGCTTTCTTGATGGTGGCAAAGAATTGGAAATTGAAGGGATGCCCATCAGTGGGGAATGGCTGAACAAGTTGTGGCATGTGATTGTGATGGAATTCTACTGTGTCATAAGAAATGATGAGCCAATAGGGTTTTTTTTTAAACTTGGAAAGAACTATAGGAGAGAATGAACAGTGAAATAAGTAGAACCAAGAGAACGTTATACATACAGACATACAATTAATGTTGGAACAATAAACTGTGAATGTTACCTCCAGAGAGTGAACAGAAAGGTGAAATATGGAAGACTTAATTTATGTTGACTGCATTGATGACATCTTTTGTAATGCAGGGAGGGCAGGGAGAGGCTGGGATACTTGTGGCTGAGATTTGTTATGTGGATATAAATAAAAGGAATCTAAACATATTTGTTATGTGGATATAAAGAAAAGGAATCTAAACATATAGGGGATTTGTCATATCATTTGTGTACTATCTTATTTTTCTTTGTATACAGAAATGCTTGTTTCATTTTGGTTTTGTAAATTTGGAATTAAAACAATCAAATAAATAAATAAAATCTGGAAAGACTTCTGTGAAGTGACCCAAAGTAAAGTGAACAGAATCAGGAGAACATTGTACACAATAATGGTAATAATAACATACGATGATCGACTGTGAATAGCAACTATTATCAGCAATGCAAGGATCTAGGACAAAGTCCAAGGGACTCATGATGAAAATGGCTATACAACACCACAGAAGAAATGGAAGCAGATTGAAGCAAATCATTCTTCACTTTATCTCCTCCATGAATTTTTCTCTAGTGCAATCAACATGTGTCTTGTTTCACAATATGACAAACACAGATATGTGATGACACATGTAGAATCTATATCATGTTGCTTGTTGTCTTGGGAGGGGGAGAAGGGTGGAAGGGAGAGAGAGACCATGGATTGAAAAATAGCAGCAAATGATTATTAAGGATTGTATCAACATGTAATCTGGGGAAAAAAGAAAACTAAGAAAAAAAGAAAACTAAAAAAAAAACTTAAAAAAAAAGAAAAGATAATCAACAAAAGGAAGGATTTTCCCCCTAAATCATTAAGGGAGATCAGGACAGACTTCCTGTAAAAGATAAATTTTTTTTAACTCTGACCTTCCATCTTAGAATCAATACTGTGTATTGGTTCAAAGGCAGAAGAGTGGTAAAGACTAGGCAATAGGGGTCAAGTGACTAGCCCAGGGTCACCCAGCTAGAAAGTATCTTGAGGTCAGATTTGAACCCAGGACCTCCCATCTCTGGACCCGATTCTCAATCTACTGAGTCACCCAGCTGCCCAGAAAGTAGGATTTTTACTGGTGACTTGAAGAAACCAGAGAAGCCACGAGGCAGACATGGAGGAGGAAGAAGATTGCAATAGGCAGAGGGTTAGCTAGAGAAAATGTTCTAGAACTGAGAGATGAGATGTTTTGTTTGAGGAACAACAAGGCAAGTATATGTGGATTATAGAGTGCATGGTGGGGAAGTAGAGTATCAACTGTGGGAAGAATGGAAAGGTGCATGGGGGGTGGGGGGGCAAAGCTAGGTTCTCAAGAGGATTTCCTCTCTGCTCCTGGAGGAGATGGGAAATTTTATTGAAGTTCATTAAGTATGGAGTGACCCAGCCAAAATTTTACTTTAGGAAGATCCCTTTGACAGCTTGGGAGGATGGAGTGGAGTAGGGAGATCATGGACACACACACACACACACACACACACACACACACACACACACACGATTATTGCAATATTCAAGGCAGGAATTCTGAGAGACTTATGGAAAGAATGCCATCCATAGCTAGAGAAAGAACTATGGCGATAGAAATGCAGAAGAAAACTTGTTTATTTGGGGTTTGGGTTTTATAAGATTATCCACTTACTAAAATGAATAATATGGAAGTGGGCTTTGAGTGATAATGCATGTATAACCCAATGGAATTGCTTGTCAGCTCCAAGACAGGGGAGGGAAGAGAAGAGGGAGACAACACGAATCATGTAACCATGGAGTAGAATTTTTTTAAATGATTTTTCCCTAGTCAAGGCCAGAGGTGATGAGGACCTGGGCACGGGAGGCGGGAAGGGGGGAGACAGAATGTCCAGTATACAGAGAGGAGTCAAATTTGAAAGAGGTTACCAAAGTGCAATGGACAAGCCTTGGGGAAAGACAGAACTATAGAGGGATGAGGAAGAGGAAGGAGACCAGGAAGAGCCCCAGGGACACTGGAGTGGCCCCATGGACAACTGATATGGAAGATGGTAGGAGAGAAGGTGTAGGGGAAGACGTTCTGCATCACTGAGGTCTTCTCATGACTTCTGAAACTTTCCATTCTTGTGGCGCCACACCATTGCATCACATTCCTATGCAATAAGGTGTTTAGTCATTCCCCAGGTGGGGCAGCCCTTCAGTGTTCTGGGGTTTCTTCTAAAGAGCTGCTCCAAGCTCTGTGGGCCATATAAAACCGTGGATATTGCAAAGCTTTCCCTTTGTCCATCAGATGTTGTTCGAGGGGCTGGAATGGATGGAGGGCAGTAGGAGGATGGGAGGATCAAAGATTTCCATCTGGGAGGGACATTAGCTTCTACCTAGTCCAGGAGGAAACTAAGGCCCAGAAAGAGGCAGCCTGGTGGGTCAGTGCATGGAGCATTGGTCGAGAGGCAGGAAGATCCAGTTTACGTCTCATCTCAGACACCTCTCAGCTGTTGGATCTTAGGGAAGCCACTTAACTTCTCTAGCTTCACTGCCTCTAATTCTAAAATGCTATTGATTCTAATTAGGTTCAAAGCTTCTTAATGATAGTTTTGCATCTTCTGGGCAGTGCTGGGAATAGAGTAGGTGAATTAGTTTTCAGGGCTCTGTAGCCTTCCAAACATGGGCCCGAAGCTAATCAAAATTTAGAAACAATTCCAATTTCTGACATATGGGGACCCCTATGACATAAGGCCCTAGACATAGTTTACTTAATTAGAGCCCATATTGAACACTTCCAGAGATTTCCCCAAAAAAATGACATCCCCTTTCCTCCTCCCAATTTCAATGACTTGTCCAGGGTCGCACAAATAGTGAAAAAGCCAGGACTGGACTCAAGATCTACTCGATTCTAGAGTTTGCCTCTTCTCCTCCTAGACCAAATTACTTCAATGACGAGAAGGTCACAAAATGGAGAAAACAAGATTCTCCTCCAGGCTCCCTAATGTAATTCGATTCACTTCAATTTTGAGAAAATCTGTTTAGCAACTATTGAGGGCATAACTCAGGGGCTCCCCCTTAACAGAGAAGTCACAATTTCCCTTGGGGGCTTCTCTTTTCTCTCTTCCAGATTGGGAGTCTTATCTGTCATCACCTAGTGTGTTGATAACAATTCCACTTAGAGACAAGTTCATGTGTATACCCTTTAATCCTGAAGTGCCACTGCTGGGTCTGCATCCCAAAGAGATAAAAATGGGGGGAAGGACCTACTTGTACAAAAATATTCATAGCTTCTCTTTTTGTGGTGGCAAAGAATTGGAAACTGAGGGGATGCCCTTGAACTGGGGAATGGCTAAATAAATTGTGGTATATAATGGTGATGGGATACTAGTGTGCTATAAGAAGCAATTGGCAAAAAAGGCTGGGAAGACTTACATGAACTGATGCAAAGAGAAGTAAGCAGAACCAGAAGAACATGGTAACAGCAATATTGTGGAATGATCGACTGTGATAGAATTAGCTACTCTTAGCAGTATAATGATCCAGGACAATTCTGAGGAACTTATGATGAAGAATGCTCTCCACTTCAAAAGAAAGAACTGGTGGAGTCAGATGTATATCAAAGCATGCTATCTTCCACATTAGTTGTTTTATATGATTATTCTTTTACAAAAATGAACGATATGGAAATTTGTTTTGCATGATAATACATGTATAACAGATCTAATTGTTTGTCAGCTCTAGGAGGGGGAAGGGAAGGGAGAAGCAGACAATTTGGAACATATAACTTTGGAAAACATATGTGGAAATATGTTAGTTCATGTAATTGGTAAAAATATACATATCTTTATAAATTTAAAAATCACCATTATGGAAGTATGTTTTGCATGATAATACATATATAACTCAGATCAAGTTGCTTACCATTCCAAAGAGGGGAGAGGAAAGAGAGGAAGGGAGACAGTTTGGAGCTTATCATTTCAGAAAATATGTTAAGATTGTTATTACATGTAATTAGGAAAATAAAATATCTTTGAGCAAAAAATAAAGAAAAAACAAATCTATTTCCTGTATTTCATTGATTCTCTCACTCCCTATAGAAACTATTGCAAACCTTTACTCTTCTCTTCCACACTCACACAAAGAAGAGTGATGGAGACAGCTTGTACCAGCTCACTAAAGACAGTGGCTAAATTTTCAGTGTGAGCCTGTACACCTCAGGGATGAGGGAATGTGAGAGCAGCTGGATGGCTCAGTGGATTGAGAGCCAAAACTAGACATGGGAGATCCTAGCTTCAAATCTGATCTCAGACACTTTCTAGCTGTGTGGCCCTGGGCAAGTCACTTACCCCCCCATTGCCTTGGATCTTTACCACTCTTCTGCCTTGGATCCATTACAGAGTATTGATTCTAAGATAGAAGGTAAGGGTTTAGAAAAAAAAGAAATGAAAGAATGCTACAAGTCAGTGATGAATTTATTGTTTTGTTGATTGTCTAGACAAGAAAGTCATCAATAAAATGTGACTAATGCAAATTAAATTATAATTTCATTGACCAATACAATTGTCTTTTATCAGTTCTTATTCTTCTTGCCCTCTTGGCTGTATTGGATATTTGGGACTACCCTATCCTCCTAGAGAATCCCTCCTGGTTTTCCTTTTGCCCATTTGCCCACTTCTCAGTATTCTTTGCTAGATCATGGACTATATCATTCCCTTGAACAGTAAATGTTTCCTAGGCTTCTCTCATTTTCTCTCTTTCTTGTTCTATGCCTCTGTTTCTCTCCCTTTCTCTCTCTCTTTCTTTGTTGGTCTGTCTTTTTCTCTCTATCTCTGTCTCTCCATGTGTCACTCTTTCTGTCTCTCTCTGCCATGCTCTATATCTTTGTCTCTCCATCCTCTCCTTCTGACTTCACCAGCTCCCTGGATTTAACTATCATCTCTCTGAAAACAGTTACCAGAACTATATCTCCAGCCAAGTCTCTCTCCTGAGATTCAGGGCCACCTCACCAACTACCTGGTTAGATGTGTCAAATTGCAATATCCAAGCAACATCGCAAAATCAATTGGATAGCATTCATTGGGGACAAATGTGAAATCTTGTACTTGGGTACAACAAAGATCAGTCTCACAAGTACAAGATAAGAGAGGAACAGATTAAGGATTTTGCTGAAAAGATCTGGAAGTCTCAGTGGCCTGTGAACTCCTTGAGAGTTAGCAGGGAAGTATGGCCGCCAATAAACCTTCTTCAATCTCCTTCTGCATTGCCAGGGGAACAGCTTCCATGAATAGAGAGGAGCTTTACAGTCCCACTTTTCTCTACCCTTCTAATAATGCATTTTAGGATTATTAAGGCTACTAGAAGAGTGTCCAGAGAACACCCAAGAGAGTGAAGAGTTCTCAGTTCCCGATACATATGGATCCAGTGAAGGAGCTGAGGATGTTCAGACAAGAGTAAGGATGCATCAGGAGTGAAAATGAGAGCAGTTCTCAAGCGTAGGAAGTCTTTAAGGGTGAGTAAAGGAATTCAATTTATTTTGTTTAGCCCCAGAAAACAGGATGAAGGTGAACTATGAAAGAGGCACGTCGAGGCTCAATGTCAGTAAAAACTGCCTGACTCCCTAACAACGAAAGAGACCAGAAAGAGCCAAAAAAAAATTGACTGCCTAGAGTAAAGGAGGAGGGGAAGAGCCACCACCTTTGAGGTCTTTCAGAAGAGTTTGGATGACTACTTATTAGTTATGTTGTACTGGAGATTCCTTCAGTACAGCACTTGGACTGAGAGGTTGCAGATATCCCTAATATTTTTTAAATTCTTTCGTACTTTGAGATCCAAAACAGAACTCATCCTCCTTCCCACTAATCCCACCCGTCTCCCAAAGTTCCCTATTTCTCTTGAAAGCTCCACTCTTCTTCCAGTCTCCAAGTTCATAACCTTGGCTTTATCCTCAATTCCTCATCCTTGCTCAACATGTCCAATCAGTTACTAAAACTTGCCAATATTTCTCTTCACCACATCTCTTGCATCTGAACTGTGCTTTCTACTCACGTAGCCATAATCTTCATTCATGCCCTCATCAGAGCAATAACTGCCTCACTGGGGTCTTTTTCCACCCCAGACCATCCAAAATAATTTTCCTTGAGCTCATGTCTGACCTGGTCTCTCTCCTATTCAGTAATGGCCAATGGTTTCCGACCACTTTCAATGTAAACCTCTCCAATTAGCTTTTGAGGTTCTGAACAATCTGGCCCCAACCTGTTTTCTCCCCCTCATTAGTCGTTACTCCCCATCTTGCACTCTTCAGTACAAATTGGCTTTCTGTTTTTCAAAACAGCCTTTCATCTCCTGTCCCCCTGCATTTCTATTAGCCATTCCCATGCCAAGAATGCACTCCCTCATCATCTCTGCCTCATAGAACTCTTCAGGACTCAACTCAAGCACCACTTCTACCTAACGTCTTCCTTTCCTGCCCCCACACTTGCTAATGCCCTCTTTCTCTACCTCACTTGTATTTGTTCTCTTTATGCCTTTATCAACAGCCTGTAGGAGAATGGGGAGCCAGTCTCTAAACCCGTTTGGCTCAGGTTCAAGTCTCTCTTCTCCTGAGAAAGGCCCTTAACTAAGCTAAATCTAAGCTCTTAGCATCTTCCCTAGACTCGAAATTGGAGAGAAAGTGCCCAAATGCATCAGGGATAGGGGCAAGTTCTTCACTTTATCAATGAAATCCCAAGTCAAGTTGAGAATATGCCTATTTACTTTTCATGTAGCTCTTTCGATACACAAATTTGCACACAGACACAAAAGTGCCTGTATATCTAGATAGGTATAAAGATATAGATATATACGCTCTATTTTGTGTATTCCTGTATATATTTGTATCCTAAGGGCCCACCATAAGATAGAGAACATAGCATTTTCCATAAAATATTGCTGGCTTTCCTTAACAAGATGATGAAAACCAAACTTGTCTCGGAACCCATAGAGTTAAAAAAAATTATCTCTTCTCTGCTAGTCTGTATAATAAGCCACTTACCCAGTCTCTGGCGAAAGTGTCTGCAGATCATTCCTGGATCCTCATTGGCTGAAATTTCTATAGCTAGCAACACTCTTCCTCTAACTCAAAGGGGGACCAAGAGTGTGGGGGTTGGGTGGATAATCATGGAACTTGATTGTCTGTTCTCCACTCTTCCTCTAACTCAAAGGGGGACCAAGAGTGTGGGGGTTGGGTGGACAATCATGGAACTTGATTGTCTGTTCTCCACTCTTCCTCTAACTCAAAGGGGGACCAAGAGTGTGGGGGTTGGGTGGACAATCATAGAACTTGATTGTCTGTTCTCCACTCTTCCTCTAACTCAAAGGGGGACCAAGAGTAGGGGGATGGACAATCATGGAGCTTCCTTGTCTATTCTAGCCCCCTCATCACCCTTATCCCAGCTGTGGCAACAAAGAATTTACCAAAGACTCCCATAGAGATTTCGCCTTTGTGCTATAATTCTGCCATTTCCTCACCTCACAGGTACAAGCCTAGTTTTTCAGAATCCTCCTTCAGGAGCTCAGGCCCCATTCCCCATCCCCCCATGCACACACCCAATCCACCAGGTAGGTTAAAAAATTCACATAACTTTGACTGTTCCATCCACAATACTAGGAAGTACATAACTAGAGTTTATAAGGTTGGGAAATGGGTTGGGGGGGAAAATTACCTGGTCTTTGCTACTAAAGATTTTGGCATACATGTGAAATATACAAGATCAGGGGGTCTTAACCTGAGCCCTTTGGATAGATTTCAGGGGTTCGCAGGGGGGTGATCTGTAAAATCAGATGGGAAGAAATAGGATATCTTTATTTTAGCATCATCTTCAGTTATCTTTTAAGCATTCTTCTGAGATGGGGTCCCTAAACTTCCCTGAATGGCCAAGGGTGCCATGACTCAAAACAAGTTGAGAATACCTGCACAGATCTAAGTCTTGATGCTATAAAGTTGAAATAAGACTTAGCCAGTTGCCCTCTAAGTGCTTCCAGACGAATGGAGGAAGGGTATAAAAATCATGCACCCAAATAATTTTGATCCAAGGTGTGATATGTTCAGTGTAAAGAAAAGATCTGGACAAAGTCCTGGGAGAAATCTGAAGACTGACAGATGACTCTTCTGAAATGAATAGCCAAAAGAGGATGGGGACTCATGGTAGAGAGTATAAAGGATACACACCAAAGCAACTACTCTCCATAGGTAGATTTAGTTGACATCTCCATAGATTCAAGGCTTGGCTCTTATGTTTTCTGTTGTAATCTTTGTAATTCTCCCCCACCCAGCATGATTGTTAGTACTTAGTAAGCCCTTAATCATTGCTTACTCTATTAGTCAATTAACAAGCATTAATTAGGGACCTACTCTATGCCAGGCAGTGTTGGTGACAGAAAAAGGCAAAAGGACTGTTCCTTCTCTCAATGAGTTCTCAGGCCAATGGAGGAGACAACAAGCAAACAAAGGAAAGAAAGACAGGATAAATTAGAGAGAATTTCAAAGGGAACAGAGTAGCACTTAGTAAATGTTTGTTGATTTTATTGATTGAAATTTAATTGGGATTAGCACCAGGTTATTATTAAAATCCCCTTCCTCAAAATTAATCCTGATATTTATTTTCAGAAATATTGACTCCTAAAACCCTGCTGTATAATCATTAATAAATATATTACTTTGATCTCTCATTGTGGCCTGAGGAGGATCCTAGTTTGCTTTTTTGTATTTATTCATTCATTCTTCCATTTCTTTCTTTCTCCTGCATTTAGCATCAGTCTGCCTCCATTTCCCTTTTCCCCATTAAATAATTTTAAAAATAAATTTAAAATCCCCACAATAAATATACACATATCAGAAAAACAAATTCCCACATTGACCATTTCTAATAATATGGCTCATTCTGCATCTTAAGTCCATTTCCTCCTCCACAAAATTGGGCATTCTGCTTTATCCCCAGGGCCTCTAGCATCAAGGTTTCAAAGGACAATGATTGGAGTTCTAAGTTTTTAACTCTTTTAGAGTTGTCAGTTAGCTAGACAATAAATTTTTATTGACCTCCTACTAAGGCACTGGGCTTAGTCCTGGGGGTACAAAGAAAGAAAAAAAATCTCTACCCTTAAAGAGCTCCCAAGTCTTATTGGGGAGAAAGCATGCAAATAGTTATGAGTGTGTGTGTGTGTGTGTGTGTGTGTGTGTGTGTGTGTGTGTGTACAAGATAGCTTAGAGATAATCAGAGGGAAGGCTTTTCCTCCTGAATCTTTAAAGGGAGATCAGGAAAGGCTTCCTTTAGGAGATGGAATTTTAGTTGGGAATTGAAGAAACCAAGAAAGTCAGGAGGGAGAGGATTACAGTAAACATAGAGACACATAGAGAGCCTAGAACTGAGGGATGGGATCTCTCACTTGAGAAGCAGCAAGGCAAGTGTCACTGGATTGTAGTCTACATAGGGGAAATAGAGTGAAAGATGTGAGAAGGCTAGAAAGGTTTGAGGGTCGAGGGAGACAAGGCTAAGTTGTAAAAGACTTTGTAAGCCAAGCAAAGGATATCATTTTGGATCCTGGAGGTGATAGTCACTGAAGTTTTTTTAAGAATGGAGGTGACAAGGTCTAATTTCCCAAATTTGTAAAGAACTAAGTCAAATTTATAAGAATACAAGCCATTCCCCAATTGCCAAATGGTCAAAGGATATGAACAAGCAATTTTCAGATGAAGAAATCAAAGCCATCAATAATCATAGGAAAAAATGTTCTAAATCACTCTCAATTAGAGAAATGTAAATTAAAGCAACACTAAGGTACCACCTCACACCTATCAGATTGGCCAATATGGCAGCAAAGGAAAGTGGTAGATGTTGGAAGGGACGTGGCAAAATTGGGACACTAAGTCATTGTCAGTAGTTGCAAACTGATCCAACCATTTTGGAGGGCAATTGGAACTATACCCAAAGAGCTATAAAACTGTGCATTCTCTTTGAACCAGGTCTGTATCCCAAAGAAATAATAAAAAGAGGAAAGGGTCTACTTATACAAAAATATTTATAGTTGCTCTTTTTGTGGTGGCAAAGGATTGGAAATTGAGGGTATGTTTATCCATTGGGGAATGGCTGGACAAATTGGGGTACATGTTGGTAATGGAATACTATTGTGCTATAAGAAATGATAAGCAAAACTATTTCAGAAAAAGCTGGAAAGACCTGCGGGAACTGATGCAGAACAAAATAAGCAGACCTGGGGAAACATTGTACACAGCCACAGCAATATTGGATGATGATTATCTGTGAAAGTGAAAACTTGGCTATTCTCAGCCATGCACCGATCAGGGACAATCCTGAAAGACTATGATGGGGCATGCTATCCACTCCAGAGACAGAACTGTTGGAGTCCTCTTTCCCATCGGTGTATCTTTGGTTTTATTTTGGGATTTTGGTTATGTATGAGCATAGTCTTACAACAATAACCAATATGGAAGTAGATTTTGCATGGCCATTTAAAAAATGAAATAAAAAGAATGTGATCTAAAAGGGGGTGACAACAAGCATACAACTCTGAACAAACAAACCAATACCCTATAAGTAGGAAATAACTAAAAGGCAGACGGCAGTAGAATTAAGAGGGGTTGGGAAAGACTTCTTGTAAAACATGAGATTTTAGTTGGGACATAAAAGAAGCCAGGAAAAAGTAAAGAGGAGAGAGCATCCCTGTCATAGTGAAGATGGGCTTATATTCCAGAAATTGTCAAAGAAACTTTCTTTGACTTAACAAAACTAGTAGAATATAATGACTTCCACAGGACATAAAAGAACTTGAAATGTCACCTGCCTAGACAAGCTACCCAACAACAGGAAGGAATGAAAGCAAGCTGAGTGTAGAAATCACCTACTAAAAACCAATCAGGATCACAGTAAGCCTGTCAAGGACAAGAGACATCTGAAGAAAGTGGAATATCACACATACAAAATGAAATATTGAACCATGGAGTTAGAAAAATGTTGTTCACAGAATTATTGGTGGTATTTTCTTTTGTCCTAGACATGTAATTTCATCCATCTATGCAATTCCTTAAGTGAAAATTTACTTCACTAAAGGAGATTGGTCTATAAGTATTAGTTTTAAGAGAGTTGTGTGGTGTCAATTCCACAAATGTTTCTTAAGTGTCCACTATGTACAGAGCTGGGAAAACTAATATAAAAATTAAGCAATCCCTTTCTGAAAAGTCTTCTATTCTACTGGGTAAAGAAAGAGTTGAAAACCAGGTTTTCCTGACCTCAAAGCCATTTATCAATTTACCAAGCCATGCAGTCTTTCTTCAGAGTAATAAGAAAACTAGAAATAAGAACAAGGACTTTTCTGTCTAATCATAATGGAAAAAATTAATGGAATAATAGAAGGAAATAAAGGTTTATTCCGTGTCAGTCAAATACTAGATTCTTGAAATGATTTGTAATCCTTGTTAAACATATTTAATCACTTAAACCTTTGAAGGAAAAAGTGGTAATCAAGACAACTATTCACTTCTCAATAGTTGGCATCGCTAACTGCTTTTAATGTCAGGTTGGAGCTATCTTGACTAATTTCCTGTTTGTTAGGATGGAGCCTATTTCATTTTTTTCTGATGATATTTGTTTTTTGGCATGATCAGTGCTTTCTGATTCTCTTGTGGAAACATGCCATTAATCATGAAGCTTCTGGATGGATAGACCTTTCATTCTGTCCTTTTGGAAGCCTGAGCCCTACTTTCCAGTATCTCCTTCACTTTCATCTCTTGTGCCCATCCGCAGGAGCAATATGTTCAATAAATCTGCAGTGAAGTCACTGATTATTAAAAATGTTTATTTCGCATAGAGCATTGTCTTAGATAGCTTCAACCTCCCAAATGGGCAGATAGCTCAAAGTGGTCTTTTTGTCCTTGGGTTGGTTCATCAGGAGCTGAAGATGAAAGGAGCCCATTGTCTTCATGTTGCCTTGAGGTTCAAGAACAATTCTCCCTTACCTCCCTGGCCTCTTCAAGGAGAACTTGGGAACAACCCTTCCAAGATTAAACTGGTTTTTGTTTTCTAGCCTGGTTTATGACTTGTAAAGCAATGGCCAAGTTTGTGTACCCCCAGACACATATTTCACATGTAAGAGCTTCATGTTTATCGTTGGCCTCCAAGCAGATTCTTAGCACCCTCTGCTCCCATTCCATCCTCGAGCCACCAGATGAAGGGAAGGGAGTCATTTCCGATAATGGCTGCTTGTGCTAAGAGCTTTACGAATATCTCATTTGATGACCAATATGGAAGATGTTTTGCATGGTCAGACATGTATATCCCAGATCAAATTGCTTACCAGCTCTAGGAGGGAGACAATTTGGATCTTGTAATTTCAGGAAATGTATATTGAAAATTGTTATTACATGTAATTGGGAAAATAAGATATTAAATCTCATTTGGTCCTCACAACTCCTCTAGGAGATGGCTGTGATCGTTAACCCCATTTGGGAAACTGAGGCAGAGAGGTTGGATTTCAAATCAGATCTTCCTGAGTCCAGGGCCAGCCAGCTATCCAGCAGCCCACTTGCCCCCAGACAACCTTCTCCTTGATGGATAGCCAGAGCCCCAAAGGAGGGAAATGATAGCAGCTACCTTCCAGGGCTGGGGGAACAAATGTTACTTAAGTAATGGTGGCACGGACACTTAGCTGGGGACTGGCTGGCCTCAGTTTCCTCATCTACAAAATGAGCTGGAGAAGGAAATGGTGAAGTACTCGAGGATCTCTGCCAAGATTGCCCCAAATGGGGTCACGACCGGACAACGAATTAGTAGCATTATTGCTTTTGGTGACTACTTGCCCAAGGCCACCCAGTTAGGAAGCAATAGAGCTGAGATCTGAACCCAGGTCTTGGGGCTCCAGAGAAACAGGAGGAGGCCCCACCCCTCCCTGAGCGTCTCCCAAGGCCAGGTCTCCCTGGCAACAGAGGCCACACCCCCGGCTCCTAGCCGAACGCCTCTGCTCCAGGGCGGCGCCCCCGCATCTGGCCATGCCCCTTTCCTAAGGCCACGCCCCTAGGCCGCCCCGGCGGCGGGGGCTGGGCCGGGCGGGGCGGGGCGGGGCCGGGTGGGGCGGGATCAGGTGACGCGAAGGCGGAAGCAGAGAGGCGGCGGCGGCGGCGACGGCGGCAGCGGCGGGTGGGCCTAACGGGGGCTGCCTCGGCGTCCCCGGTGGTCCGTGAGCCATGGAGAAGGCCGGGGGGCGCGGCGGCGGCCCGCGAGGGCCCGTGCTGCACATCGTGGTGGTGGGCTTCCACCACAAGAAGGGCTGCCAGGTGAGCGGGGGAGGGGCGTGGGGAAGGGGCGCAGCCCCCCACGTGGGCAGCCCCACGTGTCTCCCCGTCCCTCCTCTCGTCCGTCCCCTCTGGCCCCCGAGTCTCCCCTCAGCCCCTCGGCTTCCGCTCACTTCCTCCTCCGCATCTATTAAGCGCCTTCTGTGTGCACCGGCGCAGACTCCTTGCGGCAGACCCAGTGGGGGGCCGGGAGGAGGGCGTCCCCCGAAGGGGACAAGGAGGCTGGCGAGCTGGGCCCTCCGCAACCCTAGCGTGACCCATGCACAAAGCAGAGACCACAGGCCTCCCAGGAAGCTGGTTAGACCGAGAGCGCACCGTGACCCCTCATCCAATGCGGGGTCCCTCCGAGCTTTGCAGCTCTATCACTTCATAGCCGTCGATTTCACTTCTGCAGTTAGATGACTGAGTTTGGGCCCAGTGGCCCCCATCAGATGCGGGGCTTGGTCTCCGAGGCCTCATCTAGGGGTAAAGCCAACTGAGAGGGCAGACTGGAAAGCTTCTAGAACTGTGTCAGGTAGGCAGCGTCAGCTTTCCGGCTTAAGGCAGAAAAGGTGTAAGGGCCAGATCACAGGGGGTTAGGTGACTTAAACACCCAGCTAGGAAGTGGCTTTAGATTTGAACCGAAGACCTCCCCTCTCTAAGCCTGACTCTCAACCCTCAACCCGCCAGCTGCCCCCCACCTTTAAACCCTATGCCTCCAGCCTCCAAGCCTGCCTCTCAAGCCACTGAGCCACCTAACTGCCCCCCCCACCTTTTTTTAAACCCTTATCTTCCATCTTAGAATCAATACTGGGTATTGGTTCTAAGATCGAAGAGTGGTAAGGGCCGGGCAATGAGAGTTAAGTGACTTGCCCAGGGTCACACAGCTAGGAAGTGTCTGAGTCTAGATTTGACCATATCAGATTTCTTAATGAGGCATACCCTAGGGCCCTGGAGGTAGGATCCCTAAATTTCACTGGTTTTATGCTCTTATCTGGAGCCTCTCACTGTGGCTGAACAGCTATGTGGGACTTCAGTTGTTGCTGCTTAGGCTTAACATTGTTGGTTTCTTTGGTCCTGTTGAATGTATGTTGACATTAAGGGTGTGTTTCCTTCACAATGATGAGGCATAATAGAAGAATTTTTCTTTTCTATTCTTTGTGGTGTGATTGGCACCATAGATTCTCCAGCATTTTGCACTGTTCTAGTTCAGTTCGAAAGGCTTTTGAGTAGGGGCACTTTGATGTCCTGAAGGCTCTCTCTGTTTTCTAAAGCCAAGATTCACTAGAGTTTGGAGAAGCTCATCACAGGGTTGATTCCAGGAGAGTGAATTTTTTGGTGACTAAATTCTGCCAGACTATCTACTAAATAATCTTCACCTCAGTCTTCCTTGAGGGGGAAAAAGTCTGTCTAAGACAATCACAGGTAATTGAGGCATTGAAGTATATCATTTTCAAATAGGAAAACATTTTTGACTTAATTAGCAATTCTTTATCTCAACAGTGTTTGAGTTGGGAAACCAGTAGAGGAATATCAGAAATTAGATTCTTTATCAAAAGAGATAGAAAGCTAAAGAGTCATAATGTACACTAAATTAAGACTAGGGGAGACTCTCCAACCAGTCTCACTAGTTACCTCCATGAGAAGAAACTTCTTTATCACTCAGCTAACATTATTAACTATCTGCTGTGTTCCTTACATTGTGCTAGGCACAGGGGATACAAGGCAGAAATGAAAGAACAGAAGCTTACAATTCTAGATAGATAGTGAAGCACATTTTGGAAGAATTTTTGTTACCAAAAATCCTCAGTGTTACTAGATTGAGGCCTGGATATAGAGATGACTTATTTTAGCTCCATCAGAGGCTAAGTGAACTATCCAAGGTCACAAGGTAGTAATAATTGACACTGCTCTTTCAGCTTGCAAAAAACCTTTATAAATTTATCCTTGTTTAAACCTCACTGGTACTTTTCTCCCCATTTCACTGATAAGGAAATTGAAGGTTCATCAGTACACCAAGTCAGAAGTATGATTTGAACCCAAGCCTCTCCTAGTTGCAAGTCCAGCTTGTTCTATACTCCAAGACACCTTGGGTATTAAGTAGAGGAGCTAACAAATGGATTAACAATCATTTGAGTACAAATAGCTAGCTGGCATCTCATCTGGGTCCTTTTAAGTAAAAAGTATATGGGCTATTATGAAGGAAGTGGCAGCATAATATCAATGGGCTTTTTTTTATTTTTTTAATTAAACCCTTACCTTCCATCTTGGAATCAATACCTTGTTTTGGGTAAGAGCTAGGCAATGAGAGTTAAGTGACTTGCCCAGGGTCACACAGCTGGGAAGTGTCTAAGGTCATATTTGAACCTAGGACCTCCCGTCTCTAGACCTGACTCTTAATCCACTGAGCCACCCACCTGCCCCCTATCCATGGATTTTGAGAATAGCACCAAGGGCCCAAATAGGGACTAAGATTTGGAGGGAAGACAGTCAGGAAGGCAGCTTGGTAGATAGAAAGCAAAGCAAACCAGCCAATGGGAGAAGCCATGGTTTTTGTATTAGAAGACTTAGGCTTGAATCTTTCTCTGCCTGACTCCTCACACTTTGGGGCAGGTCACTTTCCTTTCTGGAGGATCCCCTACCCAAAGAAGGTGAACCAAATGGCCCCAAAGATACCTTCCAGGCAATAATAGCCAGGGAGCTTATAGAAAACAACTGGGGATTTACATTAGAGACCAGCTTTTCAGACCTTGAGCTTTCTAATAATATAGTCTGTAATAATATCTTTATTATAAGCTTAATAACTATCAACAGGAACCAGTAATCCCATAAATACACAAAAACTGGAATCTTTCAAAGTAATAACCACTCACTAACATTTTAGCAAAGTTAGAATTAAACAGCAAAGAATACCTTTGCTGCATCCCCTTACAAATCTGACTGAAACTGGAAGTTCCATTACCTTTAGCTGTGTGTGTGTGTGTGTGTGTGTGTGTGTGTGTGTTGTGGGGGTGCTGTGTATGTGTTTATGGTGTATATATGGTAGAGAGAGAGGGGGTATGTGTATATGATCTAGGTTGGGGTAGGGATATTATCTGCTCTGATTCTGCTAATCTCTTTTCAGCAAGAAAAGAACTACCATTGTAGGCTCAATGCTGTTTTTGTGTCCATTTATAACCCAGCCCTCTCATTTGACAGAAGAAGAAACTGAGACTTAGATTATAGGATCTTAGATCTAGACCTAGAAAGGACCTTAAGGCCTTTCAGTCCATCTCCCTCATTTGACAGGGATAAACATACTGTTGGGAGTTAGCTCCTGTTGAAAGAAGCCTTAGACTACTTCTGTGCTCCTCTACTGTGTTTTGATGAGATGAGTTTTGAACCTGCTCTTTTGGTACAAGTTGAATTGAATTCACCTTTCAGAGAGGACTTTAGAGAAGAAATTCCCATATCATGGTAAGATGGGTGATCTGGCCTTTGCCAGAGGGCTATGGCTATCAGTTATTGCTAACACCTACAGACCTCTGTAGTGGAAAACCACTGGGTTTAGCACCTAGTTAGCAACTTCGCCCAAGCTCTCCCCTAGACTGTCCTTTAGCCTTATGAGCAGCATTTGAAAGAATTTGTTTTCTCCTTTTCCCCATGCACAAAAATTGCTAGTTGCACGTTCTGCCCATCTAAAGGGAAAATGATGCTTTAGTTCGTGTGGGAAGCTCTTAGTATGGAATCTCCCATCAACCAAAAAAGATCACAGTGCATAGATCATTTAGTAGGTAAGCCCTAGAGAGTTCTCTGAAATATATGAGGTTAAGTGAATTATCCAGTTATACAGCTAAGAAGTATCAGAAGCAAGATTTGAACTCGAATAGTCTTCCTGACTTCAAATGCCTCTTGTTATTCTGTGTGACTTCTACAGCCATGTACACAAATACTTAAATACTCCAAAAAGGTAATTTCCTTCCCATGCTGCCAGTTGCAAATCCCTCCGCAGAGATTAGTAGATGGTCTTTATGAGTTGGTAAAGCTGAAAAAACCTATCACTCTGTGGCCAACATGGTGATGAATTTTTTCAAACATGGCAAGCAGGTCTTTGGCCAACAGATGCAAAACCTTTCCCTAGGCCATTTCTGGAACCTTCCTCTCTGGCCAGCTGCTGGCATGTAGTTCTCACCTCAATGAATCACTGGGCTGGGGCATCACTGGATGTTATCATGTCATAGCACCCTTGAGTACTATCCTTCTGAGTTAGACAAAGAACCCAGACTCCTGGGAACTTGGACTCCTGGTGCTGTTCAGCCTCTCTGAATTAGACAGATCTAGAGTTGGGGTACCAAGATAAGGATCATTGGAGGAAGAGGAGGAGAATTGGTTCTGGTGCTGGCTTTTCTACCAGGCAAGGCTTAGATATAACCTGGAAGGTTTCCTCCAGTAGAGCTACTTGAAGTCAAAACTGGGTTTGTTCAATAATATTTGTATCCAAAGAATATTAGAGCTAGAAAGATAACTGCCCAACCCCTTCATGTTATAGATGAGGCAACAGACCTGGAAAGGGTAAAGTCAGAGCTGGGGTTCCTGGCAATTTTAGAGGGAACTAGTAGCAACGTTGGGACTAGAAGCCGGGTTTCTTGGTCCCCAGCCCAGTGTGTGTTGCCTTTCTTGCCTTCCTCAGTACCTGGTCAGTGCCTAAACTGTAAAATTCATATAGCACTTTGTGCAAGCACACTCCTCATCTGTAGACTGAAGATAATAATATGTACACTTAATGCCTCATACCAGAAAAAGAAACAGGCAGAAAAGATTTGGCTACTGCTGGAATTCAAACAGCCTCAGGGGCCACTTCCAGTTCTCCCAGCAAGCATTTGGCTAATATTTGTCAAATGAATAACCGTCAGAGTTTTGCTGCCCATGATGCCACTGCTCAGAATGATAGGGAGACCATGTGGGTCTTGGGTGGCCTCAGATGGATGCAGTGGCTCACCCCCAGGGTTGTTGGGGGACAGTATCAGTAACTACATTTGGCCTTACTGTGGCAGGAAAAAGAAGGAAGAATCACTTGCATGAGTTTGCAAATCAACCTTAGAGTGTGTGGTATGAGTGGCTGGTCAGGATCCATTGAATCCTAATTCAATGCAGTGTGGATGGTGGCTTGGAAAGTTATAGAATTTCATTATCAGTGCCTTCTGTTGGCTTTCCAAGGGACCCAAAAATGTTTCACAGCTGTAGTTGGCAGAGGAAATACCTTTTTCCATAACTACTTCCATAATCATAGTTTAATTATTAACCAGAACCTTACCGGTTCTCCAAACAATTTTCATAAGTGCCATATAGGATACTATTAAGTTGGAAGTGTATTCTTTGTGGGTAATTCTGTGTATCTCACACCTGGCTTTTCAAAACTAAAATTGAGAGCTAGGGTTAGATCAGGCAGTAACCTAAAAGTGTCCTTGGAAAACCTGCAGTTTTGTCATCCTATGGCATTATTCAACTGAGTGGAACCCAAGGCTAGAGGATCTCCAGAGTGGAGGAGTTCTGAGGTGCAGAATATTGAAGGACAGTAAATACGAAATTGGAAATCAGGAGAGAGGAAGGTAGATACTTAGCTCTGAGAGTCATTCAAATAGAAATAAGGATGAAATCCTCATGGGAGCTGATGAGCTCAACAAGAGAAAGAGGAGAATAAGAAAAAAACTCAGGGCAGAACTTGGAGAGGCACTCAGTGTTGGGGCTAGAAACAGACAATGGTCCAACAAAGAAGCCTGAGAAGGTGGAGTAAGAGGCCAACCCCCAAGAGCATTATCCCCCAAAAACGAGGGAAAAGAAAGCAATCGTGTCCGATGCTGCAGAGGTCAGGAAGAGCACTGGAAAAAAGACCTTTTGGACATGGTGATCAAGAAGTCATTGGTGACCTTGGACAGAAGAGTTGTTCAGTTTAGAGAGAAAAGTTCTGAAGCCTGTTTTCAGAGGTTTCAGATGTGAGCAAATGGAGATGAAGTGGAAGGAGGGAATATCGGCAGCCTTTTCCCAAGAGTTTGTCTGAGAAAACAAAGAGAGGTAAAGGATAATAGGGGGAAGGAGAGCCTTGGACATGCCCTCAACGTATGGTTCTTCTTTGGGCATGATGGCAGGCCACCAGCTATGCTTTTGCTTCTTAGGCATAAATTAGAAGACCATTTCCTGTTCTACTCTAAATTATAACTGACTCAAGTAGAAGAGCTTTTAAAACTTGCAAAACACTTTATAGATTATCTTGTTTGAACCTCACAACCACCCCCTTGAGATAACAGATATTGTTACCAACTTTGTACAGATGATGAACTGGAAACTGAGAGGTTTAAGTGACTAGACTGGCCCCTGATCACACAAGTGTTGGGAGGGAGAACAGAACTCTTCTCCCAGTCCATCAATCTTTCCACTCTACTATCCTGCTTCTGGAATATAATCATCTTGATTTAGTCAGTCATATTGATAATTTGACCTCACCCTAGACACACACACACACACACAATTTATTGCTTAAAAATAACAAGAATGGTTTAATTATCTGACTGAACTACAATTTCTTAACTTAAAATATTAAGAGATTCAGATCTATGAAGGATTTGTATATCTGCTTAATGGGGAGATAAAAGAAATTGTTCAAAACAAATGTTAGGAAAAGGCCTATGATCTTATAGTCACCTTCCTTATGCCTTAACTCCCTGTCCCATTTACTTTGAATTTATTATTATTCAACAAGCACCCAAACAAGCAAACCCTTCAACAAAGTATTATTGACAAAAATGTAAAATCATGAATAGAACAGATGTGGAGAGAGTTAGAAGAGTCTTTATAGCTGAATAGCTCATAGACATCTTAAAAACCGTCCACTCTGCCTTATTTCCCAATTACTGTGAAGGTACCACTATCCTGCTAGGCACCTAGACTCGGAGTCTAGATATTGGTCACCCTTCACTGCTCCCTCTCTTACTCCCCATATCTGATCAATTGGTTGCCAGATACTGTTTGTCTTTTTCAGCATCTCCCTTATATAAGCCCTGCCCCTACTCAGCTGTCAAATTGATCTTCTGAAAACAAAAGTCTGATGATGTTACTTTCCCATTTAGGAAACTCCAGTAGTTCCCCATTACCTCTAGGATCAAGTAGAAAACTGTGCTTAGCCCTTAAAGCCCTTCCCTATTCTGACCCCTTCCTACCTTCCCAGGCTTCTTACATCATATTCTTCCCTCATTCTCTTCAATCCATTGATGCAGATCTCCTCAGTGTTCCTTCGTCCCTTCTTCCAGTTCTAGACATTTGCTTTGGCTTTCCCCTGAGAAGCCTGAAAGGCTCTCTTTTCCTCCCTACCTCCTGGCTTCCTTGGCTTTCTTCAAGTCCCAGCTCAAATTTCATCTTCTGTAAGAAGCTCCTAACTACCACCCTTCCCCCAACCCCCACCCTAGTGTTAGTGCTTCCTTAGATTAGCTCCCATTTATCCCATATGTATCTTGTTTATGCATCATGTTTGCAAGGGTCTCCCCCTTCGACTGGGAGCTCCCTGAAGGCAGGGACTGCTTTTGCCTTCTTTGAGTCATCAGTGTGTAAAAGCACAGTGCTCAGAGCAAAGTAGGTTCTTAAGAAATATATTGGCTTGGCTTGACTTGAAAATCTCGGAAGTGACTTTCTCAGGATCCCACAGCTAGTAAGTGCCTGAGGTAGGATTAGAACCCTGGTCTTCCTGACTCCAGGTCCAGAACTCTCTACTTCTCATTGTTGTTACCAAAAACAGACATGCCTTTTTCCCTATGATAGTTTAGTGTGAAAACTGATGTGCTGCAACTCCTGCCTTTCCTTGACCACTTGGCATCCAGCCAGCCCTTTTAACGCATGATGGCCTCTCAGTCTCACATATCAGTTTATTCTGAAGTTCTCTAGTCACTGGACAAGCACTTCCTGCTGTTGGTTCTGAAGAGCATTGTTCCCCGGGCATTATGAACAAGTCTTTGTTTATTTTTCTGGAGCAGCTCCTGGGTTCTAGGCCAGTAGTGGAAGCTTTGGGTCACTTTTCCTATTTAATTCCAAAGGAGTTCTGAAATGGCCAAACCATCCTTCGCTTTGCTAGCCTCTCCTGGTTATTTTAATTGTTGTTCACTTTCTAAAAATATAGTTTTATTTATTTTGTTAAATATTTTCTATTTACAAATAAACATTTTTTGACTTTTTAAAAAATTTTTGAGTTCCAAATTCTTCCCTCCTGCCCCTCCCCACTCCTTGAGAAGGTAAGCAATTTTTTTTTATCAGTTATATATACATATATATGCATATATATGTATGAAGTCATACAAAACATTTTCATATTAGTCACATTGCAGAAAAGAACACGGACAAAAAATAAAACAAGAAAAAAAAACTTTTTAAAAGTTTGCTTTAATTGTCATTTGGTATTCATCAATTCTATCCCCAGAGGTGAATAACATTTTTCATTATGGATTCGTTGGAATTGTCCTAGGTTAGTCATTGTATTGATCAAAATAAGTCTTTCACATTTGATCATCTTTACAATATTGCTATTTCTGTATATCATGTTCTTCTGGTTCTCCTCACTTCACTTAGAATCAGTTCATGTAAGTCTTCCAGGTTTTTCTGAAGCCATTCCCTTGGTCATTCCTTACAACACAGTGATATTCCATCACAGTAATATGCCACAACTTGTTCAGTCATTCCCTAGTTGATGGATATCCCTTCAATTCTTTGTTTGCCACCACAAAAAAAAAATTTTTACTATAAATATTTTTATACAAATAGATCCTTTTCCCTTTTCTTTGATCTCTTTGACATACACTCTTGGTAGTGGTATTGATAGGTCAACAGTTCTTCTCCAGAATGGTTGAACTAGTTCATAACTCCACCAGCAGTGCATTAGTGTCCCAATCCTACATCCCTCTAGCACTTGTCACTTTCCTTTTCTGTTGTTAGCCAACCTGACAGGTGTGAAATGATACCTCAGGGTTGTTTTAATTTGCATTTCTAATCCATAGTAATTTAGAGCACTTTTTCATGTGACTTCGATTTCTTCTGAAAAACTGCCTGTTTACATCCTTTAACGGTCAACTAGGTAATGAGTCTTATTTTTATAAATTTGGCCCAGTTCTCTGTATATTTGAAAAAAGGAGGCCTTTATCAGAGAAACTGTAAAAAAAAAAATTTCACAGTTCCTTCTAATTTTGGCTACATTAGTTTTGTGTGTAAACTTTTTAAGTTCATGTGATCAAAATTATCTATTTTACTTCCCATAATCCTCTCTAGCTCTTTTTGGTTATAAATTCTATCATGCTTTCCTGATATCACTCTTTATGTCTAAATCATTTGTCTATTTTAACCTTATCTTGGTATACCTAGTTTCTGCCAAACTGCTTTCCAGTTTTCCCAGCAATTTTTTCAAATGATGAGTTCTTATCACAAAAGCTTGGATCTTTGGGTTTCTCAAACACTAAGTTTACTAGATTAAGGCAACTGTTCAGTGCTTTGGTTAGAGCATCATGCCTGGAGTCAGGAAGACTCATCTTCCTGAATTCAAAAATGGCCTCAGTCACTAGCTGTGTGTTCCAGGGAAGTCACTTAACCCTGTTGGCCTCAGTTCCTCACTTGTAAAATAAACTAGAAAAGGAAATGGCAAGCCACTCTAATATCTTTGCCAAGAAAACCTTAAATGGGATTGTAAAGAATTAGGTACAACTGAAAACAAATGAATAAAGATTATAGTGATCATTTGCTCCTGTGCACTGTATCCCTAATCTATTCCACTGATCCACTACTTTCTTTCTTAGCCAGTACCAGATTGTTTTGATGATTAACACTGTACAATACAGTTTGAAATCTGGAACTGCTAGGCTGCTTTCCTTCACATTTTTCTCATCAATTCCCTTGATAGTTGACCTTTTGTTCTTCCAGATGGATTTTCTTATTATTTTTTCTGGCTCTGTAAAAGAATTCTTTGTTATTTTGATTAGCATGGCACTGGATAAGTAAATTAACTCGGGTAGAAATGTCATTTTTGTTATATTGGCTCAGCCTACCCATGAGCAATTAATGTTTCTCTGGTTGTTAAGATCTGTATTTGTGTCAAAAGTATTTTGTAATTATGTTTGTATAGTCCCTCGAGTAATCTTGGCAGGTAGACTTCCTGTATTTTATATTTTCTGCA
Source organism: Monodelphis domestica (assembly GCF_027887165.1). Classification (NCBI taxonomy): domain Eukaryota; kingdom Metazoa; phylum Chordata; class Mammalia; order Didelphimorphia; family Didelphidae; genus Monodelphis; species Monodelphis domestica. The sequence goes on from NC_077233.1 coordinate 14,843,247, forward strand.
ATTATTTTAAATGGAATTTTTCTATCTTTTGCTGCTGGGTTTTATTGGTAGTTTATAAAAATGCTGATAATTTATGTGGGTTTATTTTATATCCTGAAATTTTTGCTAGTTAATTGTTTCAAATAGTTTGGGGTTTTTCCCACTAATCTTCTATTTTATAATCCATACTAGGTAGCAGTTCCAAGACAGAACAGTAAGGACTAGGTATTGGTAGTTAAGTGACTTGCCCAGGGTCACATAGCTAGGAAATACCCAAGGTCAAATTTGAACCCAAGACCTCTGATCTCCAGACCTGGCTCTCTATCCACCGGACCACCTAGCTGCCCCTCAACTAGTTTTCTTAGTTGATTCTCTAGGGTTCTCTAAGAATACCATTATATCATCCAAAAAGAGTGAAAAACAAAAAAAAAAAGTTTTGTCACCTGTTTTTATTCCTTCACTTTCTTTTTCTTGTCTTAATGCTGTGGCTAGCATTTTTAATACAATATTGAATAATAGTGATGATAATGGATATCCTTGCTTCTTCACACCTCATCTTCTTGGGAAGGCATCAAGTTTATCCTCATAATGCTTGATCTTGGTTTTAGAGAGATACTACTTAGGATTTTAAGAAAGGATCCTTTTATCCCTGTGCTTTTTTAACCTTGAATTTGTGGTTTAAATCTCACTTGAATAATCTCCTTGTTAGTGTTGTATTTAAACTTTTTGCATCAATATTCATTAAAGAAATTGGTCTATAGCTTTCTTTCTCTGTTTTCTCTCTTTCTGATTTGGGTATTAAAGCCATATTTGTGTCCCATCAGGAATTTGATAGGTCTCCTTTATTACCTATTTTTTCCAGTAGTTTATTTAGTAATCGGGATTAACTATGCCTCGAATATTTGGTAGAATTCACTTATAAATCCATATGGTCCTGGAGATTTTTTCTTGGGGAGCTCATTTGTGGCTTGTTCCATTTCTTTTTCTAAGATGATAATTTTAAGATTATTTAAGTATTCTTTTTCCTATTCTGTTAATCTTTTGCCTTAGTTACTTCATTTGTAAGCTGAAGATAATAAGAGCACCTACCTCCCAACATTGTTGTGAGGAGAATCCAGTGAGATAGATAATCGTTGTAAAGCACTTAGTCCAGTGTTTGGTCACATAGTAAGTACTTATAAATCTTTCCTTCCTACCTACTTTTATATACAAAATGTAGCTGAAGTCTTTCACCTTTTCTTGGTAAATTTTTTCTTGGTAAATTAAAAAAATTTTAATTTGTATAAGTTAGCATGGTACCTTTCTATGGACACAAGGACCATCGTAGACATTTCTATATTATGAACACATTTTCCCAGGCTTTTACCCTAGAGCAGTGGTTCTCCACCTCTCAATTTGTAGCAATGAGAATCCAGAATGCATATCAGGTATTTACATTCCAAATCATAACTGTAGCAAAATTACAGTTTTGAAGTAGCCACCAAAATCATTTTTTGGTTTGGGGTCACCGCAACATGAGGAACTGTATTTGGGGGGGTCACGGTATTAGAAAGGTTAAGAACCACTGCCCTAGAGGAAGGATATTAGGTCATTTGGTTCCGTTTTGTTGCGATGAAACTGTTTGTGGCAATATTTATTTTTTAGCTTCAAATTATTTTGGTGTGTTGTAAAAGAGGAAGTAATGGGGAATTATAGGAATCAAACATCGTTGATCATTTTTTTTTCCATTTTTATTTGGATCAGCTAGTGAAGGTGACATCCATCTTTTCAGTATTAGTAACTGTTGCAGAAATGTTCATGGATTAGGTTTCAAATAACTTACTAGTTCACACATGAATTTAACAATGATTGTTTGAAGTGATTTTACTCTTGGTTTTGAATCCAGTGATTCAAATTTAACCTAACCCTTTTTTCCTCTGGCAATAATTTTTTTACTATAACCTTTCATTAGATTTGCCTCCCCCTTCTTTAATCTTTTACACCTGCTTAGACGCGTCCTTTGAAATGAGGTGGGGATATATTGCTGTGTGTCTCCAGTCTTGTTCTTGACCCCTCTTTGCAAGCTTTTGGGGCAACCTTCTGAAGGCTCTAATGTTCAGTGAGTTTCAGTTTCACCGAACTCACACTGATGAGGCCACACCTCACTGAGCTACTCAGAGTCCTTTCTTATCAAACCATTCTGGCACCCACTGTCAAAGGAACCACCCCGAAAGGGTCTACCCTAACCAGGCTCATGAGTTTCCTTTATTACCAGTTCATTCCTGCACCCACTACCAAAGGAGTCATTCGGGGACAATACTACAATATTCAAAGAGCTTAACCCAGCACTTAGTGTAGTGCCTGGAACATAGTAGGCACCTAACAGATATTTGTTGACTGGCTGGCCTGCTTTTCCTACCATATGGAAGAGACAAGGCTATTCATTCCCCCTGCAATAGAAAGAATGCAGTCAGTGCTTGGAGATATGTATATATTTGTAGATATGTGTGGATAGCGGATTGACAGATAATTGATGGGTTCTTATTGGCTGCTTTTAGGAGGATGGGGGACCAAAGCAAGGCTATTTGTTTTGGAGACTCAAAACCACTTCTAGCTAGTACATGACCTTGTAAACTTTTTGATGCGATAACTAGGAAGACAAAGATTTGTCATGTTTGTAGACTGCCTTCAAATGGTAACGCTCCCTGGCTCCAGCATTCTCTACAGGAAAAGCATGATTAATAATAAATCTATGATCCTGTGATTCCCAAGGTCAATCCAGCTTTAATGTTATAAGAGTCAGTAATGCTTGGACAATATTCTGATTGTATCGTATGACTTGGAATCATGAAAACCATAATTTCCAAAGAAGTACAGTCATGGGTGACTCAGAGGACAAAGAAGAGACACCGCAGGTGTCTGCATCCTGTCACCCATTACCTGAGGTGATTCGCATACAAGAAGTCTGGGGAAACATTTTTAATGCAGGACTAGAAAAAAATGGGTCATGAACTCAGAACCAGGGACACACATGGACAGCCCAGATCCCCATGTACAGAGGATTTTAAAAGATGGGGGTACTGGGAAAATATGTTATTCTTGACAAGAGCCCCAGGGGCTTCTCAGCTTGGGGTCTGGAAACTTGTCTCATGAAATATTTGGGAAATCATCTTTCGGTATAATTGGTCTTCTTTGTAATCCCCTGTATTTGATTTTTTGCACTTAAAAACTTTATTCTGAGAAGAGATCCATAGTTAGCCCTTTGCCCAAGGGGTCCATTACAAAAGAGACTGAGTAGGCTGGGCCTAGAGAAAGGGCTTCTATAGCACCTCCATGGAGAAGTTATGGAAAGAGAGAAGCATGAGACCCAAGATGAGGAAAGGTATGCCTAATTTACCATTTCCAGATACTGATAGAATCATAACACTGTTACCTATCATCCATTACAGGAACATAATGCTTACACTGGAAAAGACCCTACTATTCCTTCAAATACTGCCCCTACAGACCAACTTCCTATTACCCCAAATTCTCCCATTGGAGCAGTCTTTTTTTTTTTAATTAAATTAATTTAATTAATTAATTTAGAATATTTTTCCATGGTTACATAATTCATGTTCTTTCCCTCCCTTCCTTTCTCTCCTCTCCCGCAGCAATTCCACTGGGTTTTACATGTGTCATTGATCAAGACCTATTTCCATATTACTGATATTTGCACTAGGGTGATCGTTTAGTCTACATCCCAAATCATATCCCCATTGAACCATGCAATCGATCATATGTTTTTCTTCTGTGTTTCTACTCCCACAGTTCTTTCTCTGAGTGTGGATAGCATTCTTTCTCATAAGTCCCTCAGAATTGTCCTGGATCATTGCATTTCGAGCAGGAATTCTTAAACTGGAGTCTCTGAATTTAGAGTTATTTGAAGGTTTATATATATATATTGTTATTGTTGTTGTTGTTGTTGATGATGATGGGAGGCAGCCAAGTAGATTAAGAGCCAGGTCTAGAGAGGGCAGGTCCTAGGGTTAAAATCTAGCCTCAGACACTTCCCATCTGTATGACCCTAGACAAGTCAATTAACCCCCATTGTTTAGTAGCCCTTACTGCTCTTCCGCCTTGGAACCAATACACAGTATTGATTCTAAGTTAGAAAGCAAGGGTTTATTTATTAAAAATATACATTTTGATAACTATATTTCAATACTATTTGGTTTCCATAGTACATTAAGTCTGTATTTTATGCATTTAAAAAAGTGATTGTGAAAAGGTATCAATGGGTTTCCTCAGAATCCCAGAGGTAAAAAATGGTAAGAACCCCTAGATTAGATCATCTTGCCTTTTGTCTCAAGACTTTAATCTCAAATGCTATGAAAGAAGAGAAAGATTTCAAGCCTTCTGGGTGATTTATTCTATAGTGTGAATAAGTTTATAATCACTTTGATTTTTGTAGCATTTTTAAAGTTTCTTTTTCTAAACTTAAACACCAAATAAAATGGGTATTTCCAAATACATAGAACTTTAAAAGATTGTATCTGCAACTATAAATCTCTATTATGTATAATTTCCTTTTCTTTTTATGTCTAGCTTTTAGCCTGTCTAAACACACACTACAGTCCCAATGTAGTCCTTCATAAAGACTTGAGAAGAGTTTTCTAGGCCAAAGACTCAACTCCCCAGCAGTGCTTAATAATTATGAGTAGACCCTGTTCTCACCTCCACTATTATTTAAAATATTATTTGGAGCTTATATTCTGAAATTATTCCTAGTATCTAAAATCTGAAATAATATTTCTGAGACTTTTCTACTGACATCTTTTAGCTATTGCTTTTCAACTTGCATCTTTTTGTTTCTTCCCTTAAAGTTGCCCAAAGTCATAGACTGTGTGGCTATTCTGAATACTAGCTCTTTTTTAAAGATGTAATTAGGTTTTTTCTTTAAAAGAGGTTTTTATATAAGGCCAACCTCTCTCACAGGCAACGTGGACTGCCACCTACACCATCTGGTCTAAGGACTGGGTCTTATAAAACTCACTTGTCCAGAATATTCAGAGCTTTGCTTTTCTCCCCTACCTGGACTGAAATTCCTACCAGTAGGCAACAAAAGGCAGGATCTAAGGAGGATACCCTTTCAAATGTATATTTCCTGGGATTGAAGGAGAACCCCTCTTTGGGACTCTTCCCATATGTACAGCTTATTGATCAGATTTGCTATCATCTTGAAAGAATCTGAGCTAATGAGACACATGATAGACAGTGAAGTCTCAGTGGAAAGAGCAGGACAGCAAGAAAGTCTTGCCCTTAAGGCCCTTTAGAAATGAAAATTATTGTTATTTTTTTCCTTAGAAATGTATATCTTAACTTGAACAAAATAGAAAAGGAAAAAGGAAGATCAAAGAAAGATGATGGGATGATGATGATGAGATGGATACCAAAGAAAACTCGATTTTGCATGTTTTCTCTGCCAAGGACAACGACATTTGGATTGTCAAGGACAGAATAAAAATGGCTAATTGGTTGCTTAAAGTCAAGTTAAGTAAGGACATATTATTAGAGAGCATCGATCTGTCCTTGATGAGTCCAAGTCCCCAGTCCCAGAACACTACATCCTAGAGACTCAAAGTACTGGCCAATCTGACTGCTAACCCTCTGGGATGTTCTTCCAAAGGTCAAGGAGAATGGAAGAGTTGAGAGAAGAAAGGCATCTCCCTAGGTTTTCAGAAAATAAAGATAAGAGTTAGCTATAGGCAGAGGCCAGTGAACTCAATTTCGATTTCCAGAAAAAAATTCAAGGATACTATAAACATATAGAAAAGGAAAATAATGCTTCCCAGTAGCCAGCATCACCTGCCTCATCACAACGGAGATCCCAGGTTATCATTATGACACCAGCCTTGAAAATCACTATTCCTAGAGTATACCTAGGTCTGGGCAAAACATTTCTCCAAGTTTCTCTATTTAAAATAAACTCTCCTATTCTATCACATTGAAGTGGGAAGTGCATTTCATATGTCTGTTCATTTGGGAGAATTGGCCCCATCTGAGATCTACTTTTGTTCCCAAATTTGACCTAAACCAATGGCAGGAAAGCTTCCTCTACTGTCTTGTAATCATGGGGGATAATAATCTATGTCTAAATCTTTCTTATTTATCCATAGCCAATTTGAATTTATAGGATTTCTAATACCACCACCAGGCTTTTTACTTTTTTCTGTTTGCCTTGCTTTTACATATATATATATATATATATATATAATCTTTATTTTCAAATAATCAACTCCATCTGTTTTATCTTCTATCATTTCTTCTGCTTGTTAAGCAGCTGAGAATTTTTCTCCTTCCTACAATTGAAATAGATATATCATTCAAATGACATCCAATTTTCTACTTTTATAAATACTTAAATTATTGATCCATTTGAAATTTATTGTAGTTTTTAATTAATTTAATCTGCCTTTTTTTGCTATGCTGCTATCCAGTTTTCCCACTCTTTACAATTGTATTATTATGGTAGACATTGTTCTCCTGGTTCTAGACACTTACGTCACTTCATACAAATCTCTCCAGTTTTTTCTGAAATCATTACTTCATCATTTCTTATAGTACAATAATATTCCATTCCATTTATATACCATAACTTTTTCAACCACTTCCCAAGCAATGGACAACCCTTTAGTTTTCTAGTTTGTTGCCACTACAAAGAATTACTAGAAATATAATGATGACCCTTTTCATCATTCTTTCATCTTTTTGGAGAATAGGCCTTGTAGACGTATTGCTGAGCCAATGAGTCCAACCTTTTTTTATTGAGAAATTCCTTCCCTAAGGTTCTATGATCTTGGATTTCTGAAAAACTAGTCTAGTTAGAAATTCAGTTTATCCAATCCATGCCCTTGCTCGAAGACTTCTAAGGAGGGAGAAACCTCTACCTCCCAAAGCATTCCATTTTCCATTTCAGGAAGTTTTTCCTCAATTCATTGAACTGAGATTTGTCTCTTTGCAGCTTCCACCTGTTGCTTCTCCAACTCTCCAGAGCTGAACAGAACACACTGAATTCCTCCCCTGTGTGACAGGTTATAATAGAAGTTTGGAACTTACAGAAGGATTGCCTTTAAGAGGCCCAGATTTATTGAGGGCAGATTATACAAGGAAATGGTAGGCATTGTGTGCCACATCACAGTAGGCTATAAAAATGGAATACTCACAGAATAGTGCCCAGTACCTGCAATCAGGATGAGCTAGATTCAGATCCTGGTCCTCACACTTATCTGTGTTTCTGCTTCAGTTTCCCCATCTGTAAAATGGACATGATAATAGCACCTCCCAGGGCTGTTGTGAAGATAACATACACTAATCTTTGCAAAGCATACCATAGAAGTGCTAGCTGTCATTCTTTAGTCCTAGCAAGAGAGAAGTAAACATCAGAAGCTCCCTAATTTTCATAAACTCACAGATGACAAGTTCCTGCACAGACCTCAAAATTTCCTTGAGAACCCATCCATTAAACTGCTCAATTTCCAGAGTTTTACCACAGGCCCTGGGACTGCCCATGATTGCCTGGAAAGAACATTAATCTGTAATCACTTAAGAACATAGAAGTGGGAAAGAATTCTGTAAAACCAATAAACACACTGAGCAAATGTGGTAGAGGTGATGTGAAGTATTCATGCAGCCCCTGCCCCACTGCTGCAGAGAAGACCCTTCAGATACTGTTGCTCAGTTATTTGGACACATTCGATTTTCATAGTTTGTTTTGTTTTTTTTCCTATTTATGTTGTTACCATCATTGTACATGTTGTTTTCCAGGTTTCTTTACTTTGTATCAGGTCATGAAAATCATCTCATGCTTCTCTGTAGTCATTGTCTCTGTTGTCTCTGTAGCATGGTCGTATTCCATGACATTTATATACCATGATTTATTACTCCCAGTTGATGGGCATCAGCTTTGTTTCCAGCTCTTTGCTATCACAAAAAGCGTAGCATAAATATGTTGGTGCCCTCAGAGCTTTCCTTGTCAATGCCTTCCTTGGAGTAGAAGGGTTTAGTTTAGGCACCTTGTTTGCATAATTCTAGGTTGCTGTCCAGAATGGTTGTAATAATTCTCAATTTCACCAACAATTCAATAGTGGGCCCTCTTCTTCACAAGCCTCTTGCATTGACTTCCCCTCTTTTAACTATCTTTGCCAATTTGCTCAGTCTGAAGTAAAACATTAGTGTTATTTTGATTTGCATTTCTCTTATTTTTAGTTATTTAGAGTATTCTTTTATATGGTTATTAATAGAAGACAGTTTGTCCTTTGAAAATTATTTGTGCATACAGTTATCACTTATCTATTGAAGAATTACTTGGGGTTTATCTGTTTCTCTTAATTCTCCATTTATGCCACACTGCTTTCCAATTTCCTTAGCCATTCTTATCATATACTGATTTCTTTCCTAGGTTATTTATGTTTTCAGTTTTATCAAAAACTGAGTTATTGAGTTCCATGATCTCTGATTCTTATCTAGGTTGTTCCATCTGCTTTTTTTTTTAACCAATATTAAATTATTTTAATGATTGATGCTTTTTAATATAGTTTTAGAGCTAACCCTAATTTCCCCTGCATCTCTACCTTTTTTCAGTATTTCCCTTGATATTCTAGGACTTTTGTCCTTCTAAATAAATATGTTATTATTTTATTTAAAACTGAACAGTATCTCTCTGGTAGTTAGATATAGCATTAAATGTATAAATTAGCTTTAATAGTATTTTAATTTGTCTTCATTGGTATGCCTAGCCATGAACAATGACTTTTCCTTCATTTGTTTACATCTTTCTTCATTTCTTTAAGGGATAGTTTGTAATCTAATCTATTCAATTATTGAGTATCCTTTGGTAGATTGACTCCTAAATGTTTTATGCATTTTGTAATTGTTTGGAATGGGCTTATCTTTCTATTATTATAGCTTGGGTTTTATTATATCAAAATACTGCTGATTTTTGTGAATTCCTTTTGCTAAATCTATTGAGAAGATTTTCTGACCCTAGAGACAATAGGAATCCCCTGGGGTTTACTGAGAATGGGCCTGACCGGGGCAGTTCCTAGCTTTAGGGAAATCACTTTGGCACCTGTGTAGAGTAGGAGGACTTAGCGTCTCTTGGAATGTTCCAGTTGAGAGATGATGAGGGTGCGATGAGCTAAGGTGGTATCTGTGTGAGAAGAGAGATGGGATAGATGGACAGAGGCCAGAGATGGTGTAGAAGGAGAGACATGAAAGCATGGCAAGGGGTTAGATGTGTGAAATGACTGAAAATGAGGATGATGGCAAGATGGTAAAGCCAGGTGCTGAGAGGAGAATGTGTGGTGGTGCTTTCTTCTCACTCATTCTACTATGAATCCTCCAGGCAGTAATTGGATTGGGATTGCTTGCCATGTATAGTGTTGGCTTTCCTTATTCATGCACATTCACTCTCTTTCCAATTATCTAATTTTTCCTTTATTTATGTTTGACTTCTGTAATAGTTGTCTCTGTGTAAGTCATATAAGTGTTGTGTCAATCTATGAGGCTAGGACAGCATCTAAGACTTTGATTTGCTTTGTAATCTGTTAACGGCATTTCTCTTTTTATAAGCATCTTCTTGTGAAGGATACATAGAAATACAAATGATTTTGTGTATTCTCTATCAAAATATTTTTGCTGAAGCCATTTATCAGAATTGTAAAATGGAAAAAAGCAGATTTGGAGTCAGAAGAATTGGGTTCAAAATCTGACTGCCCAACTTAATACCTGCATTGCTGTTATTTACAGAGGTTAAATAAACCAGCCTATCATTTACAGCCAATTGTTAGGGTATGGGGGGGTTAAGCTTCTTCATAGGCTTTAGTTATTTCTGAAATTTCTTCTTTTCCCCTAATTGCTATAGTCAGCATTTTAAAAAATTCTGTTTAAATAGTAATGTTGAGAATGAAAGCCCTGCTTCCTTAGCAGGACAACCTCTCATGTTCTTCCATAACAGACAATGACTCTTGGTTTTGCAAGAATATATTTTATCAGTTTGAAGAAAAATCTTCATTTGTTGTGATCTGCCCTGTCTTGTTTGGGATTTTGGTCATATGGTTGGTTTTCTTTCCTTTTTGATTAAATTTGCTTAGGCATTATTCATTTTATTGATCCTTTTTTTAAATTACCCAGCTCTTTGATTAGTTTAGTTCCCATCTTTTTCATTTCTCCTTTAATTCTACCAGTCTCTCATTTGCTTTGGGTTCTTTAATTTGTTCATTTCCCAACATCCTTAACTGGCAACTCACCTCATTGATTTTCTTTTTTCTACTGTCCTTGTTAATACAAGGGATTAATGATCCAGTGTGCCTTTGGGTGCTGCTTTGCCTTCATTCCATGAGTTTGGGTCTGCTGTATTTCTATAGGGAGATACAGTGAATATGGATGTAGGAGGCTGAAGATCCCTATCTCTTACCTTCCATCCCTCCCCTCCCATGTACTCTTGGATATTCTTGGCTACTCCTTGGCCTCTGGACATTTTCCCTGGCTGTCCCCTGGGCTGAGGCTGGCACACCGTCCCTCCTCTTCAGCTTCCTTTAGGTCTCAGCTCCTACCCCACCTCCTCCTTCAGTGGTGTCTTAACCTAGAAAGAAGGGGTCAGGGTACCACTACATACCAAAAAACATCTGTGGGCTGCACAGTGCCATAATTTTAAAATGTAATGTTACCTTGTTTTATCATCCTTTTATTTATTTTGTTTTGTATTTCCCAGTGATGTTTTTTTTATTTTATTTAATTAGATGATTTAGAATATCCCAGTGACATTTTAATGTGATTCTAGGGAGTGTTGTAGGCCACGTGCATGTTTGACCCCTCTATGGCACAGGAAGTCTTTCCTGAGCCCCTTTACTTCCTATACCTGCCATTTAGACTGACTCTTTCATATATAGTATTGTTTGTGTCGGCTCCCCCAGTAGACTGGCAGCTCTTTGAAGACAACATCTGGATTTGTATTTCCAGGGCTTAGTCACTAGAGACCCAAGCCTGGCACATAGTAGGGGCTTAATCAGTGTTTATTAACTAACATTTTATGCAGCATTCTAGAAATAGAAGGGGCAGAATTCAAGTGAAGAAGCGTTTATTAAGGTTCCTGCCTTATGCCAGGCTTTGTGCCAGGTTCTAGGGATAGAAAGCAGTCCCCACCCTCTAGCAACTTTATATTCTACTGGGAGGAAATGTGTGTCTAGAAAATCAAATACAAACTATATGCAAAGTAATTTCCTGGAGTAGGGCACTGCCATTGATAGAAAGGAGGAAGTGAGGCATTCCAGACAGAGGGCACAGCTTTTGCAGAGGCCCAAAGGGGAGAGATACCATTGGCAGAGGGAGCTTAGTCACCAAAAACTCCCTCTACTAGTGAAATACCAAAACTGTGAAGGCCTCTATCCTCTGCCTCCCACTAGCATTTCTCTGAATTGTTCTCCTAGGATTTGTTTTTTAGTCCTTTTTAGCCTGGAGCGGTCCATCCTTTCTTCATCTGGTAGTTCAAGTCAGGCCCTTTCTGAATTTTCTTTTTAACTTTGTGCCCCAGAAGGTGATCATTTTTAGTGAAAGTTACAATGTGTCCTGCTTCTGTCTGATCATTCTCCTGTTTTTGAAGGAGCTCCTGAAGGCTGGCTGGGGACCCACCTCTGTCGTGCCCATGGCTCCCACATTGAGAGCAGCCACAAAACCTCAGTGGATGAGGGAATGCCCACATTGGAGAATGAAAATACAGAGCCAACCCAGGGTTGATGGAGCACATAGCATGATTGTTTTTGTGACTCTTGTTCCCTCTGTTCCTTTGAACCCAGAAGGTGCTCTGCTTTCTGGCACTCATGGCTACAGGAGCCTGGAGGCAAGCTCAGCCCTGCTCCTAATTCAGTTAAGCTGTGCCAGACAGGCTGATGGTACGCTCCTATCTCTGTGTACCCTGGAAGGGTACTAGCCTCCACCCCATGACCTCAGGCTGAAACAGGCACCTGCACTTCCAACCTCCCACTGCATGTGCCCAGGTACCCTCTGGGGCAAGGACCTGAGCCTGAGCATGGACCTGCCTTGTTCTTCTGCTCTAACATCAAAATTGGTCTGCAGAATTCATCCCCACTGGTCTGACTATCTCTCTCTGCTTCTATGACTGATTGCCCCCTCACTCCTGTTCCTTTGTGCCCAGGCTAGCTAGCATCCCCTTCCCCTGTCTGTTTCTACATCCTGACATCCCAGAGTACTCCTCTTGGAATCACAGTGGCTGACCAACCCTCCAGCCAAGAGAGGGAAATATGTCTGTTCAGGTGGCAGCAGGGTGTACGTCTGTCTCTCCCTTCTCCCATCTCCTCTCCCTGTACCTTTCTCTTGACAATCCCAGGAAACTGATGGTGGTCCCCTCCTCTTTTGTTGTTAATGGCTCCCTGATTGCCACCTCACTAACTTGGAGAACCAGAGGGCCTCAGTGACACAATCTCTCCCCATTAGATGATGAGCTTCTTTGGGGCAAAGATCACTGCTGATGCCTAGAGAGGAGTTAGCATTCAGCCACAAAGGTTTGTGAGTGCACTACCAAAGCAGGAGAGGGGGCTGTGGTGCCCTAACTCCTAGGCACCCCTGGAAACAGATGCTTTGGATGATCTGTCACTCTCCAGTCACATCTGTTGTGTTTTCCTTTGGTTTCTTCTTGCTTCCCTTCCTTTCCTGGTTGTGCTCTTTCCCTTCCACAGAACCTGGCACATTTTGTTATTGTTGTTTAATCAATTAGTCTTCATGACCCCTTTTGGGGCTTTCTTGGCAAAGGTACTGGACCAGCCAGCCATCTCCTTTTCCAGCTCATTTTAAAGATGAAGAAACTGAGGCCAGCAGGATTAAGTGACTTACCCAGGGTCATACAGCTAGTGGAGTGTCTGAGGCCCAAGCTCAAGTCCTCCAGACTGCAGGGCTGGCACTCCATTTGCTAAGCCTCCTAGCACATAGCTAGCACTTAATTAATGCCCTCTCAGTCTGCCCAGATATCCTTTGGCTAACAGGATCTTTTCATCTTTTAGGTTGAATTCTCGTATCCTCCCCTGATTGCAGGAGAAGGACATGACAGCAACACTTTACCTGAAGAGTGGAAGTATTTACCTTTCCTTGCCTTGCCAGATGGAGCCCACAACTATCAGGAAGGTAAGAAAAAGGGACAGCCTGCATTAGAGCAGTAGGAGATTGTCCCAGTGCTGGAGAAGCTGCCCAAGAGGCCCACAAGGCCGAAATGTTTCCTAAGAAGTTCCCTGGCTGTGGGAGGAGGCCTGTGAACTCCTCCAGGATCTGAGCCCAGACTGTGCCAAGTGTTAATCCACCTAACCAGGGAGTAGCAATTCCTTGATTTGTGCTTCTGAGGCCTCGAAGGAACAAAGGCTGCTTTGGAACCACTCCTACGTCCCTGGGCCCTGCGGCTGCTGTGAATGTGGGGGGCGGGGAGGCAGCCACAGGGTGGCTGAGCCATTTCCCTAGTCATTATTTTCTCCAGCCTCCTCTCCTTCCTTTTAAGCTTTTGCTGCACATGGCATCTAGGGAACATGCTGGGCAAAATTTCTATCCCTACCTAAGAAAGATATTTATGTTTTAGCCCCGGTTTTTTGTAATTACTCTTGAACTGTATTATAAAATTTTCAGACAATCCTTACAGCCCCTCCTCCACCCTCTGCTAGTCCTTACCGCAGCCTCCTAAATGTGTTGATTCAGTTCAACAAATATTTCTTTGCTTTCTGCTGTGGGCAAGGAGCTGTGTCAGGTGCTGGGGCACAAAGAACAGATTACACACTTCTCCTGACCCCCTCCTGGCACAGCTGGTTTTCAGCTGGGCTGGGGAGAGTGGAATACATGGTAGGGATGAGATATGGGGCCAAAGGAGCCCCCTCTCCTGACACCAGGCTCCCTTCCCCCGAGGCTTTCTCTCTCATGGGTGTGGGGTGATACCTCTGACTCGATCTAGTTTTCATTTTATGGCCACTTCCATGGGGTGGAGGAAAGGGGGTCAACAGGAGAACTTGGAAGAGTATGTTAGTTAAAGCCATCACTGCAGGCTTCCCATGAGGACTGTGACAGGGCTTGCTGACCAGTTGGGAAAGGCTTGAGACCAGGTACAGTTGGTGTCTGTGGCCCAAGACCCAAGACAGATGCAGAAGGGCATCTCCCCAGCAGCAGGACACATGGCCCTGGTCTTTTGGCCCCAGGGATTAGTGAAGGGCTCTGGAGGGCCTCTGGTGTCCACTCCCCCTGGGGGAGACCAGACCTTTTGGAGTCCTCCCCATCCTGAGAGACATTGGGCTGTTTTGCTTTTTGGGGGGGGAGGGGCGTAAACTAAACCAAAGAGCAGCCATTTTCCTGGACAATTGGTCTGAGGTAAAAACAGCCCCAAAGTTAAGAATTGCCCTCTTTTCAAGAGTAGGTTGTTCCTGAATTGTTGGGCTCATGGACATTTCTGATGTTCACTAGTCACTTTTGCCATTTTCTACTATATAACCCTTTAACGGAGCCAGCAGGGAGAGGAAGGGGAGAAGAGGAGTTGAGGAAGCCAATATCCTGGCTTAAACCCCCCCCCCCATCACCACCACTGTTTCTCCCCCTCCCCCTCCCCTCCCTTTGCTCACAGCTCAAAAGCCATAAGTGGACGCACATGCTGGTTTGCTTTCTTCCCCTCCCCCTCTGCCTCCCACCTCCCACCTTCTCCTGTCAGGGGCCCCAACCTTTTTGTGAGGAAAAGCTATTTTTCCTTTCTTTGAAGCCCGAGGTCACGGTGGGGAGGGCTGTAATCACAGCCTTGTTGAGTGGCTCACGCCAAGGGCTGTCATTGTACTGAGAAATGAGAAAGGCCATGAACGTGATGCTGACAATAATCACAGCGCACCAGCTCCAAGCACTTTCCCAACTTAATGAGCATTTTTCACAGCAGATTCCAGTTTCAAAAGACTGAATTTCAATCTCTTTGCTTTAATTCCAAATAACATTATTAAATATGGAAAATTATTTACAAATTGTGCCAAATCTTTAACCTGTGGTGATCTGGCTCTTCGAAGGCTTTGTGGTGGGGTGTACTTACTTAAACTGAAGTGAGAAATTCAGTTATCATAAAAGCTGCTAGAAATGCAGTTTAATAAGAGTTCCGATGATGTTTGGGGTTTAGGGTCTTAGGCATGATAATGACATAGAACATCATCTCATGCTTTTTAAGACAATTTTTCTATATTTAAGTTTTATTTTTTCTCAATTACAGATGAAGAAAAAAATATTAACATTCTTTTTGGAAAATGCTTAGGTTCCAGTTTAACTCTCCACCACCCCCCAAAAGAAGGCAGCCAATTTGATATAGATTATATATGTAGTCATACAAAACATTTTCATATCAGCCATGCTGCAAAAGAAAATGTAATCTCCAAAAAGAAGAAGAAGGAAGTTTAAAGTGTCTGTTTCATGCGTTCAGACTCCATAAATTCTTTCTTTGGAGGTGGGGGGCATTTTTCATCACAAGTCCTTCCAAATTGAAGACAGTTTATCTAAGTGAATTTATCTGTATATCTCTCAGATACCGTGTTTTTCCACCTGCCTCCCCGAAATGGAAATGGAATGACGGTTTATGGTGTCTCTTGTTACAGACAGATTGAAGCCAAGGTATGTATACTGATTGAGAAAGAAGGCTGCCTGCTCATGCAGGCCATTTGAGTCATGTCTGTAAGTTTCTGAGCTGGACCACTGATGCTATTGATGTCTGTGGAGTATACCAGGGGTCCCAAAAGTCTGAGTGCAGTCCAGGCTTTGGTATCCTAAGACTGCACTGAGACTTTGGAGATACCCCCAATAGCTTCCCATTCTAATTTATAGTGTTTAAAAAGACTTCTTCCTAGCTGTGTGAGCCTGGGTAAGTCACTTAACCCCCATTGCCTAGTCCTTCTTGCTCTTCTGCCTTGGTTCGAAGACAGAAGGTAAGGGGGTGGGGGGGTGGGGTACAAAATACATCCAAAGTGACTTCCTGCTGTGTTGTATGATTTATCATTTTGGGGATTTTTCATTTTTGGGATTCAGTTTGTGACTGAAAAGATGGTGTGGAAGTAATATTTTTTAAAGTTTCAAAATCTTCTCACTCATTTCCTGAAGCCAAGGTTTGACTGTTTATTAGTTTACCTGCCAGCATGATTCCTGAATTGAACACGACCATCATCCATCCTTCACTGTTCCCTCTCTTTCACATCCCACACACCCAATAGGTTCCTAGATTTCCTGCTGATTCTTCCTCCACACCATCCCTCCTATCCATCCCATTTCTCCATTTACAGAACTGCCAGCTCTGTTGGAGCCCTCGTTGCCTATCTCTCTGTTTCTTCCAATTTCCCCACTGGGCCCAGCTACCACATCATCTCCTGGAGGATTAGGTCTGACTGGGCCCCTTTCTTCTTCCTCCCAAACCTACAGTGCTTTGGCATTTAAGTCCTTCCAGAATGGGGCTCCAGCCCACCTTCTGGCCTCACTTCACATTCTAGTTCTGCCTTCTGGGGGTAAATAAAATAAGCCTAAGGGCAGGTTTTCAAACAACTCTCAAGATCCTCTATTGCAGATTCAACATGTCCACTTCCTTCACCTGATTCTGGTCCAGCAGGACCATGAGACATCTGCCATCCTAGTCTGCCTTCTCTAGACACTGTTTAGCCTAATGTCTTTCCTATGTGGTAAGTGTACACCCCTCTCCCTTTTCCTGTCATCTTCTGTCAATTTTGCAATTTTAGATTCAGTCTGACCCGGGCAGAGAACAGTTAGACCATCACCTCCCTAGTTCTAGAAACCATGCCTCGCCTGATGTAGCCCAAGATTGAATTAGCTTTTTTTTTTTTACACTGTCCTTTCATATTGAGCCTGCAATCCACGAAGGCCCCCAGGGCCTTTTGGGGAAACTGCTATCCAGCCACTTCTCCCCTATCTTGTACTTGTGAATTTGATTTTTTTGTGACCCAAATGTGAGACTTACCATTTCTCCCTAGTTAATTTCATGTTATTAGATTGAGCCCAATGTTCCAGTCTGTCAAAATCCATCTTAATTCTGAGTCCGTTATCTAATGTTAGCTCTCCTTCCCAGCTTTGTACCATTTGCTAATTTAATAAACAAGCCATTTATGCCGTCGTCCAAGTCTTTGATAAAAATATTAGACATCACAGGACCCAGCATGGATTCCTGGGGCATTCCACTGTAGATGTCCTTTCATGTTGACATGGAACCATTCTGACTCCTCAGTGAGTCTAGTCTAGCAACCTCCCAAATCTTCTTTTCTCTCCACCTTTTCCATGAGAATAGTGTGAGAGACTGTAAAATGCTTAAGTAAAATCAAGGCAAACTCTCTCTACCCATGTTCCTTTATTCCCCTATTCTGCCAGGCTAGTAACTTTGTCTCAAAAAAGGCAATGCAAGAAGTCTATCATGACCTACACTTGAGGAAGCCAAATTGGTTCCTTGGGATGGCAGCTTCCTTCCCCAGATGTTCTCAAACATTTTAGTATGCTCTGGGAATTGTATGCTGGGAACTGTAGTCAAGATTTATTGGCCTAGACTTTAAATCCTAGGGTTTTCCCTTTTGGGGAAAGTTGGATTTTTGCCCTTTTTCAGTCCTCAGGTACTCCTCCCATTCTGGTCAGTCCTCCAAAGATTACTAACAATATCACTGCCACTTCTCCAAGGAGGTACATCTGGGCACTGTGCCCTCAAGGTATCTTACTTGAGCAGCTGGGATACCTCCTCCCCGTGCTTCCCTTGAGTTTCAACCTCCATTGCTATTTCTGCTTTTAACCTTCCTATCCAAAATTGCTTCTTCTTGAAAGAGACAATGGAGAAAGAGTAAAAAGCCCAGCCTTCAGTCTGTTGTTCATTACTCTGGACCCATCTCTTCTGTCCCTTTGCCTAGTCCCTTAGCTTCACAATTTCCATGTGAGCTCAAGCTCCATCTTCTCCACCTTCTAGTTCAAAGATCAAAACTGGTGATTCACTGAAACCTTTCTCCATCTTTCTTCTCACTGGATCGGTTTCTTTCTATTTTTTAGAATTTCATTCTTAAGAGCTTCCTCTCCTCCTCCAAAGATAGTTCTGCCTAGGGAATTCTAGTTCACCGGATGCCGCATGTTCTTAGTCTACTTCCTTTGAGATCTTCTCTCCTAAAAGTTTGATTTCCACTCCAAAATTCTAGGGTTGGGGGGACAAATCACTTATCCCTCAATTTCCTGCCCTTTCCACCTGAACCACCAGTTCATCCATGTGAGTGAGAATTGAGTACAGAGTAGTGGTTTCTCCCACAGCTTCTTCAAGGCAAGGCCAGAGTCAGTCAGCAGTGGTGCTCCAGCTGATATCTGGGTTAAGTCCCCCATTACTACTCTAGTGCACTTTCATACCAGGCTTTCAGTTTGCTTTTCACCCTCTGCATCCATCTCCTCCTTCTGCCGACAGCCTGTGAGCTACTCTGATGAGTATTGTTTCTGCCATTGTTGCTATTCTTCCACATGTTCCCTCCTGTGCCTCCTCTTTCTCGGCCTTGGATTTCCTCACATGACTATCTTATTAATATATAGTGCAATATGGTGACCTTCCTCTGCCTTTTTACCAATCTTTATCCTTTCTAATGAAGAATACCTGACCAGGGCCATATTCTAGTCACAAATTCTATTGTGCCAACTCTTATGAAGTTAAACTTGCCTCCTTGTGTTAGGATTTCCAGGTCATCCTATTTGTTACCCATATATTGTGCAGTTGCAGATAGACATCTGAGGCTTTGGGTTTTATTGATGTCTCCTTTCTTTGATTCTGTGAATGTGGGGGCATCCCTACTCCCTCCTGCTTATTATCATTCTTACGTCTTAACTCTCTTCTATGGCATCTAGAATGGCAAATGTCCATTAGTAATTCTCTCCCTTCATGTTGAGCTTGCAGTCCACAAAAGCACCTCTATATTTTCAACAAACTGTTATCTGGTCACACCTCTCTCATCTCTAATTACATCATTGTTCTTTGAAACCAGGGGTATGAATTTACATGAAAGGGATAACCCTTTTAATGTTTTGTTTTTCTAAGAGTCATTCCAGTGTTTTAGCCTCTTAGGGCTTTGTAGATCTAACACCCGTCATCCATCTTATTAGCTGGTTCTGTGACAAATGTAGGGTTGATAAGCATACCAGTTCTGCCTTCATCTGAGTCATACTCCGAATGTTCAAGGTCCCAACACCAAGGACAGATCCCTTTGGCTTTCTCTCCAGAGACTTTTCCCACAGTTTCCCATTGGCCCATGAATTGCCACTCTCTAGGTTCAGTCATTCAGCCAGTTCCTGAAAGCAGCTACTTCTGCTGTTCTTGAGCCCATCTCTCTCCATCTCCTCCAGAATGTTAGCTTGAGAATGTGAAATTTCAAAGGCTTTGCCAAAACCCACACTTACTGTGTCTATGAGATAGCCCTGGTCGACTGTTATTCTAAACAGTATGAAACTGTTTGCAAACCTGTGAAAAGAAATGGGTTTAGTCTGATATGATGTATTTTTAAAATTAAACTTTCAGATCCACATTTTCTTTCTCCCACCTCTTCTCCCCTTCTCTTTCTCCCCCTCTGCCTCCAGTTAAGAAAGCCAGAAACATATACAGAAAGTCAAGCAAAATAAATTCCCACATTGGCCATGTTCAGAAAATTATGTCTCAGCCTCTGTTCTGAGAGCATCACCATCACCTTTCTATTATGTTTCCTCTTGAGCTCTCTCGAATTGTCATTGTCCTTAGCTGATCAGAGTTCCCAGGCCTTTCTTTCAAAGCTGTTCATCTTTACAATATTGCTGTTATTATATAAATTGTTCTACTTACTTCACACTACATAAGTTTATATAAGTCTTTCCAGTTTTCTCTGAAACCCTCCCCTTCGTCATTTCTTATAGCACAGTAGTACATATCATAACTTGTTTAACCATTCCCCAGATTGATAGGCAACCCCCAGTTTGCCAACATGGAAAGATCTGCTATAAATATTTGTGTACATGTGGGTTCTTTTCCTCTTTCATTTCTTTGGGGGCATAGACTTAGTGGTAATATTGCTGAATTAAAGAATATGGAGCTTAATAGCTTTGGAGCAGAGTTCCAAATTACTTTCCAGAATAGTAGGACTAGTTCACAGCTCCACCAGCAATGCTGTAGTGTAGCTGTTTTCTGTGGTTTCACCCACATGTCATTTTCCCTTTTTCTCAGCTTTGCCAGTCTAATAAATGTGGGGTGTTGTTTTAGTTTGCATTTCCCTAGTTGCAATTTAGAGCTTTTTTTTATATAGCTATTATTACTTTGGATTTCTACTTCTGAAAACTACCTGTTCATGTCCTTTGACCTGATGTGCTGTACTCTTTTTTTTAAAGCCCTCACCTTCTGTCTTATACTTAATACTATGTGTTGGGTCCCAGGCAGAAGAGTAAGGGGTAGGAGTGGGAGTTAAATGACTTGACCAGAGTCACACAACTAGGAAGCATCTAAAGGCAGATTTGAACCCAGGACCTCCCATCTCTAGACCTGACTCTGAATCCACTGAGCCACCTTACTGTCCCATTTCCTTTTATACTCATAAAGATACTTCTATTACTACTCCTACAACTGCTGATGCCACTGTTAATAGTAATATCTGGCCAGTCTGCTGTTAATGAATGATCTCATTAGCTTGGAGATCAAGTCAAGCCAGCAGACATTCATTAAGCTTTTACTCTGTGCCAGGCACTGTGCTTTGATGCTGGAGAAACAAAGATCAGGGATCCTTCAGGTCAGAAATCCTGATAAAGACGAGGCTCCTCCCCAAATTAATGTGCAAGATCTGGGAGCCCATGACTTACCTGGGCAGGGGCAGGGACTTGGGGTATGATGGAGGGTGTTAACTTGAGGAGCTATTTCCAAAAGAGACAAGCCTGTGGGTTGTAATAATAGGATCTGCCATGGTGACCTCAGGATATTCCAACCCCGTAGGTCATAGTACACACATTTGTGGAGGAGTCCTTCTGACGGTTAATATGTGGACAGCCAGGACAATGGGAGTTTAGGAGGGATTCACCGTGAGAGAATACACATTATCTTAGGTGAAAAGAGGGACATGTGGACCCCTTGGTGCTGGGGATGAAAGGGAGCTGCTTGGCAGTGGGTCCAAACACTTAGCACAATGTCTGGTAAATTGTAGGCACTTAATCAATGTTTATTGATTGATTGACATTGGATTTCATTACCTCAGAGCAGAAAGGAGGCCAATTAGTGCTACCTTTCAGTAGTATAATGGAAATCGGTGCTAGACCTGCATGGAAAGTCCTCAGTTTTTTTGTCACTGCTCTGCCACTTACACTGTGACTGCTTTTAGCCTTGGTTTCTTCCCTGGCCAAGGGAGATACAAATCCTTGTATTACCCATTTAACAGGGTTGTGGAAGATTCAGTGAGATCATGACTGTTGTTCTATAGTTCAGTGTCCTACTCTTTATGACCCCATTTAGAGTTTTCTTGGCAGAGATACTGGAGTGCTTTGCCTTTTGCTTCTCCAGATCATTTGAAAGATGAGGTAACTGAGACAAAAAAGGTAAAGTGGCTTGCTCAGGGTCACACAGCTAATAAGTGTTTGAGGCCAGATTTGAACTCAGGAAGAGGAGTTTTCTTTACTCTAGACCCAGCACTCTATCTACCACACCAACTAACAACCCATGTATTTCTCTATTCGGCTCTTACAAAATGCTTTCTTCAGAACCTTGCGATGTGAGGAGAACAGGTATCTCTATACCCATTTTATTGCTGAGAAAATTGAGGCCATTAAGGTTAATGGCTTGCCCATAGTTACATCATCGTTTGGCTTAGAGCAGTGGTTTGAACCCAGGTCTCTAGATGTACCAGTCCAGCACTCCTTCTGCTATACTTCACTGCTGTTTATAACTATAAAGATTGGTATTAGGGTAAGCCATTAATGGACACCTGGCTGAAGATTATCCCAGCTGCATAAGGAAGTTCTCTCATTTAGCTGGTGAGGAGGAAGGCCAGTTTCTGGTTTGTTCCATAGACATTGTGCTTCTGTAGGAAGCCCATTAAATGCTAGAAGTCTCACAGATCTTGTACTCCATATTCTATTGTATTTTAATATGTTTATTCACCTTCATATTATTTCTAGTAAGAGTCTTCTGCTTTTGTTTCTCTTAATAGGCACTCAAAGTAAGGCAAGCGGATGTAACCAGAGAAACTGTCCAGAAAAGTGTGTGTGTTCTAAGCCAGCTGGTAAGAGAACTTGTAAAAGCATGGAAATCCCTGAAAAAGGGAATCCTTAAGATAAGTCAAGACTTTGGTCAATCACTATATTTGCCAGGGTCTGATTATTATGTCTCCCCCATCTGTCATCCAGCAATTTCTCGCTTATAATTAATACCTCTCCCGCCCTTTCACCAAAGGGTGAAAATTGCCACTGGTTTTCCCAGCAATTAACAGATTTAGTAAAAAGTGTAGGAGGAGAAATTAAAATCTTTCTGGTATATTTAGCTAAAATGTGGGGTTTGGTATATTTGGCTTTATCCTTGATTCTGATTGCATTTCAACAAACATTTACTTCTAAGTATTCAAAGCACTGGTCCCCAGTCCAGCCCTCAAGGAGTTTGCAGTCTAACGGAGGGGGAAGACACCAAAGGATGCCAGAAACTGGGCAAGAAAGCACACATTTCATGGGGGAAAGAGTCCTCTTAAT
This sequence comes from Monodelphis domestica, assembly GCF_027887165.1. Lineage (NCBI taxonomy): Eukaryota > Metazoa > Chordata > Mammalia > Didelphimorphia > Didelphidae > Monodelphis > Monodelphis domestica. The sequence goes on from NC_077233.1 coordinate 14,865,945, forward strand.
GGGAGCAGAAGACAGCATCTGCACCAAGCCTTGGAGAAAGCCAGGGATTCCCGAGGCAGAGCTAGAGGCTGTTAGGGGTAGTGGGATGGGAGCAGGAAAAGCCAGATGAATCGCTTTATCTCCTCCTTGGCCACTGTACAGCCTGATCTAAAAGTAGATCTCATTGACTGGAAGTGAGCCAAGTTTATAATATAATTTAATAGTTCATATCAGGGCAGCTTGCCAGTATTTACTATACTACGTATCTCCCAGTGGTCTTGGGTACTAGATACAGCCTGGCTTGGGATCCATCTGGGGGAGGGTCACTTTCTCCAGGTCGCAGCCCCACCTGATTAGCCAGAGTTCTTTGTGGTCTGAATATGCCACATCGTTTCCTCTCTCAGACCTATGGAGCTTTTGTCTTTTAGATGACCACTGCAGCTCTGGAGGGGATCATTGTTTCAGTTACTCCTGAGGCAGTCCAGGTTCTCTGGTATACTCCTGGTGACAAGGCAACCAGAGCTGGGACCTCAATTTGGAGAGGGTGGGGGCCATGAAAAACATTGTGAGCCACAGTCATTGGGAGAGCAGAGAGAGAGGTATCTGGTCACTGCCTTACCTGCAGTGATGGGCCATTCGTTGGGCACAAAGCTGCCTGCCTTGCTAGATGTGGGGGCTACAAGTAGCAGAGTCAGACTGGGGATGGTGCCTCCAGGTATTGGCTGTCCAAGCATTCACCCACAGGTATCCTTGTCCTGTCCTGTCCCAGGCTTCTAGGGCTAAAGTGCCTACACTTGGCTTCAAACACATTTCCTTGTTAACTGCTTTGCTTCATTTGTCACTGCACCATGACCAGTCTGGCCTGTGAGATTTTTATTCTCTCTCTCAGAGGAGGAAATTCTTGGTCTTTCCCAGTGTGTTTTTTGTTTATCAAAGTCCAATACCTGGTTTCTTTTGTTTTCCTTTTTAACGTCTTGAACCTGACAGCTATCAACAAATTTGCCCGTTTCCCTATGTACAAAATACCATAATGATAGGGACCCCATCTGAAACTGGAAACCATCACTAAGTCCAGCTGGTTTTTTTAAGTCTAGTTCAGATTTAAAGGTGTCATTCCAGCACTGCCCTGCCTACCTGTGTCCTCTTCTGAACTTCCTTCTCTCTCATGTAGGTCAGGTTTTTTTTAATGATTCGTTGTCATTCTCTTCTCTTCCTTTTCTTTCTCTCTCTCACACACACACACACACAGCACACACAGCAGTTACAAATATTTTTGTCCGTATGATTCCTTTCTTGCTTTATTTGACCTCTTTGGAGTATAAGCCTAGTGTTAGAGTCAAAAGGTATACCCAATCTAGTGATCTGGGGGTATAGTTGAGTCCACTTTGCTTTCCAGCAATAATTGGGTCATTTCATAGCTCCATCAATATCACATTAATGTGTCTATCCTCTCATAGCCCCTCCCAACAGTTGTCATTGTCCCTTTCTGTCATTTTTACCAATCTGAGGAGTGTTTGGAGCACCATTAAAATTGTTTTAATTTACATCTCTGTTACTTGGGGTACTTTATATGGTCATCCTTACTATTTTGCTTTTCTTCCTAAAAACTATTCGTGTCTTTTGACCATTTATCTTATATCTTGCTTTTCAGACATTTATGAGGGAAATTTGTTACAAAGATTGTTTTCCTTGTAGTTCTCACACACAGCATTGATTTTTCCCTTCCCATAGGTCTGCGTGCTCATTGACTGATCAGTGTTCTCTCCCTTCTGCAAGCCATCCTTCCCACAGCTCAAATAGCTCTGACCCCAGAGTTAGATTTAAACACACAAGTAGTCACTTCGCTGCTCAGGAAAACTCAGTGGCTCCCATACCACTGACCTGAAATATAAACTCCTTTCTCATTCTGACTTACCTTTATTTTGTTGATCATTCATTTCAGTTGTATCTAAATCTTCATGTGACCCCATTTGGGATTTTCTTGGCAAAGATACTGAAATGGTTCTACATTTCCTTCCCCAGATCACTTTAAAAATGAGGATACTGAGGCAAACAGGGTGAAGTGACTCACCATGGGAGTATCTGAAGCCAGATTTGGAATCGTAAAGAGGAGTCTTCCTGACTCCAGGCCTGGCGCTCTGTTCACTATACCATCTCAGTGCCCCTTTTACATGCCAGCAAAAGCAATAGACTTCCTATCCCCCATATATGACATTCCATCTCGGGTCAAATCAAATCAGCAAACATTTATTAAGTGCTTACTGTGTGCCAGACACTGTGCTGAGCCCCGGGATTTCAAAGGCAATAACAGTTCCTGTTCTCAAGGAGTTCCCAGGCTAATAGAGGGGAGACAACATGTAAACAACTCTGTAGCAGCATAAAGGGGAGGTCAGCACAGAGGGAAGGCCCGAAGATTAAGAGATGAAGAAGGATGAGCAAACCTTCCTTGCAGAAGGTGGGATTTAGCCTAGACTGGAAGGGATGAGGAGGGAGAGTCCCAGGCATGGGGGAAAGCCATTGTAGAGTGGGACAAGGAACATCCTCTCTGAAGAGCAGCAAAAAGATTTAGTAGTACTGGCTGGCAATATGTGGAGGGGAACAAGCTGGGTTGAACATATTGGGAAGGCAGGAAGGAGCTGGGAAGATCTTGAAAGGTCAAACAAGATTTTCTACTTGGTCCTGTAGGAGGAAAGGTGGGAGAGGGGAGGGCCAGACCTGCACTTTGGGCAGATCATTTTGACAGCTTAGTGGAGGATGCACTGGAATGAGGTGGGACTTGAGGCTGGCAGACCACCCAAAAAACTGTCACAATGGGCTGGGCATGAGGTGATGAGAGGCCTGCACCAGGGGGATAATAGTGAAGAGACCATGTTCTGGAGATGAAGGTAGAATCAATGAGGCTTAAAACAGGTCGGATAGGTTATGGGGTGGGGGAATGAGAGAATAGCCTTCTTCCCCATCCCAGAGAATCTCTTCTCCCTCCAAGCACAGAAGAGAGCCACCCTCTCCACAAATGTCCTCCCATCAAAAACCCCCAGTTGCTCTCTAGAGAGTTTAGATAAACTTATAGGCTGTTTTCCCTCAAGAGCAGTCTCTAAAGGCATTAAAGGCAGCATTTGGCCAGATCCCACACCTAGGTCAATGCTTGATAAATGCTTGTTTTCCCTGCAGGGTGCTCTTTCCTCAAGTCAGTGTGATGGAACCAGTTGGTGCATTTATTTATATTCTCAAAAACTTGAGAGATTCAGCATAGGAGCTCCTTCCTTCCCCCCCCCCCCCCCCCCAAATAAACTCACAATGGAGTGCCTAGAAAACTGACTTGGAGACTAGAAGCAAAAGGCATGGATTAATGGGCATTTCTTTAGACTAGAAAGTAAAACTACTCTCCCAAGATCCATAGAAGGACTGGTCTTTTTTGGCATCCTTATAACTTATTAGGATCTGAAAGTCCTCAGGGAGAATCCTCAAGTCTACTTATTCTTATGAGCCTATCAGATGCCTTAACCTGTAGAGAAAGACACACGTCAGAAATTTTTTGGTGGGTGAGCAAAAGTGAAGTCATATTTAGGTGAAACTAGCAGAGCTTGATGGACTCAGTTCTTAGAAAAGAACATGGGACTTCCTCTCAAGTATCTCATAGTTAGCCCAGTGGACCATATATAATCAAGTGATAACATCCGTGACCTGGGCTGGGGCCAGAGCCCAACAATTTTCAGGGAGAGGATAAACAAGAAAGCTTGACCACATATAATATCTTAGTGTAACATGTCCTGATCACACCTCAGGAAAGATACAGAAGAGCTCCAAAGAGAAGGTATCATGCAAGGTCTGATGAGAACACCAGAGCTTGAGTTTTAGGAGCCCTCAGGGGCCATCTAATCTGACTCAGATTCCCAGAAGAAATCCTCAGTATAGTGCATCTGACAAGTAGTGGCCCAACCTTTGTTTGGAAATCTCCTGTCACCTGTTGTCTCCTGCACCAGCCCATCCTTTAGGACTGCACTGATTGGAAGTTCCCCCTGAACCCCAAGCTTAAATCTGTATATCTTTTCCACTGTCATCCTGGTCTTCTCTTCCTCTCCTCCCCATACAAATTCTTTCTGAGGCCAAACAAGACCAGCCTCTTTGTCTGCAACAGTCCTTCAGACTCTTGAAGACACTCTCATATCCCTCTGTTTCTTCTCATCCTGAGAGAAAGCTAAGCCTCCTCGGGACCTTTGGAGGCTGTCAGGTAGCCTGTTACCACCCTTCACCCTTTCTATGGAAGTTCTCTCAATTATCAGTATGTTGCCCAAAATGTGACATAGCAGGGGAGGTTTGACCACATCAGAGTCAAGTTATTTCCTCCTTATCCCTGGAATTCCACCTTCCCAACAGAACCTAAGGGTTGAATGGCTTTTTCAGCTCCCATAGCACCCTAACGGTTCCTTGTTGAGCCCAAAGTCCACCAAACACCAATGTCTTTTTCAGACCTTCAGGATAGCTAATTCTGCCTCCCCCGTGCTGATGAAATTTTCTGCTTCTTCATTCTTCCTGGGCTATTACTCTACCTTGGAAACTAAAAGTTGTGTTTGCCCTCTCCATGACTTCTCCACATCAGTCACCAGCTTGTTATCTTTAGTAGATTTGAACCAGATTCTGTTAGAACATTCCCTTATTCTTTATGGATAACTTTGAATTCTTCTATTATCTTTATCAACCTCACGACTCAATATTAGACATTTGAAATAGTTCTCTGAATTCCTTCACTAACAAAAATATTAAGTAATACTAGGTCAAGGACAAATTGTCATGGAACTACGTTTGTTATGTCCTGTTATACTAAAGGGACAACAAATAAAGTATGGGAAAGAATAGCTTGGCATTAGGTGGGCTGGGCAAAAAAAAAAAGTTCTGCATGTAGGTTATGAACCATAGTTGTCTATAAATCAACACTATGAAGGTATTATTAAAAAAATTAAAGTGAAACTAAATGAAGGTAACTTGGAAAAGCCAAGAAAAAAATTCTTTCCCTTTTCTTTGTAACATAACACAAATAACAATAAACAAAAACAAAACCCTTGGAACAAACAAACCCAGTTCTCTCATTGACTGTGTCTAGAAAATAGATGTCTTAGTCTGTACCCAGAGTGAGTCTATGACCTCTTTCTCTACTAGGAAGTGAGTTTTATGTTTCATCAGGCCTCCCCTCAAATCAGGTCAGAATCAGGTCAGATCAGAATTCTGAAGTCTTTTAAAGTTTTTTTGTCTGGGAGAAATAGTTCTCCCGACTCTACTCACTCCCCTCTGCATCTGTTCATGCAGGCTTCCCAGGTTTCTCTGAAACTGCTCTTCCATGCAACCTTTCTCTTCTTCTTGGGGTTAGAGTTGAGCCTAGGTTTTTAATAACATAGAGCAGAGCACAAGTTCAGACAGATCCCATCATGCTATAGCTCCAAGGGCAGGCTCAGGGACAGACTGACTGGCTATCAGCTGAGAGTCAGTCTAGCCAAGTTGGGTAAAACAGGTCATTGGCTAGTTGCCCCTCTATCCTCCTAAAGTGTTCTGGATACAGCATCTTCCATCCCATGGCTGAAGACAGGTTCTGCAGCCCTAGGGAAGGATCCATCATAGATTTTTAAGCACGAAAGTGAAGAAATGAGGAGGGGGCCAAAGGAGAGAAACAGACTCAGACGCTAAAGATTTAAAATGGGAAAACGAGTAAGTAATTTACTTAACTCTCATATGACACTCCATCATTCTAACTTTCCCCTGGCTATCCCCCATGTCTGGAATCCTCTCCCTCCTCATCTCTGCCTTTTGGCTTCCTTCAGGACCCAGTGAAAATCCCACTCCCTTTCTGCAGCTTTTCTTTCTGCGGCTCCCTTAAATGGTGATTGCTTCCAGTGGAGCCTGGTAATGACTTGTTTGTGCATGGTTATATGCATATTATCTCCCCCATTGACCTAGGAGCTCCTTGAGGACAGGGAACTGTCTTTTGCCTTTCATTGTCCCCCAGCATAGGGGAATAGTGCCTGGTATGTAGTAGGTGCTAAATAATTGTCAGTTGACTGACTGCCTTCAAATACATCATGAGTATTTACCATGTGGAGGTCACAAGTTCGAAGTCCTTAGTTTCCATGAACCAAATAGTAAATCATCTTGAGTGATAGATATCAAGAGGGAGGTTGACCGTGTCCAAGGAAGATGTCCTGCCTAAAAAGAGAGGCTAGCACTCCAGTCAGTCAGCTCGGCAAGGCAGCCTGTATCTTGATAACTCAGTGACTGTGTCAGGAACATCCCCCTTGGGCAGTTGAGGCTTTGCAGAAAGGAATGGGGACATTGGACGACTCCTGAGGTCCCTTTCAGCTTCTGACTCTGGAAAAATAGTTCTCACATTTGAAATGGACCATGCCCCTTCTCTTCCTTTGTGCTTCACTTTTGTCCATCCCTCCCTAACAATGTGTTTTTTTTTCTCCTGCAAGCCTCTCTATGGTTTACTCCAAGCTAAGCTTCAGCTCATTACCCACGCCTATTTTGAAGAGAAGGACTTTTCCCAAATTTCCATCCTGAAGGTAACTGATCATGTATCTCTCTCCACCTCTGTTGGTGTGCTCTGCTCTAAACATTCAGTTGAGTGGAGGTGTGTTGGCGAAAGATATCATTTGTTAGCCAGAGGCCTGGACCAGAAGAGAAGGGACCAGATGCCACTCTGAGGAGTGAGCAATGCTGGACCCCCACCCATCCACCAGTGGAAGTCAAGCCCTGTTCGCTACTTGTTAATAATTATTCATTCAGCTAAAAGAGAATTCATTGGAAGAAACACCTGATAATAGTGAATCCCCCCCTAAGTTATTTTTCTGTGCCAGGCTCTGCTTAAATACTCTGCCCTTTGGGGAGATTAAGGGCTTTTGTGGCTCCTCTAGCCTCCGACTCCCATCCCCCACATTTCCAAAGCAGAGCATCCTGCAGCTACTTCCTGGAAAATGAGCCGTCAATTTTGTGAGCCTGGCTGTGGCATTGACTTTTACTGCAGAGCAGCGATTGTGCCAGCAGGCACCCAACCCCCAGTCCTGCAGAGAAGGACAGGGCAGAATATGAATTAGCAGCCAAGGCCAGGCCAGGGGAGCTGAAGGCAGAAGGGGGGCTGGGCTCTCTCTTGCTCTGTGGCTTTGAGCTGTTTCTTGGGTCTGGTTTAAGAAATAAAAAAAAAAAGAAAGAAAGAAAGAAAAACCTGAGCCCTTAGTGGAAAGCTATGGGGGAGGGAAGATGGTAAAGCAGGGAGCCTGTGTTGTCTCCAAGAGGGATGTCTAATATATTAAACACAGCTCCAGAACTCAGTAGCTATTTTCTCCTGGTCTGAATGTCATTATCACTTACCCTCTTAAAATCTGTATTTCCTAGGAACTCTATGAGCATATGAATAGTTCCTTGGGAGGAGCTTCCATAGAAGGGTCCCAGGTATACCTTGGTAAGTCACCCTTTGCTAGTCAGAAGAGACCCTTATGATTCTTGTTGGAAATCAGTCAATCAAATCAGTGGATTTCTTTGTGCAAACTTCTCCTCAGGCTCAGATCTGCTGGTCCCAGGGGCAGCTCCCTCTTTCTCCTTGGCTTCAGCTTTCATCACATGTATCTAGCTTGGGACAGCCTTTCCTAAAATGTATGTCTCGAGTCTGTGTTGGCAGTAGGAAACTGTCAAGATGCTTGAACTGTCTGCCATGTGGTCATCATCTATCCGTTATAGCGTACATTGCATGGCCTGTGTTTTCTGGGGATTGACTTCAAAGGGAAACTTTTCCTCATTCACACATAGACCACCCCTCCCCCTTAATTCAATTCAAGCTTGTCATGGGTATAATATATGTGTGCTTATTGTAGATGCAATGACAGGCAGTAGCGTAAGTCCATTTAGTTTATATCTGGTTGGTTGTATATAGGTGGTATCTGGCTGGTATCTCCTCCAGTCAACTCTGATATCTTCAAGGAGGTCAAGGACTGTGTCTGATCTAGTACTGTTCCAAAAGAAAACTACTTTGTACAGTTCTGGACCCTAGTGGATATTCAGTCATCCTTATCAGTAAATATTTATCAAGTTATCCCTTGATAATGCTAAAATGCAATTTCATTGTAATTCCATCACAATGCAGGTACATCTTTCATGAAAATAGATTTTTTTCCCAAATTCTGCCTTTACATGATTGTGAATATGTATCAGCAGAAACTGGTAAGACCAAACCAAGATCTATATTGATAAGGCTGGTTCTTTGTCCAAGAAAGAAGATCACTTGCTAAGTGGAGAAATGGTTCCGAGACCTAGAATCTATCTAGTTCTTTGTCTCATGTTCAGCATTGCGTCTGGACCATGTTTCTTTTATCTTGGGATGTTCCCACTTTTTTGTTCCCTCTCCCCTCTCTCTACATGGTCATTGGGGAAGGGGGCACTCACAGATTGGCTTCTTTCCCACTGCAGGTCTTTCTCCACGAGATCTGGTCCTTCAGTTTCGTCACAAGGTATGCTTCTTTGGTGGACTTACAAGTACAGAAATGTTTGCACTGCCCTTGCTTGTATTCATTGGTCAGAATGTAGTATTCCCTTTCGTGTTTTCTTCTTCAGATATGTATCTAAAATCCCAGGCCCTCCCCACCCCCCAGAGAAAAGGGAATATTTTTTTTATATTGATAGCCCCAGTAGCGCTTATTTTCTGTCAAGGTTCTGTTAACCACAGACAGACCTTCTATTAAAGATCTACAAGGCAGATTAGACTCCCATTCATTCTCAATGATGAGATCTGCTCTGAGGAGACTACAAAGTGCATCACTTCTTGTTTCTCTTTGGGGTTATGCCCAATTATCTGAATCTTAATCATGATGTAGGATACCTTTGTTTTTGGCCTTCACTAAGCATCTGTAGAATTGGAGGTGGCCTCTTAAGAAAGGAGGGAGCCTAAAGACGAGAGTTGGTAGAAACATTTTAAACTTCCATCATGTTTTTTGCATCTATCACTGCTATGGGCATAAGACATTTTCCAACCAGCCTCTCTCCATTTCGAGTATGTGAATGTTGACTGGTTTTTGTAAGACCAACTTGTTCCCTGAGACATTCTGTGTCTCCCTAGACAAGCCAGCTTCCTCTGCCATGTCCGAGATGCCTGAAGACATATAAAAATGAATAAAAAGGACAAATAAAAAGTACTGTCATTTTGATAAAAGGAAGGAGTATTGAATACCATATCATATTTATGGATATTTGAGTAACCTTTTTATCATTCTAGGTTAGGTTCAGTCTTTTTTTGGCATAATTTCCTTAGGATTTTATTTGCTTAGCAATAAAGGTTATATAAAAATGGGATGTTTCATAGCAATTAAAAATAACCCCTAGGAATAGGAATGTTGAGGTTGAGTTCATTTGTAATCATCTTATGGTTTCTTTTTTCTTTCTCCGGGCAGGTCTTAATCCTATTTAAGCTGATTCTTCTGGAGAAAAAGGTGGGATTTGAAGGGCAGGGCATGGGAGAGTATTTAAAATTTATTCTTTGCCTATTAAATAGCTTAGTTGGAATGAACTGAACACCTGGTAATGAAGGGGCCTGTAGAAGTGTGTGTGCCCTTTGTTGTAGACTTAATGCAGAAAATGAAGGCTTTTTGATCTTTGATGGGAGCAAGCTCTTACAGGGCAGCAGCCAAGTTCTCTGCAGTTGTATGTAATGCCACAACAGGAGAGATTTTTTTTTAATTAAATGCCCTTTGAATGCTGATGTCAATGTGCCCAGTCTGCTTTGGTAGATTTACTCTCCTAGGTCGACCAAGACAAATGCCACTGCATCATTAGCAATGGGTGAAGGGAGAGGCTCCTTTTTTTCCTTGAAGAAGCCATGTTTCTTCTTCACTGGTGTCCTTGTCTTCAGATCTTTCTTTTCCTTCTTTTTCTTTGAGACTGGATCTCCCAGCCTCACCCAGGCTGGAAGTTCAGTGGCCTCTCAAAGCCCTAGTCCCTCTGCACAGGAGCATTGGCTAACTCCATTTCCAAGCCAAGCTGGTTCTTCTCTCCTTAGACACTTTGGAGACCCCCTACTCCCCTGGGCTTAGAATATTGATGCTGGACTACATGGGTGCCTCTGATGGTCTTTAGCCTGACTACAGCTCAGAACTCCTGATCTCAAGCTATCTGCCAGCCTCAACTTCCCCAACACCAGGGGACACACACAGGCCTATGCCACCATGCCTGCCCTTTTGGTCTTCCCCACAGAATTAGTATTCCATTGGTGTGTGTTCCAAATACCCAAAGGCTTTGTCTTAGATGAAATAAACTGATACACACCATCTCAGCAAGAAGTTACTTTCAACTCTTGAACTAAACAAAGAATTACCTGGATGGTGGAAATGGCAAAAGAGCCAGTGGAGCCTCTGAATTTGAAAGTCCTATAAGATGTAAGACCACTGAAAGAGACTAGTGTAATGAAGGCGAAGGAGAGACTTGAGTCAATGATGATTCTTGGCATCTTTCTGACCAGATGATGCCATTACAAACCCTTCTAAACAAAACAAAATGAAAGCCCTTTGGGGAAGGGATGGCCTAGTGACACAGTAGTCTCTAGCAGTAGCTATAGCAAATGGAGCAACTCCCTTGATTTCTTTGGCCCCTTCGTAAACACAAGTGGCCTTGACCACCCAGGCTTGGCTGAGCATCTCTGCCCACCATACTGGTGCAAGAATCTGCAAGTTTTCCAAAGCTCTCTGCAGGAAACCAGCTGGAAAATGTTCTCCCTCAAAGGAATAAAACTTCCAAAGCCCAACCTGTCCCCTGGGCCCTCTCTCCAAGTGACACTATTTAATTAGGAAGGAAAATAGGTCAGCTGAACAGATTCACTGCTTTGTTTTTGTTTCTGTTTCTTCCATAGCTGATTTCTCATTAGCTAGCTTTGTTTTAAGTTTGTTTTCTAATTGAATCGTTGTTTCTAATTTAAGCAATTGTGAATCCGTTTCAGGTTCTGTTTTATATTTCTCCAGTGAATAGATTGGTAGGTGCACTAATGACTGTATTATCCCTTTTTCCAGGTAAGAGAGTAGTTTTCTCTATTTTTCCTTCTTTTCTTTTCTCTTCTTTTTTTTGTTTGTTTCTTCTAAGACTGAAACTTTCATGTTATACTAGTGTAAAAAACTCATTGGGATAAAGCTTGTTTACATTCTTAATGTCATTTTAATACAACATTTCCCTTTAGAGATTATATCTATTTGCCGACTGAATTTTTTTTTCCCTAAGCCAGTGTTTGTAAAATATTGAAATGTTTCTAGTTATAGTTTATTGGGTCTTAAATAGTGCAATTTCATCTCAACTCTTCCATGTCTCTTTTTTGAGCTGAACTTGCTTTGTCTCTTGTACACTGCAGGTATGATTGAACATGGCCTCCGGGACTGCTCCCAGTACAGGCCCCGAAAGAGCCATTCTGAGGATGCTGGACTCCACCAAGCTACCCCTCCTGCAGATGACTTTGTTTCTAGGTCTTTGTCTGACATTTCAAGTACAAATTCAGGAAATGACAAGAAAAAAGTGTCTGGAAACCATGGAGGGGATGCCTCCAAAGCAGATGGGATCATCTCCCAAACAGAAAAGGATGTCAGCAATCATCAAGCATCCAATGGCCCTGACCAATCTTTGACTCTTTCTGCCCATGTGACCCCTGAGACATCAGAAAATGAATGGGAGACCCTGGACTCTGGGGTCTTAGAAGGTACTAGCTTGAAAGAAATGGAGCAGGTGGAGGCTAAACAGATAAACTTCCTTCCAAGTGACCATGTGCCCTCAGAAAGCCCCCCAATTACCGTGCAACCTCAAGCTAACCTGGGCCAGGTGGTGTTTGTGCCAGGCCTCATCTCTGGTTTGGAAGAGGACCAATATGGCATGCCATTAGCCATCTTCACCAAGGTAAGATTCCCAATATCCACAGTCTAATCCCTTGAAAAATAAGAAAAATACAACGAATTAACTTTTTCCGGTCTAAGAATATCTGCAGACAGGCAAGTATGGCCTAAGCCCTTTTTATTTTAGGCCATGTTCATGTGCCCAGGGATCTTTGTGGAAAATCATAAAACGAAGGCAATAATAGAAAACATGGGCCTCATAGCCAAAGCTTACAGCTGTGGCCAATGGACCAAGAGCTCTTATGACTCTAAAGAGATTTGGAATTCAGCTATAAAGGCAACAAGAAGCATCTGGGTCCTGGCTACCTTGCTATGTGGAGGTGTGGCAGTGAGGGGACACAGCTGATAAGAGGGTGAGATGTGGGGTTAGGAAGCTCTGAGTCAAATTCAGCCTCTGGGCAGGTGACTTAATCTCATGTCAGATCAGCATCAGCCATCACTGCGGATAGAGAGAGTTGGACTGAATCTATACTCGCCCTAAACATGCTGCTGAGATCCAATAGCCTTGAGAAGTTAGCCACTCAACCTTCTAATATTTGTAAGTACTGCTGAGAATGCTGCCCTGTGGGGGCATTGTGCATGCCAAAGAGATGTGTGTGCTGGCTACCAAGGTCAGACTGCCCATTAGGGTACAACCTCTGGAACAGGCTCTGAAAGAAAGCTGGCTCGCCTATGAGTTTGTGGAGGGCAGGGGCTAGTCTGCCCCCTAGTAAGCACTTCATCAGTACTTGGAGATTTTACTTTGATTCCCCCAGATTGAAACTATCCGGTGCTTGAAACCTGTTATAGACATATCTTAAGATAGGGAATGAACCAAGGAATAATGTTCTAAATTGACTAAATAAAATTTAAAAAAAAAGTTAGGGAATGACTTTGGGAAAGTTTCCCTTATACCCAACTTTCTCAGCTTATTATGACTCATCATATATATGCATGCATACTGTTACTCTGCAAAAAGGGAAATTGTGGATGGGGCATGAAATGCAGTCACTGACCTTGGCACCTTGGGTATTTTCATTCCTCACTCCCTGGGTCAATAACTAGTAGATGAGCAACCCCTGGAATTGCACTCTTTGGGCATTGTATCATTTTGATCCTTCCAGTGGGAAAAGGTTAATACACCCTTCAAAACTGCCTTTGTTGAGTATTTCCCAATACTCAGGTTGGAACTCCCAAGGGAAGAGACTGTAGGGGCCCAGGAGTGTTGGGAACCTGGGAAATTCCTACTGTCAGCTGGGAAGAACAGCTTCCCAGAAACAGAAGCTGTGATCCTGCTTAGTTGTTGGCTTCTCTTGGGCAGCCTGTAAGAGGACAGGGAAAGGCCTGGAATGAGTTGCCATGGTGTGATCCTGAACACTTGGGGAACTTTAAAATCTCTATACCCACCGAGAGCATCATCCACTGGGCTTTTTGGTGAAGGTTTCATCTAGAACTGTGGCATTAAAAAGTCGTTAGAAATACTCCCTCAGAACCTGTTGACTTTTTATATAGAAAAGCTTTCTTTGGTTTGCTGGTGACTTTTGGCAGTTGTCTTAATTTTCCAGACTAGTTGTTCTGTTTTAGCCCTTGTTCCACAACTGTTCAGCCATTTCCTTAGAAATTTTGGAATCAATATTGTTTGTGTTTTTTCTGTTTTAATTCTCTCTATATAAATATTATGAAGTCTACTGAATTTTCATTTTCAATTAACAAGCATTTATGAAGCACCTGCTATGTACCAGGCATTGGGAGCGTGGGCCTGAGAAGTCTACTCTTTGAAAAATAAAAGTCATAGTGAAATCTGATTTTGCAAGAGGATCCATTGTAAGAGCTTTTCACAGTCAAAAATGCCAGCATTGACAATTGAGGTGTGTGTTCCGAATGAAATGCCCAAATAGCAATTAGACTACTGCTTAATTTTGTGCTAAATGGAATAAAAGACAAATGGATTCCTGACCCAAAAAAAAGAGTCAGGGCCACCCTTGGCAGAAGCTGTGACTCTTAGACAGTCTTTGAGAAGACAACGAAAGGCCTTGAGTGAGCTGCCATGGATGGGGTCTGAACTTCCCCATGTGGCTTTTTTTTTAAATTTAATTAATTTAGAATATTTTTACATGGTTACATGATTTGTGTTCTTTCCTTCCCCTCCTCCTTCCTCCCTCCTATAGTCAACGAGCAATTCAACTGGATTTTACATGTATCATTGATCAAGACCTATTTCCATATTATTAATATTTGCAATAGGGTGATCATTTAGAGTCTACATCCCCAATCATGTCCCCATTGAACTATGTGATCAAGGAAATGTTTTTTCTTCTGTGTTTCTACTCCCACAGTTCTTTCTCTGGATGTGGATAGTGTTCTTTCTCATAACCCCACGTGACTTTTAGCAATGCATCCAGAAAGGGTTGTTTCCTCCTAGAAAGAAGTTAGCACTAATGATCTGGTCACAATGGTGCCCACCTATGATCTTTGCTCCTAAAGAAGTTGAGGTTGTTGGGTCCCCTGAACTTAGAAGATCTGACTTGCCATGGGCACAGCCTTGGAGTGCTCTGCCCCACTGGGTGATCCCCTTGGAATAGGGGCTGCCAGAAGATTTAGTTTAGCTAAAATTTATGATTAACAGTCATCAAGTATTAATGAAGCCCCTGCTGTGTGCTGCACAATGGCTAGTCCTTGACCTGGGCCTGGGTGTCAGGCCATTCCTGAGAATGTCACCATTGATGTTGAAGAGGTTAGGAGGAGGGATGGAGAAGCAGACTGAGCCAGGCACTGATCTCCATGAGAGAAGTGAAGTGGTAGGATCTAGGTGGGTAGAGGGACCCTCAATGCTGATCCCTTGCTAAGTGCTAATAGCAAGACACTCTGGAAGGAGTGATAAGGAATATTCTCCTCCCTCCCTGGAAGCAATGAATCTAGTGGGTGCAAGAGAAAGTAAGCTAAGCCTGGAAAGGATTGTTTTCAGGGGACGCTGGTATCAGTGAAAGCCAAGAGAAGTGAATTAGCTTCTTAATTAAAGAGCCAGAGTCCCAGAGGGCATGGATAGAAAAAGTTGGTGAATGTGGTGGGACTTTGGGAAATAAGATTGGAAAGGAGAGAGCAAGCAGCAAGGGTTGGGGTGAAGGGTATGCTCTTTGGCAGGCAGGATTCTGGAGCACGGAGACAAGGGAGACTGGGGGCACATTGGGGAATGAGTCTAGGCAGACCTCTGCTGATGAAGAGGGGAGGGAGCCAAGAGTCTTCTCGGTCTGGACTCGCCATTGGGTTTTATAAGTGTGGCCTGCAACCTTGGTGGCACCCCCCCCCCCCAGCAGCTTGTTTTGAGTTCTTTGACCCATAGTAGGAGAAAAAAGTAATCAGCCTGTTGTTCGGCCTGCCCACCCACCCCCTGCTGCTGAAGAACTTGCCTTTTGTACGTTTTATGATAGGAAACAGAACATCCTTTTTTTCTCCAGATAGCTAAAGTTGAGAAAGAACCAAACACTATCTAGCATAGATACTAGAGCAGTGCTATGTAGAATTGCAACAGGTAGTAACTGAGCAATGTTTATTAAGTCAAGGTAAAACTGAAGCCTTTATTAAGCATTTGCTGTGTGCCTGGCACTGAAGATACAAGGCATGTCAGCTGCCTCGCCCTGCACCCAGAGAACTTCCTTAAAGGGGGAATGCGACCTAGACTCAACTAAGGGGACTAGAGGGTCAGATGCCACGTCTAGGAGAGACGTCTCCAAACTGACTTTTGGAAAGATTAGGTTTTAGCCAGCGGATACAAAGTATGTGCCAAGCCTAGGGATGGACCTTTGAAGGGAGGAATCACAAAGCATTCATTAAGCGCTTACCATCTCCCAGGCAGCCACAGAGTTTGGGGGTCACAGACCCATGGGAGACAGCCCCTGCCCTCTAGGAGCTCCCATTTTTCTGGAGGGGACAACATATATGGGAGTGGCAGCCAGGGAACATGGTGTATGGGAGTCAGACATCAGAGGCAATGAGTTACTCCAAAGGATGGTCAGTTAACAGGTGCTGCCAGAATGGAATGCCAAGTCCATGAGTGAGCCCTGAGCAGGCGGTGGAAAGGGATGAGTAACAGGGTTCTCTGGTGCATGACTAGATGGGATGGAAAGGCCTTGAGCTTGGTGCCCCTCACCCACTCGGTGGGGCTGCTCAGAAAGTAGGTTGGATTGTGTGGTTCATGTTTTAAGTGGAGTTCATAATAAGTCATTTAAAAAAAAAAACTTTAATTTTTAAAGGAGGGATTTTGCTAAATTAGGTGCTTAAAAAGAGATCTTTTGGTTGTATGGCAGAGGCCCTCCTGCCTGCAGAAATACCTGGAAGCTCAGATTTAACCCATGCCTGTGTTGCTCTTTTGGACTGGCAGGAAGTTTGCAAATTAATACTTATTGTGTCTTGCAACCTAGT
Organism: Monodelphis domestica; assembly: GCF_027887165.1. Classification (NCBI taxonomy): domain Eukaryota; kingdom Metazoa; phylum Chordata; class Mammalia; order Didelphimorphia; family Didelphidae; genus Monodelphis; species Monodelphis domestica. The sequence continues at coordinate 14,882,222 of NC_077233.1, forward strand.
GTATACCCAACATGTCTGGATTCTCTTTTAGGCATGTTGCTCAAAAAGCTGAGCCAGGGGCATGTAGGCAGCTCAGCAGATTGAGCCAGGCCCAAAGATGGGAGATCCTGGGTTCAAATCTGGATTCAGCCCCTTCCTAGCTGGGTGTCCATGGGAAGGTCATGTAGTCCCAGTTGCCTAGCCCTTACTGAACCAATCCACAGTATTGATTCTGAGATGGAAGGGAAGAATTTAAAAACAAACAAACAAAAGCTACAACAAGCCAAGAAAACAAAACCAAAAGTCTATTCTATTTGGAAAGTCCAAGAGGCCTACTGGTTATACAGTATATAGCATTGTTTATGTAGCTTTTGGGGAAAGGGCATGATTAATGACATGCCTGGCGCCTCTCATGGGGCTTTAATGACCCAAATTCCCAAGAGGAATTTGTAAACTTTGCTGGTTTACAGTAGGTACACAAGAGGATTTATTTTCTTCAGAGCTTAGATTATCTCATCAAGTCACTAGCTGCTTTCTGGCTTTTGAGTTAATAAGATCAAATGAAATAAGCTAGAAACCTTAAAGCTCTATGTAAATGCTAGCCATTATTAATCCTGCAACTAAAGACCCTCAACTATGAAAGAATTTCCAAGCCCAGGGTTGCCCTGTGTCTGATGCTCAGCGACAGCCTTTGGCTGGGATCAGGTGAAGGTCTGTTGGGTTCCTGGCTTATTGCATGCCCTGCCCCCTCCTACCCAGCCCAGCCCACTCAGCGTGAAACATTGGCTCCTTTTTGCCTCCACTGCAATTCCCACAAGGAAAAAATGTCAGAACATTTGGGACTTAGACCCTGCTCACTTAACCCAGCTTCAGTACCTTCTGAGACCAGGGACCATAAAAAGCTGTTGAGGCCAGGATTCCCCGTGACTCGTTGAGGCCCCACCACAAGCCTTGTTCTGCCTTGCTTTATGCTTCCTTAGAGGGAAGAAAGACCTCGGGTCCTCCTAATCAGCCAGAAGTCATTGGCCAACTAACTCACTTTGCCCCAGGTTAACAAACCTCTCTTTTCTGGCAGCCATTCTATATTTTGTAACTGTGTGGGCAGGATCTCCAGGGCCTGGCCAGGCCAGAAGGTTAGGACTCTGGGAGAGGAACCACAGGCTTAGTTGGGTCAGGTCAGAGGTCCAGAATGCAGACACAGAGAGCCAGGCTTACCACAATGTGAACCTGACTGCAAGGCAAGCATCTACTGAGCCAGGAGCAGGAGCCTGGCTCCAGGGTGTGGGTAGGCCTGAGCTCACGCCTGTGAGTAGTTTAGAGAGGAAGAAGATGGGCCAGCAGAGAGCCAGCTCTTCCCCCAGAGCTCTTGAAGATGGACGGTGAGAGATTGCTCATTCACCCAGGCACTGTCATTTGCACTGTAAATCATAGAACATTTTGATGATGGGTTTTAAAACTGTCAGTTATAACTTGCCAGGATACTCAACCCAATTAGTTCTTCTGACAGCTAATGCTTTCAAATCCCTATTTCTCTCTTCTCATAAGTAAGTGCAAGAAGTAGTTCAGAAGTGCCTCTGAGAAGGGAGGAGTACTGAGTGGGTGATTGTGGTGAAAAGAGAGCTGCTGAGATGTCCTGGGAAGAAGACAGGACTTGGGTTTGAATTCTACCTTGAGCACTTCAGGAGTCACGAATCACTTACCTGAATCTCACTATCTTCCTCTGTAAAATGAGTCCAGTAATCCTGTCATACCCTCTTGGAGGCCCTTGAGGATCAAAGGAGATTCAGGAAAGAACTTTTCCAACCCTATCCAAGTGTCAGCTGAATGTTAGTCCCCTTCGGCCTCAGTGTCAATCTCCTAAGTCCCCATGGGCCTAATGATCACATGTGCCACGTCAGCCCCACATCACCAACTGTTTGTTGGACATTTCAGACTGGCTGTCCTGTGGGCTTCTCACCATGCCCTGAACAGAACTCTTATCTTCCTACAGCCTTCCAGGCACCTAGATTTGCCACCTTGGGGTCAGCCTCTATGTCTCACTTTACCAAAGCTTGCCCTTTCACTTTTGACCCCTCTCCCTTAAGTCCTTTGTCTCCCCTCACAGCCCACAACCCTAATTAAAGCCCTCCTCCCATGTCACCTTTGCAGTAGCCTCCTCATGGATGTCCTCCCTCTGGTCTTCCCTTTCCAAGCCATCCTGAATTCGCTCAGCTCTCAAAGAGATTATCCCGAAGGGCCCACCTGACCATGTCACTCATACTCAGTAAACTTATGTCTCCCTATTATGTTTGGGAGCTTCCCTTGGTTGGCATCTCAAGCAGGCCTCCCTGAGCTGGCCTTATTATAGCATTCCTCTGCTCCCTGTGCTCCAGAGTCCAGACAGACAGGAAGGGCCTCCCTTCCCCTTACCTTCGCCTTTACAATCCTCCTTTTCCTTTGAGGTTATACTCAAGCCGAGTCACACGTTGTCTCATCTGTTAGAACTGAAGCTCCTTAAAGGTTGGACCATCCCATTTGTGTCTTCATCTTCCCAGAGTCAAGCACAGGACTAGGCCCACAGTTTGTGCTTGGTAAATGCTTAATGGCTAGATGGATGGTTATTGAATGAGACATCTGTTCTCATCCTCCAGCACCATTGATATCAATGGTAGAAGAAACTAGTCTGACATCCTTACCAAAGTTCCCATTATGGCATCTTTGTAGGCCATAGTTTCAAAGGAAGAATACCCAAGAGAAAAAGAAAGAAGTGTGTATGACTTAAGTGTGGTCTTGGGTCTGGGCACAGCCACGAGGACCCAATGGCCACTTCCTACTTGATGGGCCTTCTTCTACAGCCATCTTTCACACATAAGTTGGCCACAATTTAATTTTTTTTTTAAGATCAGCCAAGTTATTTGCATTTCATTTGGTTGTAAAACAAAGAGCTAGTTCCATTGTATTTTTTAAAGATACTGGGCTTATTTGTTTTGAAAGTAAAGGAACAGTTAACTAAATATCACTGCCTTAACAAATAACTTTTCTTTCTAACAAGATCAATTCAGAATGAGAATCTATGATCGACTAAAAAGAATCCAAATAATCTTTTAATCACGGGTGACTACATACAGATCCCTTCTAAGAGTTGACACTTCCACAAAAGCCTTTCTGCAGATCATCACATCAAAGACCCAGACCCTGACATAGGCCAGTCCATCTTGGCTAGAGGAGCAGCCTGGCTGCCTTGGCTTTACAGCTGAAGACAACTAGGTTAGCTAAACTAAGCAAGAGAGAGTGAAGAGGGAGAAGAAAGTGTCGCATTCAGATCTAGAGTTTGACCCCTGGGTTTTGTTTTAGGCTTCAGCAGATACACTCACTGTCACACTGAACACTGAGGACTCCTTCAGCTTGGCTCAGCTCTGACAGAGAAGATGTTGACTTACACCTGTACCATTGGGTTTTTGTGTCCTGCTCTTTCCAGCTCAGGGTTCATTTTTAATTGATAGCTAGAGAAGCATTAGATTTCCTGCGGATATCTCATGGTCTGCCGGATCTCTTTAACCAAAACCTGATTCCTGGAATTTGGCTTCACCATGGGCCAAGTATTCGAGAATCTATGGATGTTATTCTCATTCAGTAGCTCGAATTATGTCCATTAAGGTGGGGAGCCTTACCTTGCCAAGAACAAATGACTAACTAGGTTAGCTTATTCCTCATGGAATATGCAAGAGGAGAAGGGAATGAAAGGAGATCTAAGGAAGACAGAGGTGGGTAAGGGCAGATTTTTCCTGTTTCTTGATATCAGTAAGAAGTCTAGTCCATGGAAAATGAGAAAGAGAAGAGATTCACTCATTAGAAACAGATGTAGAAGTTTTTAATTATAACTTAAAAGATGTGACTGTTTAAAATAATGAGACGTTTCCAAACAGGTTCTAAAAAGTCATTTTGTTGTGTCCTGTTATCCCAAAAGATGTCACCTTCCCACTCAGTAACTCCAGTGACTCCCTGTCCCCTTTAGGATCAAATACAGAATCCTCTATTTTGTGTGCAAGGGCCCTTTGTAACCTGCCCACCCCTTCCAGGCTTCTTACACCTTCTGCCCCTGCCCCCACCTCCACCCGCTCTTTGATCCAGGGACACTGGTCTCTCCACTGTTCTACTAATGAGACACTTCGGCTCTTGGCTCTGGCTATTTTCACTGGCTGCCCCCATGCCTGGAAGGCTCTTCGAACTCATTTTCACCTCCTGGCTTCCCTGGCTTCTTTCATGTCCCAGCTAGAATCTCATCTTCTACAGGAAGCCTTTGCCAACACCTCTTATTTCTAATGCCTTCCCTCTGTCAAATATTTCCTATTTCGCATGGGGGAGGGGGGCGGTATATTTGTGTGTGTTGTTGTGTGTATGTATGGTGTGTGTGTGTACATACATATATACATACATGCATGCGTTGTTTGCTTGTTGTTGCCTTTATCAGACCGGGAGCTCCTCAAGGGCAGAGATTGTCTTTTGCCAGCCTTTTGTCTTTTTCCCAGCACTTAGCCCAGTGTCTGACATACAGCAGGCCCTTCATAAATGCTTGCTGACTGACTGACAAAGAGGAAGCCTGGACAGTCACTTAACTGTTGGGCTCATTCTCCCCCTCTGTAAAAGGAGGAAATTGGACTTGATGCCTTCTCATTTCCTCCTAGCTTTGATTCTGAGTCTGTATCAGATCCAGTGCCCTCTGAGACTCCGAACCACACTCGAGTGACCCTCTGCCAGGCCCTTATCCTCGGAGTGCCTCACACACGTCTTGAACAGACACAGATGGAGGGAGCTCTCATGCTGAATATTCACCCATGACCTCCCGGTCTTTGTATCTGGGGAGGCCTGGAACCAAGCCTGGTGGATTTGTGTTGGACGAACCACTGGTTTCCCGCTGTCTTCCAACCTTTAGGGATCTTGTTAACATTTACAAAAGTTACAGCCCCCTGCCCCCCCCCCCAGGTTGTTGTGAATTCAGTCATGCTTTGAAATGAATTTGTAGTTTATTCATCATCACACCATCTGTCTATATTGGAAACAGTCCTCTCTGGGTGTGCTTCACCGTATTGATTCCGGCTGTTTATTTCTTCTCCTGAGCCTGCTAATGAGCTGGCTGGTACTACTTTGCAGCCCCCACAGGAGGGAAGGCCAAGCAGAACAGTACAAGTTTTGGCTCACTTTGGGACTTGGACATCAGTGCAATTAGGGCCTTGAGTCACCCTGCCTCACAACTTTGATCAACTCAGCAAGCATTTATTAAGCCTCTCTTGTGTACCAGCAGTCATTCGAGCCATTGGGAATAGGGAGCAGGCCTGGCTCTATGGCTTCAATGGCCCCAGGGGCTCCTAGAAAGGAAGGAAAACCTCCACTGAGGCAGGGCAACATTTGCCCTGAGTCACACGGATGTGTCAGAAGGAAGGGCTTGAACTCAGAGCTTCCCAGCCTTGAGGCTCAACTACAAGTCATTTCTGAACTTGAGACACCAGATAAAAATGGGTACTTCCAGAGAAGTAATAGAACAGAACTGAAGATTGTATGTCATACTACGATCTCTTAGAGAAAGCTTGCCTCTCTTGCAAAAATTGCCCTCCTTCCCTGTGATGACTTCTTTTCTTCCTTGGTCTGTGCATTCATAAAGAAAAAACTTCAGTGACCCACTTTTCTCTCTTTTTTGGGTAACCCTCACCTTCCCCTCCCCAACGACAATACATTCTAGTATTTTCACCTGCCACCCCCAGCTTTGAATTACTCCCACCATCCACACAATCTCAACTGGGCCCTCACTGCAGCTAGTCCCATCACACTTACTGTTCCACTCTCCATAGTGGCTCTTCAGACCTTTCCATCCTCCTCACACCCTCCATGACTCCCTTCCCTCCATCCTCTCAGCTGAGAACCTTGTGAGCTCCCTTCTTATCCTTCTTCCTCATTTCCTGTCATTCATATTCCTTCAGTTCTTATTTCCCCTTTCTTTCCTCCTGTTTCATATAAAAAAGTGGTCTTTCTTTTTGCCCTTCTCTCTGCATAAGTGGTCCCATCCCATCCTGGCTTCTCTAGCAGATTGCCTTTCTGTCTTCCCCACTCTGTTACCCATCTTCAGTCTCTTCCTATCTGCTGGCCTTCCCTACTGCCTGCAAACATGCCCATGGTTCCCCCATCTTCAAAAACCCCTTCCTCTGTCCTTCTATTCCCCAGTCACTTTCATCCTACAATTATGCCTTTTGTGACCAAACTTCTTGAGAAGGCTGTCTCCTGGCCCACCTCCTACCTCTACAATTCAGCTTCTGATTCCACCATTCTACCCAAACTGCTCTCTCCAAATTTGCCAAATCCATCAGCCTTTCTTCAGTCCTCATCCTTGACTTCTCTGAAGCCTTTCCCACTATTGATCAGCTTTTTCTCCTGGATACTCCCTGCCTCCTGGCTCTCCTATCTGATTGTGCCTTCCCAGTCACCTTGGATGGATTCATCCACTAACTTTAGGCTCCCCACAGGACTCACTCTGTCCTGGGTCCTCGTCTCTTCTCCCTTTGTACTGCTTCATTTGGTGATCTCATCAGTTCCCATGAACTTCATGATCATCTCTTAAGATGATGGTTCTCAGATGTGCCTATCCTGCCCTAATCCCTCTGCTGACCTAATGCCTTTCAAATCCTCCTGCCTTTCAGACATCTCAGTGTCCAGAAGACATCTTAAACTCATCACCAAAACTGGACTCATTATCTTTTCCTCTAAACTCTCCCCCCTTCCTATTTTCCCTATTACCATAGAGGGCAACCCAGTCCTCCCAGGCTCTCAGACTCACAACCTAGGAGTCATCTTGGACTCCTCTCTGTCCTTCCTTCCCCCCATATTGAAGATGTTGCCACGGTCTGGTGACTTCCACCTTTGCAACATCTCTTAAATATACTCCCTTCTCTCCTCTGGCACTGCCACCCCCTGGTGCAGGTCCTTATCACCTCACACCTGAGCTACTGCTGTAGCTGCTGGGGTGGGGTAGGGGGGATTCTGCCTGCCACAAGTCTCTTCCCCCATCCAGACCACCCTCCATTCAGTCACTAAAGTCATCTTCCCAAAGCCCAGGTCTGATCATGTCACCTCCCTACTAATAAACTCCAGCGGTTCCCTGTAACTTCCAGGATCAACTATGCAGTGGCCATTTTGGCATTCAAAGCCCTTTAGAACCCATCCCCCTCCTTCCTCTCCAGTCTTCTTACACCTTACTTCCCAATACATACTCCTCAGACTGGTGACTTAGGCCTCATGGCTGTTCCACAAACAAGATCCTCTGTCTCTCAACTCGGGCATTTTCTCTGCTTGTTCCCCATACCTGGAAGGCTCTCCCTCCTCATTTTTGCCTCCTGAATTCCTTCCATTTCTAAAATCCTATTCTCTATAATAAACCTTTCCCAACCCCTGTAATTCTGGTTCTTATTTCTCTCTCTTAATGAGCTCCTGTATAAGTAGTTGTTTGCTTGTTTTTAGATTGTGAACTCTTTGAAGAGGGGCACTGGCTTTTGCCTCCTTTTGTATCCCGAGTGCTTAGCACAGAGCCTGGCACAAAAACTTGCTGCTTAATATATGTTTATTGCCTGAGTGGCTGATCTAGCCTCATTCACCCAAAGGGGGAAGGGCTTGCCAAAAGACAACCTAAACTCGGTCACTAAGGATCACCAGCAATCAGTCAACAATAAGAAATGGGATTGACAGCCCATGAGTCAAAGTTCCCAAACCGAATGGAAAACCAGTGGTACCCAGTTCCCAGAAAACCTTCTAGGGCCATACTCAGCACTTCTTAAATGTTATCAATTTATTTTTACACCAGCTACATTTCCCAATGTTTCCCTTCTCCAACACCTCTGGTCTTTAGAGCAAAAAGAATAAACCAACAAGACCACCATATTGAAAGAGCTGACTATGTGTTTGCCATCCATAAGCCCCGACTTCCACCCCTGACCAGAGTGGAGACCACAGCCAGGAGATCGCAAGAGGAAGCAGACCTCTTACAATGGTCTTCCCATGGGGGCAGTTCATGGGGTCTCAGGTTAGCTCCCCAGGGGTTTCTCCCACCATGGTTTAATAGTGAAGAAGGAAGATGTGGCTTCCTTTCATGCTATTCCTGTTTTCCTTCCATTCCCAGGGCTATCTCTGTCTGCCATACATGGCGTTGCAGCAACATCACCTTCTCTCTGACGTCACCGTCCGAGGATTTGTTGCGGGGGCGACCAATGTTCTTTTTCGGCAGCAGAAACACCTCAGTGATGCCGTTGTAGAAGTATGTCCTGAGTGTGGGGAACAGAACAAAGAAAGGGGGGCCGCGTGGGCAGAAGACAAATGTCCTTGTGACTCTGAGGGGGTTGCAGCCCTCAAAGTGGGCATGGACATATGGATGAGGGCCACCAGAATGTCTGCCACACTTGTGTAACTTTTAAAACTTGTTTGTAGCAAAGGTCAGGGTCACTTGCTCACGTTTCTGGTTTAAACTCTGGTTCTTTCATAGCTTAGGAAAGGTCAAAGCCAGAAATAAATATTCTAACTTCTTTTTCATGTGTCCCTCAGTGGTAAGATGTAACTCATTGGTTCCATTGAAGTAGCTGTGGGTAGATTGTTGGGGGCCACTACAAGACATGCCCTTTGGGGTTGGAAGGGCTGACAGACAGTTATACCTCAGTGCAGTTAGGGTGAGTTTATAAGTTACAGAAAAGAAAAAAATTTAACAGATAGAAATTCTGGATTTTATTTCAGTGATAGCCTTCCTTACTTGGGAGGCCATGTGGTACTGAAAGAACTTGGAGCTCCCAGCCAGCCTCAGTCCAGGCTCTCTTGCCTCCCTACCACCTGCATGACTGGGGTCTGCTTGGCTCTCTCAGCCTCTGGCATCCTTCCAGCTCCAAATCGATGAGTCCTGAGCTCCTTGGCCTTGGCTCTTTTGCATCAGGAGTTCCTTGCCTTTTGTGTCATCAGCCTCAGTGGCAGTCTGGGGAAACCTGGGGACTCCTCAGAATTAGGTTTTCCCTTACTTAAAAGGGAGAGCTCAATTGAGTCAGATTCATGAAAACACAGGTGTCATTTTCCCCCATCCAAGTTCATGAGCCCCTGTACAGTTCAACTCTCTCTGGACCTGGGGGGGGGGCAGCATCAGGACCCCTCCCCTATTTTAGATCCAGTGCACGACATCCCCTAATGACGATACACATGTACACGTCCCCCAGGTAGAAGAAGCAGCCGTTCACATCCATGACCCAGAGCTGAGGAAGATTCTGAGCCCAACCACGGCCGACCTGAGGTTTGCTGACCATTTGGTGAAGCATGTGACTGAGAACAGGGACGACGTGTTCCTGGACGGGACGGGTTGGGAGGGAGGCGACGAGTGGATCCGGGCACAGTTTGCGGTCTACGTCCATGCCCTACTTGCAGCCTCACTGCAGTTAGGTAAGAAGCCAGCCAGGTTGGGGGCCTACAGAGAGGGCACAGAGTAAACCTTGGGCCCAAGCTTGTAACCCAGAGCACCTCTAATTACAAAGGCCAGCTTTAAATGGACCAAAGTCCAGTATCGTTCTCTGGAGGCGAAGCTGTCTTGACAGTACAAAGAGACAGGCTGCCTCACACATTCTTTGTGGAATGTCCAGGGGCTTCCGGGGGGGGGGGGGCGCCCCTGATGGCCTCAGGACCCCTCTGCCCCACTGCCCGGACCTTGTCTGCATCACTTCATTTTTGTGGGAAAGCCGAGTGTCAAGTATCCCCATTGCTGTGATCTTTGTGAGTGGCCCCAGATTGAATCTCTGAAGCTGGGGAATACGGGCCAAACCCCTTGCCCTGCCCAGGCTTCTTTCCCTCCTCGGCTGTAAGAGGAGGCATTTGACTAGCAGATCCACTCGGGGGTTACTATGAGCTGGTTGTTGTCCCACCTTTAGAGCTGAGGAAACTGAGGCGCCAGAAGGCCCATTGAGTGGCCTGGAATCAGTTAGTCTCTGACAGAGCAGAGTGGGCCCGCGTTCTCCCATCTCACCACACAGCCGCAGGAGGGATGATTGCCTTTTCTTAACAGCTGGCTCACCATTGGGCTGCCAGTGGCCATTAGTGGGGGAACATTCATCGCAGGGCATGAATTGAAGAAAACAGACTTAGTGACTGCAGCCACACGTCCTTCTGAGGGTTCCATGTTCCCTTTAAAGCGTATATTGTACCCTCAGGAAGCAGCAGTCCTTCGAGGCTTCCAGCAAGAGCAGAGCCACAGGGAAGTCCCCCCACGTGAATAAAAAAGTGGAATTGGGGTTGTTGGGCATGAAATGTGGCAGACCTCCTGTTGGCTCGTGTGTGGGCATCCTTGGTCAGCCTGGGCTTAGTGAGGCGGGGGTGGGATTGGAAGTCCCATCTCGAGTCCTGCTCTAACTTTCAATAAAGTGGTTTCCTGTGGAAAGCGGCCTTGGGGAGGAGACTGTTAAAGGCCCCAATGGTTGAGGGCGAGGGGGGCAGGTCTTAGGGGAATATTTGGCTTCCCTTGGATGGGGAGAAGCACTATTCATCCCGAATCAAATGTTTCCTTGGCAGATAATGAAAAGATGCTCTCAGACTATGGGACAACCTTTGTGGCAGCTTGGAAGAATACACACAATTACAGGGTCTGGAACAGCAACCGACATCCGGCTCTGGCAGAAATAAACCCAAAGTAAGGAGCTCGTTGGGTGAGGGAGGGGAGCATGACACTAGAATCATTCAGAGGGGCCGTGATCTCATCAGCCAGGAAGTTCACCACTCTGACCTCCCAGCGTGGTAGAGCCCTTCCTCGTCAGCACTCTCCCCCATCAGCTCGTCCTCTGGATCGGGCATTTCTTGGACAGCCCGCCCCATCCAGGGCTTCATGCACACCTAGTCTGCTCCGTCCTGGCTCTTGGATTCATCCTCATGATGTCACAATAGCTCCTCTCTCCCAGGCTCCCATCTCCTTCCTGCCTCCACCTCCCAACCCCTGGCTGCCTCAAGACTGCTGGAGAGCCCACAGGGATGCCCAATTTATCTCCTGTAGACCTCCTTATATGCAGAATGTCTTCCCAGTCAGAGCGTAAGCGCCTTGAGGGCAGACTGATTCTCTCTGTATCCCCAGAAACAGAGCCCTGGCCCGCAGCAAGGGCTCATTGAGTGAAGGAAAGCTATTCACAGTAAGAGCTTGGACCCTTTTCCTGGGAGGTTTCCCATGGCAATCCTTGTCACTTTGGTTCATTCTGGGGCCAACACTTTCTCTGTTCATAGAGTCCAAGGCCTGTTTCTGGGAGGCGGCCCCTCTGCAGAGGTCCTGTGGATTCTCCACCTGCCTGGGTGTCCGTCTGGGTGACTGGCATCCTGCATCCACTTGGTTTGAGGAGGACCCTTAGGCCAGACTCTTCGGAGTGGTTCTGCCTTGCCTACGAGGCTCTGGAGAATTCTGAAGCTTAATGCAGTTAGCACAGTGCACTCAGCAGATAGGAGCATCGGGGCTCTGTGCTGGAGTTCCATTTTGGGGCATCCAGCCACCCTCTCTCCAAGTTTAAATACCCTGCTCTGTGGCAAATGGCCAGGAATGGAGGCACAAGCCCTGCCTGGGGTTTCAGGAACAAACGCCAAACTCTGCAGCCAGGCAGAGTGACAGGGCAGATGCGGCGTCAGCATGTTGATGTCCTCCTTCTTTGCCCACTCACCTGTTTAAAGAACTTCAGTCTGCAGTCCTGGCTTCATCTCCCCCTACCTAATTCCACGTAACCCAGCAGCTGCTGGTGCTGGGCCTAAGGGCCCAGAAGACCAACTTCCAATCCAACTCTGACACTTCCTAGCTGGGTGACCAGAGGCAAGTCCCTTTATCCCTGTTTGCCTCAGTTTTCTCAGCTGTAAAATGGGGATAATCATAGCACTGATCCTCCCCCCCGCCCCCCGCCCAGGTTGTTAATGATTCAGTGAGATAAAACTGGCAAAAAGTTCTTAGCATGGTGCCTGGCACATAGTCAGTGCTCCAGAAATGCTTCTTCTTTCCCTCATCCACTCTTTCGCCATTTCCCTTCACCTTCTAGACTGAAGCCTCACCATTTTCCAGGGCAAAGCCTAGCTTCCTGCATGAAACCTTTTCTTGTTCCTATTCCCCATCTTGTAGCACTGCCTCTGGCCCCTTCCTGGGGACTCAGTAGATTCTCACCTGGCTTATGCCTTATCTCCCCAGAAGGCAGAGACTGTGGGACTGGTGTTGGGCCCCCAGCCGCCCCTCGCCCACAGCCGGTGCCTCACAAAGAAGCCAAAATTCTGCCCCTTTGTCTTGCAGCCATCCCTTTCAGGGCCAGTATTCGGTGTCGGACGTGAAGTTGAGATTCTCACAGTGAGTACTGCATCTTGATGACCCGCAGGGAAGGCCTTGGGTCCGGGCATGCTGTGCGCTCAAGCTGGCCAGTTTCAGGCTGTGTTGGGGGGGATCTTTTAGAAAACTTGAAGGGCCTCAGAGGGGCTTGGGCCAGTGGCGTGGTCTGCACATGGGTAACTATTCTCCAGCCAGCCAGCCCCATTTCTCCTGCCCCGGGGCCCCTGGAGGTGCCTTTGTCTTGGGGAAGTCACTTTGGGCCCGTGCCTTGCCTCTCCCCGCTTGCTCACCACCTTCGGGGAGGTGCATCCTGATCAGGATTGCTATCGCTGAAGGGCCCGCAGCTGGCATGTCCCACTCTTAAAGGTCCCCACAAGAGGAAATGAGTGAGAGACAAGGCCTTGAGCCTGTAAGATGGAAATCAGAACCGCCCTGCACCAGGTCAGCTTCTCGGGAGCAAAGGCCTTCGGCCAAACCATCAGCGTGTCATCCTCTTCCCTGGCCACGGCGAGGATCCTGGCATATCACGTGGTTGGAGCAGGTGGGTGGTGGCCCTCTGGAGGTGCCTAACGCATCCAACTTCTTGTACCCAGCTCTGTCCAGAACAGCGAACGAGGCAAAAAGATTGGGAACGCCATGGTCACGACGAGTCGGAACGTCGTCCAGACCGGAAAAGCTGTTGGTAAGGCGCCCAGCCCCCTAGGACGAAGGAAGAGCTTGGGCCATGGCTGAGCTTCTGAAAGTTGGTGCGGTGACAGATTGTGTTTTGGCGTGGCTGGACCAACCTAAAGAAAAGCCAGAAAAGAGTGATAGCCCTAGGAGTCTATGCAGCCTCACACTAGTTTATTTTTTTCCAGAGAAAAGGAGGCCCTTTGCTGCCTGTTTTTTATTCCTCACCTTCCATCTTAGAATCCATACTGTGTATCAGCTTCAAGGCAGAAGAGCAGTAAAGACTAGGCAGGGGGTGTTGAGTGACTTGCCCAGGGTCACCTAGCCAGGAAGGGCATGGAGTCAAATTTCAACCCCAGACTCTATCCACGGAACCACTTAGCTGTCCCAGGTGGGTCACTTTTACAAGTTAGTGTCTGTGTCCGTGGCCCAACTTGACCACCTTTGCCTTATGTGGCTAAACTTGTCCTACTTCATCTCCAACCCCTGGCTCTCCTCAGCCTCCTTTTCCTCTTGTGTAAAATGCTCTTCCATTTCCCACCTTCACTGAGTCTGTGTCCCCAGCATTCCCCGGGGCCATCCGCCCTTCAGGACAACATTGCTTAAAGTAGGGGCCGCCTTTGGCAACACTGGGGGTCCTCTGTTGATTCCCATTTAGCATTCAGTCAGACGTTCGGTTCATTACCCAAGCAGCTCTCACCAGGCACCAAATGAGCGGCCTGGCCCAGCTGAGGATAATCATGGTCTCGCAGTTGGGCGCAATAGCACTAAGAACCTACTCAAGCATCTGGCTCACGCTCTGCCGCCATGTTGTCTTTGCTCCGTGCCCTGGGGATCGCTGGATCCGAGGCCGGCTCCCCCTGGCACGTGGGGATGAGCACGGACTGTTCATTAGGGGCCGCTTCTTCCTCAGCGGCGGCCAGAAGGCAGCATGTGTTCAGAGCTGCTTCATGCCACAAACATGGGGCCGCTCATTAGGGTCTGAGTGCCTGATGTGATGCTGGGACACACTGTCGCTGAGTCCTTACCGTGGTAGAGTCAGAAAGCACAAGAAGTCAGGCTCGGAAAAGGCTTCTGCCAAGAAACTAATTAGCCAGCTGCTTGTCCGTGATGTGCCCATGAGATGTGGAATCATCCTCGTTCCTGAGACTGGACATTTCTCCCCTCGAATAGAAGGGGCCTTAGCCTGCTTTCCAGGGGACCCGTGAACTTGGAGGAGGACCCGATCCTCCTTATTTTCACCCCCCTGAACGAACTTTTCATTTCCTTCAATTCTGAGGAGGAGTCCATAGGTTTCACCAGACTACCCAGTAAGGGACCAACCCCTCACCCAAAGGAGTTAGAAGCCCTCCTCTAGCATATGCCAGGACACGCCGCTTCTCCCTTTCCCACTACTGACCTCCAGCCACCTGAAGTTTGGAGATTTAGGCAACTGGTGAGGGTTTTCACCCCTAAAAGAACTAAAGTTTTTCTTCCTTTCCATGTCCAGGCCAGTCTGTTGGTGGAGCATTATCCAGTGCAAGGACGGCCATGTCCTTGTGGCTTTCCACCTTGACCCAGTCAGCCACCCCAGGGCTCCCAGATCCACCAGATGAGAAACACTGAGAGTGGTGGCCAGAGCCTGCTGGGAGACCGAATCTGTCTGCAATCTTCAGGTCACTAGATCTGTACACGGGGGACCAGTGCTGGACTGTGGACCGGCCCATGTAGTCGCCAGTTATTCTCTGTGTATTTTGAATACACATGTTATGTTGCCCAATTGGAGTGTCTAGGGAATGGCCAGTATGCGGTGGCTATCCAGAACGTTTATGCACACTGACTCCTTTTATTTCAATCTGAGCCTTTCTAGGAAATGGACCAACTGATGGTTTGGATTTCCTGATTTTGTACATTTATTTGTCTACAGAAGTTGCTTATGTAAATTCTAGTTATTTTTTCCTTTCGGATAGCCAAATGCCTATTATAATTTGTCCATTAAAAATAATAATATATATATTGATTCCTCTCAAATTGGGCCCATAATTGTTACCTGGCCCTTGACTTTATAAGTTTTGAGCCCTTTGCTGGTGGACTTTGTTTTTCTATTTTATTCTATTCTAAATTAATTTAAGCAGAAATAAGCAAGGAAGAGATTCATCCTTACAGGAGAAGTATAAATTCGGTCTTTTACCCCCACCATGTCCTTTCCTTCTCCCAATGTCATCACACTCAGAGGTGATGGTGGGGAAAGGTGAGGCTTTTGAAGTTGACCGTGTAATCTCCGATCACGGGTGCCCACCCCTGCCTGCCCTCCAGCCCCCTTGCCTTTTCCTAGTTCAATCTCAGAAGGTAAGAGAAGGCAAGGCTACCGTTGACGGTTGGAACCGGGCCCAGGCTATTGGAAACTGGCGCTTGCCCCAGGCGATGTTTTTCAAGCTTTCTGCTATTGGTGTCGTCCTGACCCTGGTCATGTTAGAATCGTTTAGATACACTGACGCGTGGCTGAACTCCATGCCTTCTGCTTTCTCCCTTCCTCCCCAACTGAAAGTCATCTTCCTCAATGTGTGTTTAGAAGAGCAAAGACTGTGTAAACTAGGAATAGCCTGTCAGGGCAAATTTGAATAATGTTGATGTTAAAGGGGCAACGAGGGAGCTGGGGGAACCCCTCTGGCCTCATGTCAGGTTTGTGCAGAGGCCTGTGCAGTACTCTGCTTGCCCCTAACGGCTTCCCATCATCTCGTCCTCTCTGACTGGCCCAAGGGCTCTGGGAGAAGTGTTCTCGGGGACCAGTTTGAGTTTCCACCCCTTCTGTATGTGTACAAATGTGTAGTCCTAACCCAGCATGTGGCATGAGATCCTGGGAGGAGCTCTTTCCTAGCCCTCCATCTAAAAAGGCCATTGGACTTCTCCATTTCTCAGCATCAAATGCGTTTATGAAGTACTGGCCTGGACCCTTGTCATCCTCTCCAAACACTCCATCGGGACCAGGGGCATTCTTCCTGCCACTCGCCTACTTGACTACAGGAACCGACTCCAGGGCTGTGGATGCTGATTGATGAAGGGAATGGTGGCATCCCAGCCCCCCTCTAGGATTAGTGCCACGGTGTCTGCTTCCACTCCTCTGACCTGGTAGGGAGCAGCCACTTGGCCACCCATGTTCCTTGCGAAAGCTTTCTTCCCCCAAAAGATTGTGTGAAGGGAAAGCTGTTCCCCCAAGAAGCTACAAAGTCAGTTCAGCACCGAGACTCCTCTAGTGTTTGCTCGGGAAACACGGGCCTTCCTGGCCCCTGCCCCAAGCTGGCAGTTTCAGAAGCGATCCTTAAGATACCGCACACTCGCCCTGGGCCAGAGCTCGAGGAAGGGTCAGGGAGCTGCGGCGCTTCTGCCCAAAGAACTGCCACGAGGTGGAAGAAGTCACCGGCCTCCTGACCACACGGGCGTGAGAAGCCCATTCTGCAGAGGAGCTAGGCTAGAAGGAGCCCAACTTGCGTGGACGACTCCTCTCTCTCTGCAGTGGGCATGTGCACTTCAGATGCCCTTTCCATTAGTATTTAGTGCAGAAAACTTCAACTCTTGGAAGAAAAGACCATCAGTTAATGGCCTGAACATGATCCCATGAACAGAGAAGGACGGGTGAATGGAGACCCTGCCTTTGCTCTCCTACAGCGCGTGTCCTCATCAGCTTCCTAGGCACCTCAGGAAGGAAGGGAGAACAGCTCAAGACTAGTTCCCAGCAAAGATCCTTTCTGTGGCCATTTCATCCTTAGCCAAGAAATGCATTTTTCCTGTGGATCTTTGGTGGTCTAGCAGGAAACCAGTGGCAGAGGATCCAGATTCTGGCCTGGGGACCGGTTCTGGAAGTGTGCGCCTGGCACGGCACTCTCCCACATCCGCCCATACCCTCTGGCCATCTTCTTGTCAAGTTGGGAGGTTTAAGGCATGTGCAGAAGACCTGGCCAGAAGTACACCCAGATTGTGGACTGGGAGCCTCCCGTCCAGCCACTGGGCTTGGCCACACACCCCTTCTCCATCTGCAAGCTGTCCCGATACGAGATGCGGGCGCAGGACCTGGAGGAAACATTGGTTTTCAATCCACGCGGGCCCCTTCGTAGTGACTCTGTCGACTGGCATGTGTTGGCAGAGACCAAGTGAGTGCCACACCAGAAAGACTCCTCCTCAGCTGCGTGTTCTGCCCCTTCCCCCATCCAACCGGTGACTTGTCAGCGCCTCAGACTCCTGTTGCTTTAGGAAACCACTTCTTTAAAGCGGCACCCACACAGAGTGGGGTACTTTGAGGGGAAATTGAGCCCCAGGATCCCATGTTTTCGCAAGGAAATCGGGGTCCCCACTATTCGGAGGGTGTTTTTCTGGTGGTGGCTTCAAAGGGGATAGGAAAGGGAGACTCCTGGGGTCAGCCAGGAGCCAAAGAAAAGGCTTTTGGATTCCTGGTCTAAGGAGTATTGAGTCCTCGAACAGGACTGTGGGAGAGGAGCGAGTGTTGCCGATCAAGGACCCGAGTTTATGGTTCTGCTCGAGGAGCCGGCTTTGGGGGGTGGCTTGTAGTAAACGGGACGAGCGACGGCAAGGCTGAACCTGGCCCCGTCCCTTTGGGGACCCAGAGGCTGCAGGAGGCGGGGACAGCGGTCTAGGCTCCCTAGAGTGGGGCCAGAGGGCAGGCCTGCCTTTCTTTGCTCTTCTAACCCTTTGATCCGCCGATGGGGCCCCTGAAGCTCAGCTTCCCCCTGCGGCAAGGCGGGCGCCTGCAACGGTTCTTCTCCCAAGCGCCGACCCGTCAGTCCTCCAGGACGGGGCACGCCAGCAGCTGTGTTTGACAAGGGGCGCGCTGAGGCCTCGTATGCCGGTTCCCGTCTGATCAGTCCAGGTCGGGCGCCCGTCTTCTCGCGGGTGCCTTCTTCCTGGCTGCCCACCGACCTCCCGGGGGTCCCGCGAGCTTTGCGGAGCATTTTCTTTTGCTGTAGGATCCCACAGGCTGCCGCGGGGGTGGCAGAGCGTGGTGGAAAGTCCGCAGACCTCCACGTTTGGAGGCCCATGGCACCCCGCCCTAGAACCCTTGGGCAGCCGGACCAATCAGCTTAGGACGTCTGGGTGTCCCGAGGATGGGCCTCCCTCCCTCCCATGGGGGCGGCTCGTCCGTGTCTGGGGACCGTAAACCCATTGTGTAATCATGACTGTAAAGCCCCGATGAATAAACTCCTGGCCTGCCTTCACCTGCTGGACGTGTCTTTCCTTCCCCCCCCCCCCCATTGGGCACCTGGAGCGCTTCCTGCATTGTCTCTCTTGGGGCCTGGGCTCCCCGGGCTTCCGTGACTTGTGGAGAAGCTTGGGGGAAAGTCGTAGGAGCCAGCTGCGGCCCAGAATGAGAGCCAGGGTCCGGGGCCTGGACCCAGGAAGAGCAGGCCTCTCCGTCGTCCTGCCCTCCCTTCTCTGAGGAACTCCAGAGGCTCCCCCCTCCCCTCCTCTCCCCCCCAGCCAAACCGTCTCCGTGGAGGCCCTAGGATGCTGCCCTTTGGGGGGGGTCTCCACTGCCCCTCCCCCCCCCCATTTTCCAGCTGGCCTAGCAAGCTGCTGCTGTCAGCCTCTGCCTCCCTCCCCACCCTGCTGCTGCCTTTGTTCTCTGGGCTGTTACCCGTTAAAAGGAAGCTTCTGCCCCCCCCCCCCCCCCCCGGCCTGGCAGCCTCTGGGCTTCCCTGTGCTCCCCTCCTGGCTCTGAACTGCCTGCCTGGGTGCGACAGGCTCCAGCCCCCTTGCTGATTCTGGGGGGGTGGCAGGAGGTGAAGAAACCGGGCCCTCCCCCCTCAGCAGCCCCTCTGGGAAATCCCATTTGAGTCCCAGCCCTGGCCCTCCCCCTTCCTGAGGAGCCTTCTGGCACCCCCCTGGGGGGGAGGATTCCAGGCTGTGGGGGATGGGAAGGGAGGCTCAGCCCCGGGACAAAAGGACCCCGGAGTCCCCAGGGGGGCCCATTGCCTTCTTTGTTTCCCGTCCAAGAAACTGGCCCCCACTCCCTGAACTTGGGGTGTCCCTCTGGGGCCCCACTCAAATGGCTCCCTTTGGGATCCTGAGCTTTCTTTTGAAAACCTTGCTCGAAGGAATGCCGGCCTTCCCTGGGCTGCGGACCTCCCTGGGAGGCCGGGACAAAAGGAGGGTTAGGGGCTCCCGGGGCGAGGGAGAATGCCAAAGCCTTCTTAAGATTCCAGCCCGGGGCCCCCTCCTCCCCCGGCCCCTGAAAGGTGGCGGGTGTCAGGCCCTTTGTGGGGCGGCCACTGTTCCAGAGGTGGTGGCCATTCTTGGAGGGGCGCCGACTCCCCCCAGACGGCCCCTCCTGGCAGCTCAGGGGGGCTCAACCCCAAGCCTGCCGTTTGCTTAGGAGGAAAGTGGCTCCCATTCCCATGGCGACCACCCGGCTGTGCCGGCCTCCCCAACCCCAAACTGCATTTACTGAGCCCTCTAAAGCCGGCCTTTACCAAGTTTCCCTGCCAGGTGGGGCCCGCCATGAACATTATTTCACAGAAGAGGAAACCGAGGCAGAGCAATTCACTTATTTGCCACAAAGTGTCCCAGGCTAAATTTGAACTCGGGTCTTCAGATCCAACAGACTCTCCACGAGGCCGCCTTGTTGCCTCCGCTGAGACCCTGCCTTTGTGGTTCGTGGGAGCTGCCAAAAGGCCTTCCTGTAAAGGCTGGAAGTTGCCAACCCACCGCCTCACTGGCCCGGGCTCGGGGTCCCGCTCCCGTGCCTCCTCCTCCACTGACCCGGGGCAGGCTCATCCTCTGAGCGCCCTGTGACCCTGGACCAGTCCCTCGGCCCACGTGCCAAATGAAGAGAATAAGCGCGCCTTCCTCCAGGCTGCCTCCCCGAGGCCCGATGGCCCCGCAGCCGTGGGGTTGCCCCTGGAGGAGTCCCAGGAGTGCCAAATAATACGCCACAAAGGACGTCGTCTCACTGGACCTCAGCAGTCAAGCCGGTGACCAGAGACGGGCAGCAGACTAAGCGACCGGCCCAGGAGCAGAGCGGAGCCCGGCCCTCCCTCCCTCGGGGTCCGAAGCCCAGCACGCTGCGGCCCCCCGAGAGCAATGGGAAGGGGAAGGCCTCACGCAAGCTCCTGGTGCTGGTTTCCCCAGTTAGCGCGCATGTAGGAAGCAACAGGGCAGCAGCACAAAGTTTGGCCAAGTCCGTCCCCTTGTACTGTTCTGTTCCGTGCAGGGAATCCGTCTGTCTGTCTCTGTCTCTCTCCCCTATTGCTTTCGTCCTCGATGTTGCTCTCAACTCACAGGATCAACTCCCATAACCAAGCTGTTAGCAAGTCTTGTTCCCACGTCCAGAGCATCCTTCATGCACATCCCTTCTTGCCACGCACACAGCCCTCAAGTCACCTCAGCCTGGTCCCTCTACCTGCCTTGTCTCCCTCCCTCCAACCCATCCTTCGTTCAGCAACCAACTCGGCCGGCCCTTAAGCAAAGGCAGGTCTGACCGTGTCCCGTCACCCCGACCCCTGACCCTAATTCCAGGGGCTCCCTAGTCTTCCCAGAATCAAATACGCAATTTCTGCTTGGGTTTTAGAGCCCCTCCCCAACCTGGCTCCTTCCTACCTTTCCAGTCCTTGTGCCTCACTCGTCCCCACACTGGATCTACCATCCAGCAATCCTGGCCTCCTGCCCGTTCCCTGAGCTCAAATCTCATCTCTGCCTGGAAGGCTCTCCTCGTTCCTTCAAGGCACAGTTCAAATCCCACTTTCTGAAGGTCTTTCCCAGGCCTCCCCATCTCCTCCTTCTTGTGCCTTCCCTCCAAGATTATCTCCCATATAGACTAGGGATGGATGGATGGATGGATGGATGGATGGATGGATGGATGGATGGATGGATGGATGGATGGATAGGTGGATGGATGGATGGATGGATGGACAGATAGGTGGATGGATGGATAGAAATAGGTAGGAAGATGGATGGATGGATAGATGATGGATGGATAGAAATAGGTAGATAGATGGAGAGATGTGTGGATGGATAGATAGGTAGATGGATGGATAGAAATGAATGGATGGATGGATGGATGGATGAACACAGACGGATGGATGGATGAACACAGATACAGACGGATGGATGATAGATGGATAGAAATAGGTAGATAGATGGATAGGTGGATGGATGGATGGACAGACAGGTGGATGGATGGATGGACAGACAGATAGGTGGATGGATGGATAGAAATAGGTAGATAGATGGATAGGTGGATGGATGGATGGATGGACAGATAGGTGGATGGATGGATGGATGGATGGATGGACAGATAGGTGGATGGATGGATGGATGGATAGAAATAGGTAGGAAGATGGATGGATGGATAGATGATGGATGGATAGAAATAGGTAGATGGAGAGATGTGTGGATGGATAGATAGGTGGATGGATAGACAGATGGATGGATGAACACAGATACAGACGGATGGATGATAGATGGATAGAAATAGGTAGATAGATGGATAGGTGGATGGATGGATGGACAGATAGGTGGATGGATGGATAAGTGGATGGATGGATGGATGGATAGAAATAGGTAGGAAGATGGATGGATGGATGGATGGATAGAAATAGGTAGCTAGATGGAGAGATGGAGAGATAGGTGGATGGATGGATAGAAAGATGGATGGATGGATGGATGGATGGATGGATGGATGGATGGATGGATGGATGGATAGAAATAGGTAGGAAGATGGATGGATGGATAGAAATGGATAGATGGATGGATGGATGGATGGATAGTGAAAGATAGATGGATTTGGATATTTTGTATGTTTACATGTTGTCTTCCCCAATAAAATGTGTCAATTCAGTCAGCAAGTATTTATGTGTCTATTCTGTGCAAGGCCCTGCCCTTAAGGAGCTCACAGTATAATGGGGAAACTATAATAAACCTCAATCTTCATGCAAATGCTCCCCTAACACCTACAACTCACTCCTGGATTTCTTCACACAAAAATGCCTTTCTAATGCAGAACTGATATTCTTCTCAACTCCTTTCTTGGGTTGGTTTGTTTTTCAATAAAAGTCTACTCTTCCAGAGCCACATTTTAGCCACGAGTCTCACACCACCAGGTCTTAATGATACTTAGATGAAGTCAGGCCCACCTTGTGTTGGGGTCTTGAGTTCATCTTTGCTCATTAGCTCCATGTCAAGCATTTCTACATAGACCTTAGAGATTTGGGTTATTGGTTCTTTTGGGACTTTGTTCCCTTTGAAACTGTTCCTCTGTGTTCTTATTCTTTCTAACCTTGTCACATCTCTATTCAAAACTCCCCTTATTACCTTTGAAATATAAACTTTGTCATTTAAAGTCCCTAACGACTTGGCCCCAATCTACCTTTGTCTTTATTGCATGCTCCATTCCTTCACGTGCCCAGTATTGCAGCCAGTTGAGCAAGCCTCTTTACTGATGCTCAGAGATGGCTCTGCCCTCATGTCTTTGTGCTGGTCCCCCATGCTTGGACTTCTACTGCTCACCTCTGTATCTTCGAATGGCTGAGTCAAAGCTCACCTCGGGTACCACTATGGACATGAAACCTTTCCTATATGCCCATATTAAGCACATTCTGCAAGGAAAAAAAAATTCTCAAAGGCAAGGTCTGTTTGATTTCTGTTCCAGGATCGAGGAATGATCTCTGTGGTATCTAGTGATGATCTATATGCAGAGGTTTGCTCCCTCCCCTTTGTTTCAGTTTAGCTTTGGAAGAATCCAGGAAAATGTCTCATTGGCTCTTGTTTAAATATTTTCCGGAAATCCGAATGCCTTTCTTAGGTCGTGTCTTAACAAGCTATTTACTTCCCAAATGTGCCTCTCCTCAATCCTTTCATTCCAATGGGCACAAGTGAAAGAAATGCGCTTGTCCTGAAAGTCTTTTCTTTCTTGATCAAGGCTTCCTAATCTTTGGCAATATTTTTTCTAGGTTCCTCCTGAAATAATCATTTGTGCCTGCATGGCTCACCACAGCCAGGTTTCTCACACCTTGTATAGAGTTCAGATTAGTACCAAGAGAAAAAAGGGCAATTCATTAAAAATTCGAGTATGAGAAAAGAGCCACAAGATGACACAATATATACGGTAATATTTAAAGGGATTGTGGAGGACTGAAAAGGTATCAGGGAAGAGGGAATCGGGTCACCTTCCAACTGCCCTTTGCTCCAGCTCAGTGGCAGAAAGTCCAGAACCTGCTTCAGTTTTCCTTTTCACAATATCCAGAAGCATCGACGGCTGTTCCAGAATGCTATTTATTGTCCCTGCACTCCTTCTCATAGACACAGAAGCTTCTGAGGTTCTCCTAAAAAAGCCCATAGTGACTGATGTGCTGAAGTGAAGCTGAATAAGAACATTTCTAGAAAGCAGCAATTCAAACTATTTTCATGCTTTTCAACATGTTAAGTGAAATGATATTACACAGAACTGTGTAATCTTTAAGAGGCAAGAAGTCTCTGGTTTTCAGAAATGGAAGGAAAGGATATTGCAAAACCAGGAAGCCCTTCATTTTACAGGGAAGGAAGTGATTTTCCTATCGTCACAGGGCTAGGAAGTCAAACTGGGGTTCAAACAAAGGATTGTTGGTTCTAACCATTCTAATCTGGAGCCTAAAGAACTCCAGGAATTGCTGGGAAGGAGAAAGGAAGGGAGGAAGAGGAGTAAGAAGGAGGGAAGGGTAGAAGAGAAGAGGAAGGGACACAGAGAGATGGGGGGAGGGAGAGATTCCTATCTATATCAGCACAGAACTCTCCCTGAGAATCGGGCAATACGTGTTGTGTTGTCCGTTGTGGTGTAGTTAGGACAACACGATTTGGTAAAAATCAGCTTCAAAGGTAAGCAAACCTTTGTTCACTTAAGAAAAATGCCACGTTCGGCCTTGGAGAGAGAGAAACCAGCGTTGAGGCCACTTGTTCCTCCAGAGGATCTGAACACGGAGGTGTGGCCTTTCCTGGGAACTTCACCAACCTCAGGGTTTACTTGGACAAGAAAGTCCCACGCCAAGGTCCCACAGCCCCTTTCTTCCCGTGCCATTGTCTAATTCCCGGTCCTCGTGGCGGTGGCTCACCTGAACCCTTCTGCACCGTGGCCTTCTCCTCAGTACACAGAAAGGGGTGGGAGAGGGCAGGCCTCTAGGGCACACCCAGCTCTGAAACCCCATGAATCCAGCCCATTTCCCAATAAAGCCGCCCTGCCAACTGCTTGGCAACCGTCCCACATGCCTCGGACGCCAGTAAGGAGCCAACACTCTTGAGGGACAATTTCTTTAATAAATTAATGCCAGTCAAAATACAGTGCTGAACATGATGCAGCTAAACATGCTGGTACAGTCGTCACGAAGCACCTGTGCTCCTGGGAGAGTGGGGGCACCCCTGCCTCTGCTAGTGGTTCCTGGGGCTCTCTGGAGCAGCCCTCGCCTTCTGCCCCACTGCCACCGCGTGCAGAGGATCCCTGAACACTGAGCCCACCCCCACCCCAAGAACCCCCCGCCCCCCGTAGCTAAGGGACATCCCTACACATCACTATGGGAATTCAGTGAAAATCAAAGGCCTGCTTCACCCACACTAAACCTTGGCCCGACCACGGAAAAACACGTCAGCGGCAGGAAGTTCTGTCCGCGGGAGCCCACACTGCTGGGACGCAGAGTGTGGAGGCACTGACTGCTTATAGCCCCACTCCGACCTGCACATGGGGGCTGGCAAAGTCCACACCTGGTCAGCTACCGGCTGCTCAGGAGACGGACGAGGCAAGGGAGGGAAGCGCGGGGCAGGGCCCTCGGGCACGGCTGACTGGTCCTGCAGTCAGAGGCTTCGCCAAGCCTCGGGGGACCCTCGCTGGTGACGGGGAGACCTACACGGCGGACTGGACTGGGAGGGGGGAAGGGGAGTGTTCAGAAGCTCCCACCATCCCGCACTGAAAACGTTTCCAGCACTTTCCTGAGACGCTCAGGGAATGTGAATCTGCCTAGGAAGAGTCTGGGAAGAGTGACTCGGGACAGGACACACGAGGAACATCCAGCGACGGAATGAAGCAAACTCGTCCCAAATGGTAAGTTCATCGGGCTAAAAGAAGACAGTCCAGATGCTTAGGCTCTTGTGATATAATAAAGGTTTCTCAATTATTGGATAAGCTATTTCAGATTATGGTGGTCTACCTCTCCATAAGACTCACTGATATACGTATTATACTGCTGCAAATAGGAAGTAGGGCATAAAAATACACTTTGTGAAAGCCAGGGTTCCTGTTCCCCTTTCTCGTCCTCATCTCTCTCATAAAGCTCTCTCTCTATAAAGGTAACTACTGAGCACGGCACCCCGCCACTATACCGGGGGTAAGGCCACCATGTCCCTGTCCAGCTCGAACTCCTCAGCTCCATCGGGTGAAAAAAGACACGTCGGTGGTTTCCACGGGGATTCTTCAAGGCAAGACGGATAGAGTTTCCCCACAGTGCATCGGAAATCTCTCCCCAAGTCCCAGAGCACACGTTCGGAAATGTGCTGCCGAAGAGACCACCGGTCGAGCTCTGCGTCGTATTGGTAGGTGGCGTACTTGGCTCTCTCGTTTAAGTGTGTTTCTCGCATAAAAACACACAGAGAATTGGAGATGACCACTGCTCTAACACAAGGGTCCGAGTACCGCTTGGCAGGGATGTTGGCAGCCATCCTCCATTCGTTTTTGTTCACGTCGTACACTTCCACGGTGACCGAAGACCCGTCGACGGTGCTGGTTGGCAGTCTGAGGCCAGAGCTGCTGGCGATGTGGAGGCCTCCGATGTAGAAGATCTGGTCGCCGAGAGCCGCGGCGGAAGCAAAGGACCTGCTCGTCTGCCTCATGGCCATTTCTACCCAGGAATCTGACCTCGGGAAGTAGCAGTACATGAGGTTCAGCGTCATCACATAGATGCAGTCGTGGACCACCACTGCCGCGCTCCACTGCCAGGCACAGGGCAGAGGGCTCACCAGGGTCCACTCGTCCTTCTCCGTGTCATAGCGCTCCACGGTCCTTCGGTTGAGCTCCCCCCCGACGCTGTCACCTCCGATGGCGTAGATGTAGCCTTCGCAGCAAACCAAAGAGGGCTTGATGCGTACAAAGAGCATCGGCGTCTTTGGGAACCACGTGTTTTGCTGAGCATCGAACCAGTAAAAGCAATTCACAGTTCTGAAGGCAGCCTGGAGTTTGCTCGTTTTGCTGTAATTGGTCTTTGTGTTTTTTAGAGGAACCTGCCCCCCCGCTATGTAGATGTCGTTATCGGGAGTGACCAGGGTTCCGACCTTGTGCAGATCGGCAGGCGGACTGCAGAGCTTGTAGACTTTCTCTGCCTGAGGACTGTAACAGACGGACGAGTACAGACTGCCGGGATGTTCAGAAGCCGCCTCGATGAATATCATCATTTCCTCTTTAGTCATCCCAAGTCTTGGCTTGAAGAATTTGGGCATGGACTTATAGAGGCCTTGAACCACGACGGACTTATCGTTGGGGGGCAGACCCTGAAACCAGGCTCTCTGCGTCACCTCTGACAGGGCGTCGATCCTGATCTGGCTCAGCACCGACGACAGGTACTGCGACCGCGACTCCGGGTTGTACTCGAGCCACAGCATGGCGGCTTCGCGCACCGTCTCTTCCTTTTCCACGTTTAAGTTGTCGCTGCTCAGGATATCGATGAGCAGGTCATGGGACAGCTGCATGAAGGCGTCCTGGTGATACACGGCAGTGAACTTGTGCTCCACCATCCGCTTGGCGCTCTGTTTTAGCTCTTCGCAGCTGAAGAGATCGGCAAAACTCAGTAAGCGAACGCAATTCTCTGCATTTATTTTTTTAATTAAGTATTCTCGACATCGTTGTAACACATCTTCTACCTACGATGAGAAAAGGCCAGTGAGAGGAGAACAGGCTCATCCGTGTTTTCACAAGACATGCACAGCATAAGGCGCGCACACGCACACACACGCGCACACACACACACACACACTCACACACACGCACACACACACACACACACTGTTATCATGTTCTACTCTCAGGGATGATCAGCAAAGTATGCTGCAGAAGCCCAACACTCCTGGTCAGGCAATACTGGGGTCTGCCCTTGGGGCAGGGCCTTCACGTTCGAAGACAACCAGTGGCACACACTTGGCTTTCCAACCATGGACCAAACTGCCTCTTAAGTGCATCATCCAACAAACAAATAAACTGGGCTGGAGAAGAAGAAAGCACGCACCCACCTATAACAGCCTCACTTACCCTGGTAGAACCAAGCCGACTTACTCATTATGCCGTCACAGAGGGGGAATTATCATAGGCAGAAAGTTAACGCTTTCCAACTTACGGGAAAGACAAATCATCGATAAGGGGGACGATGACCAAGTCTGTTAAGTCGTTACAAACCATCAACACTGAAATCTAAAGTCGTCACTACCTGGCCCCGGGGCTTGGGGGGCAGTTGTTTATCTACATCGCAGTTGGAGAGTTACTGTTTCATCATTAACTTGGTGGTCTTTTAGGGGCTTGTTAGAAACAGAATCACAGCCATAAAGGGTGCGTTTAGTCCAAGTGGGGAAGGCTCAGATTTCGAGCATCCTCCTTGGGGCACTTTTCCATGAGATGCACCCCTCGAGCATCTGCTACTCTCTGTATCAGAGTTCATGAAAGAACCAACACAAATGACGCAGTGCCAAAGTTACTGAGTCTAAATGTCGTCAAATGTTCCCTTCTGAAAAGTGTTAGGGGGAAGCTGTAGGGTTCCTGCCTAGAGATAATTGATCAGTAAGTGAAAGGCAGTATTTATAGTTAGATTCTTTTTGGGGGAAGATGGAGATGGAAAGCTTCAGGCTTGGGATCAAACACTTGAGATTCCAAAGAAAGCACAGCAAACAGTTGGGGCCCTGTATATCAGCTCATCTCGCAGCCGAGTTGGAGGTACACGGTTACACCTCGTGGCTCCATGTGTGTCATGCACTTGCCCTCCACCTACTCATAATTGCACCACCCCAAGCCTGCTGCCATCTTGGGGGAGAGAGAAGAGCACAGAAATGAACACAGCTTCTTCCCAACCTAAGTCACTCCCACTCCTGAAATGTAACCTTCTGTCTGCCCTGGCAAAGATAAGGGATTTCAGAGAAAATCTGAGCCTTGATTTTCCTTCTAAAACACTCCCTGGAAGAACACACGCGATAAAAACAAAACGCCACCGAAAGACATTAAACGGGTCGGACAATCGCCTTTCCCAGTTTTACTCTGGCTTCAAAAACAGCTCAGCCGGGCACACATTGGGCCAAGTGGCCTTCCGTGCATGGGCTCCTCTCCGCCTTTGGGCAGGGAGAAGAGGGTACAAAGGTCACCATCTCTCCTCATGTCTCTGCAGCAGCTGGGTGACCAGGCAGACGTAGCCAAACCAGGCTGCTCTGCTGGCTGGTGCCGACAATTGTTTTCCCCCCTCTTTTTTGTTCATTGGAAGGAATTGCTCTTATGGGCAGGAGAATGTGATGATATCCAAAGACAGCTATAAAAACTCATTTAAATAAAGGAACACCAACAGAAATTAGGACATGAAGTTTCTGACACTTTAAACAAAAGCATATCAAGTACCTGAATGTGGTCAGCAAAGAAAGCTTTGTGTGAAATCGCAAATCTTAAGAGAAATGGAAATGTCATGTGAACTATCGTTTCAATCAAACTTCTCAGAACTATGCCCCGGCCAGTTTCTGCGATTCCATTTTAAATAGTTTTGAAAGAATCTTATAGTTCAAAAGAATGGGAAACAACCGACTAGCCCTTTCCTTGTTTTACGTAACAGAAGGGGGGACGGGGATACCTAAAGGTACATTCAGAAAGAGTAGACAGGTGGCTTCCCGGCTCCCTAAGAAGTTGTCAAACTCAAATCGAAGGACCGAGCGGAGCCTCCACTTACCTGGAGGAAGCAGGCGGTCTCATAGAGCTGCTCCACGGTGCTGTCATTTATTGCCAAATTCCCTGTGTATGCATAGGCTATGATGAGCTTTAACGTGGCCGAGTCAACATTCCTCAGGCTCACGTGCGTCTGCTTGCTTTCACTGAGTCCGCTCATGAACATGGCCCTAGGGGAGGAAGCACAGGTGTGAAGACCCTTGGGGCTCAGAGCTTGAAAACTGCTAGTCAAGAGAGCGTGTCCAAGTCTAGAAGGGACACTCGAGTTTAGAGAGACCAGAAACTAGACTTGAACGACCTACAGGGCAAATGCCTAATTCAAACCCCTGGAGGCTTCGAGGGAGCCCAGAGGAATTCCACCCCCTCCTCCACTCTGTCAACGGCTGGTCTCATTTGTCCAGGCCCCAGTCTACGCAGTGCCAACCCCATGGAGGCTAAGAACGAGTGGAGAAGGCCGTTTCCCAGCCACCAAAATGCAGACATGAAGCTGACACAAACAGGTGGGCGCACGTGCGCCCCCAACACCAAACCACCCAAGGGCACCCATGGGTAACCGCCCGGGGAGGGTTCTTTCAGGGTCTCCGGGAAGGCTTCAGAACCTCTTCACAAGATTCCAGGATCAAGAATGACAGGATAAGAAACAGCAAAAATCCTCCCATCCCTCACTGGAGTCATACACGGGAGGAAACGGGAGACGGAAGGAAATGCGCCAAGCTGGGTTGACATGGAGCAGCCAATCCCATCCCAAGTGCCCTCCCTGCCCAGGCTCCACCCATAGAGAAGGGGATGGCCAAGGTTAGATATGAACGTGCTACACGTTGAAAACAGGCTTCCTGTTTTGATGCTTTTGCCCTGGTTCGCATGACGGCCTTCAGTAATCAAGGGAGGGATCTTTTTTAAAGGGGAAGGCGGCCCCGAAGGGCTTTCTCTAAAATAAGATAGGCCTTGAGCTAGGTGCTAGACGCAAGTCTAACACAGGAAGGCCTACACTAAGATGGTAGCCATGAGACTAGAACCCAGGGCCTGAGGGTCAGGAGACCTAAATTGATGGGCAAATCCTGATGTTAATTAACTCTGTAATCTTGGACAACTCACTTACAATGTCTAGACCTGTTTCCCCCCTTGTCAAATGAGGATGGAGATTCCTAAAGCAATCTAGCCCCAGCATAGCTATAGGCCAAGCCCATTCTAAAGTGTAAAGCTCTCCACTGCTGTGCGCTACTACACGGGGAAGGTAAAGGTGGGCGGATGTGATAAAAAGGAGCAGAGCCAGTCTGGAAGAAACAGGAGCTCAATTCTGGACCCCATTACCAAGTGAAAAGGAGCAGAACTCAAGAATGAAGATCCAAGTTGTGTTGGGGACTCATCCATCCAAGCCCTAAAAATGGAGAACACCACTAAAGGGATGAAGAAATAGGGTGGTGCCATGGGAAAGGTACCCTCTCTTAGGATCCCAAAGACAGTCCCTCACCTCCTCCCTTTAGTGGTCCTGGCTAAGGCACTTAACCTCGAGGACTTCTCTGCCAAGTCGTGGAAGAGCCGTGACGTGGGTTGGTGAAAGGACTCTCCACGACGGGATTTCCCCACACTTGAAGCCCCTTCCTATACTTGAAGGAATTTTAAAACGAGATTAAAGACCCTAGACCTAACCCCGGGGGAACGCCCCAGCGACGGGGAGAAGGAAAGAAGGGAGGCCGGCCGGAGGCAGAAGAGAAGCAAGAGAAGGAAACGAGATTTCAGAGAGAATGAGCTGCCTGCCCGCTCCTGCCCCAGCTCTAAGTGTGCCGGCCTCCCCCGCGGTGGCAGCGCCCACACGGACGGCCAGGTAGTGCTGCGAGTTCATGGGGGGATGACGAGGCCAGAAGGGACCGAGGCAGTGCTTCCATCTCTGCCACTGGTTCAGGGGGGGCTTTGCAAGTGGAACCAGGAGATGGGAAAGGAGCCCCTGGCCAGAGGTTTTCTGAACCACAGCGGTTGACCAGAGCCATGAGGTGCTGTGCAAAGGATAGCGTGTACTTCATTCTGGGAAGGAGTTCGGCAGGGGACTAGCCAGCCTGATGGTTAGTTGTAAAAACTAAATTTAGGAAGAAGAGTGAAAAATGCCTCGGTACAAGCAGAAAGCGGACGCACAAGCACCCCAGGAGAGAAGAACCCCCAGGAACTGCAGGTGGCGGCTAGATCATAATGCATCATGTGGGAACCCAAGATCAAAGGATCTCCAAGACGGGGAGGGACTGGCCTCATCAGCACTCATTTCTGCCTCAGACTTTTAAGGTGATAAAGTGTTTTCTTCTCAGGTTTGTAAGCAGACCAACAAGTATCTGGGTAAAGAGTCACAGAACTGGCATCGAGAGCCGGAACCCCACCAGGACGTCCCAGGCCCCGACCCAGCACCGTCCCTTGGACGTCTCACTCTCACACCCAGAACAGGGGGTGTTTGATAAGAAAGCAGGCCGAGATTTATGGGGTAATCTGCTCATGTGGGGCTGAAAGAAGGCCCTGGACAACTGCAGGTGTCAGAAAAGAACTGCGCAAGTGGCCGGTCTGGGGAACCAGGCCAGAAAGGACACAGAGACACTTATTTGCTACAAAGTAGGAAACAGGAACAAGGCCCATTTGAGCACCAAGAACTCTCCTAACAGCCCTAGGATTGAAACCACCAAAGACCCGACTGTCTCTCTGCTGGGAGGACGGCATGTTATGTGGCAGATTTGTTACTTGTCTTGCTGACAAATTTATCCTCACCAAGCCCAAGTGGCAGGTGGAGTTCTTGGTCCTGACTACCCAGGAAGAAGCGGCTGGTGAGGCAGCCTGACCAGAACCTTGTGAGGAAGGAAGTCCTCATGCTGTGCTGGAATGTATTCATGCCAAAGGAAGAGAGTACTACACACGACCAAGTACTCTAGACTTAAGAAAAGCCTATTTTAAAAGTTCAAAAAGAAGACAATTCTAATATCAAGGCTGAAGCTTCTAGATGTGAATTTGGCTTAAAAAGAATGATGGGCTTTTAAAAAATGAAGTGCCCAATCCTGACGACGAAAAGGGTAAAAGTAGCTCCAGAAACCAAGCTGGCTACAGAGGGACCAATAAGGTCCCAATAAAAAGTCTAAAAAAGCAGAAAGGAGACTATGAACATGCGAGAATGACGTTAGGAAGATAACAGCAAAAGTTTCAGCAAGTTTCAGCAAAAGCCAACCAGAAGGGTTTTTAGAGCCATGCTCAAAGCAAGGGGAAGAGGTCAACGGACTGGACCAAATGCTCTCATGTTAGCAAATGTCAGAGAGAAGGTGGATCCCCCCAAAGCCTATTTGTGCTTCTGGCTGGGGAACAGAGACGTGGAGGAGAAAACAATGAATGGTAGGCCTGCTAAGGAAAGAGGAGGAGAATGTCTGTCTACCCTCTATCGGGCCCCATTTCAAGGCCAAGAAGAATGACATACTTGGAGATGTCATCCCACAGCAAATGTTGGTGACTTTAGATAATTCTTAAGAAAATGGGAGGAGTACCTGCAGACTCCTCCAAAAGGAGGGAAAGAAAGAGTAGGTTCTTGACACCACTAGTAGGCCTGACTTGGCAAAGTCAATCTTTGGCAAAGCCTGGAACCCATCATTAAACGGACTGGACCGGCAAGCCCTTAAATTGCTATTATGAGGGCTTGTAAATACTTGGGGAAAAAACAACAGGAATGATTAGGAACCAGCAAAGGTTTCCTAAGAACATGTCATACCAAACCAACCTCACTTCCATCTTTCACACGCAAGGCGAAAGGCAGCCAGGTAATACAGTGACCAGAGTCCCGAGTTGTGTGACTTTGGGCAAGTCACTCAGCTTGTCTGCCTCAGCTTTGTCACCTACAAGGAGGTGCTGAGACTCAAATGAAACCAGCAATAATTGTGGTGTTTTGCACAGTGCCTAGCCCAGGGGGGACGCTACGTAAATGCCAGCTGTTATTAGTACAGGTTTACTAGCCTGGTAGACTGGGGAACACCAATTTAGAAAGCACCTCAATTGGGGCAGTCAGAAAGTCTCTCATGACATCCTTGAAGACCAGATGAAGTGTGTGGACTAGACAACAGTACCATTAAATAGTTCTGCCTGATTGTACCCCCAGAGAAAG
This sequence comes from Monodelphis domestica, assembly GCF_027887165.1. Taxonomy (NCBI): domain Eukaryota; kingdom Metazoa; phylum Chordata; class Mammalia; order Didelphimorphia; family Didelphidae; genus Monodelphis; species Monodelphis domestica. The sequence continues at coordinate 14,915,213 of NC_077233.1, forward strand.
GTAGGATGGACTCTTCATATCTGTTCTGCTTAACACCTTTATCAAAAATCTGAGAAAAGTCAAAGAAGGCCCCGTTACCAAATCTGCAGACGCCACAAAGACTAGAGGGACAAGAATGCAACGGGCGACAGGCAGCACCAACCTTAAAACCAACCAGAGCAACAAATCTATACCATGACGATGAAATTTAACAGCATCCAAAGAATGAACTACAGGAGCCCGGGGAGTTTTGAAGGTCTGCCTCAACAGTCCTTCCTATGGAAAAGTCCTGGACGAGTGAGTTGAGCTAGCAGTGTCTCATTGCGACGGAAATCATTGGCCCATCCCAGGGCTGACCCATCACCCCAGAGGCCTGGAGCAGCCTGGCCCCCATCAGGCTGCACTGCTCGGGGGAAGCTAGATCTTAGACTCGGATCTCAACTCTAAGTCCAGCAATCAATCGTCCCAAAGTCTTGAAGGGCTTAATGGGGCTGTGGCTTTACGAGTTTTCAAGTAAGCTCTAGCCAATTTAGAATCCATCTCTGAAGGCAAGAGTATGGAGAGTATCAATAGCGTTAAAATTTTGCCTTTGGCAAGGAATATGCTAAAAGTTCCAATAAAGTAGAATATGACAAATACCAGTAGTAAATGAGGGAGAAAACCCAAACTGACTGTTTTCTCCTAAGTAAAAATACATTTCCTGTAAACATCAATAATGATTCTAAAAATACTATTCTAAAGTTAAGCCTATTGTAAATATTAAAATGATGAATAGAAGCAGAGTCTTTTCGAATGGACCACTTTAAAAGAGAAAGGGATGATTCTGCTTATTTCTCTGTCAGTGGAAAAGTGTGTCAAAAATCAAAATGTTTCAAGGATCTGGCATTGTATCAGGGTTGAATTTTCCTCTACCATCATATGGCAGACCCCACGGTCCTCTAGCCCCAGTGGCAGGTCTGAGAATAGTTCTGGCTCCCAAAACATCCATTATTTGGTGAGACTAACCTTCCAAAATTACCTCAGCAGACCTATACCTGCTCCAATCAGACAATCTGTTGCTGAGCCGGAGCTCAACTGGGCTGGGCCTGGTCAAGATGGTTCTGCTGACAAAGCTTTAGAAAGCTCAGTCATGCCTACCCCACAGGGAGGTGTGGGGCTTTTAGATGAAACAAATCAGAATAAAGTATACTTAAAATGTCTACTTTCCCACCATTTCTCTTTCCTTTCACCTTTTCCAAAATTCTTTCATTTGTTCCACAAGTCCAAGAAGAGAATATAACATAAGGGCATCTATGGATGAATGAAAGGGAGAAGCGGTAAAACAAAGACAACAGGAGGATGGTCTTGGGGTCAGGAAAACCTGAAACATACTGGCTGCATGAGCCCAAGCAAGCCTTCATCTCTCGGGCAGCAATCTAGGATGCAAGTGCCAATGGGCATCGGAGGAGGACTTTCTGGAGCTTAGCACGCTCATGTAATTGGAGGTCTGGACGTGACCGTCACATCATTATCAAACCCGGACAGGAAGGTACACCTTTTAAAGTGGTTTCTAAGAGACTAATATTAAAACCAAGAAATCCATTTCACACAGAGAGACCTGAACAGAAAAAATACCTACCTGAAATAAGAGCTGCATGTTGCAAGAACCATCTTATGACAAGGGAATTCGGTACCCTCCACAATTAACACGATATCAGTTAATAATTGCTGTTCATAGAACAGTTTTAACTGTTCCAACAAAGACACAGCATATTCGGTATTGACCTGCCTCTCGTCCTGAGTGGACATGACTGTATTCCATCAATATCTCTAGGACAGATTAAGGTAGACGTAGTCTTTCTGATGGAAGGTCAGGTGAATGCCTCAGTCAAAAGAGAACAGACTTTAAGTGATATTCTTTGTGGCATTCAGAACCTGAGTCACTCGGATTCCCTAATTAAGGATATTCTGTGGCAGATTTAGAACAACGCCGAGATTACTCCACTTTAAGTATGCACCAAACTCTTCTCCAGAAGATTTCAAGACAGTCTGTAGATATGGTGCTCGGATTTGCAATAACACTGCACAGAAGTGAGAGAAATTAAGACAGGAGGTAGATTTCGTGGCATCATCCTGGGTTCCACTTGAGTAACTGAAAAGAAAAAAATTCAATGAGTAGGAAATCAAGTCCAATACATTTTTGGAAAGCAATGCCTCAAATGACATTTAGATGCAAGTTGTATTTATTTGAAGTACAATTTTAGACACCACCATAAAAAGAAACGAACTATTCTAAAATACTATTATAGTCTGAGTATAAACACAACCTTAGTTTAGAAATAAGAGACAGAAGGACAACTTATATATGTCTTATTTCCCATTCCAAAGCAAATATGCCAGAAAGAGTGTAACGAGATGCAAATGCTTGTTAATTTTTATTCTGGAGATTTTTTTATGAATAGAGAATATGAGTAAAAAGTTCAGCCAAGTAGGCTAGGCTTTCTAGGCATTTGGAATGAAGTTGCTTCAAGGAAAACCCACTTTCTATGGGGTTATTTTGACAACACAGTCATCTAATAAATTCATGTTACATGTTAAACATTTGTAAGATCCCCCAAACTTGCTTCTGAGAGTTTTGCCTTTCCTTGCCCAAAATATGCATAATGTATTCACAAACTGAGTAATGTATTCACAGACTCGGTATTTCCATCCAAACTGTCCTCCTTGGGCTTCTCTGCATCTCATCCCCTCTCTTTGCCTTTGCATACGCTACGCTAAAGTGCCTGGGAGGGCCTCCCATTTCATGGATTCCCTGACTTCGTCCAAGGTTCAGTGGATGGACCCCCTTGTATGGGAGCCTTTCCTAACGCCCTAGCTGGAAGCCCTCCCTATCTAACTCAGGGGGATGTCCTGGCTTGCTCCAGTGCCGCGGCCCGCAGCCAAAGAACCTCATCTAGTGCCTGAAATATCAGGTCTTTAACAAACGCTTCCTCACTCTGTCTGCCCACCTTCCCCCTCCCCAGGAGAATCCGAATCAACACACATATTGGTGAAATGCCTGGGAGGTGCCAGGCCCTGGGAAGAGAAAGCCAAAGCTATCCACCTTCGCCCGGGGGAGGACGGGACAACATGTACCCAGAGAACCGAATGCAAAAGACACACTACGTGGTCCTATCAGGAACAAGGGGGAAACGAGCCATGCCCAAACTGAACCTTGAAGGAAGATGGGAATTCCAACGGCTGAAGGAGACAGACAAGAAGGCGGCAAGGCAGGCAAGCTCTCTTCTGGCCTTTCCATCTCCTACACCTTGTAGAAAGAGTACGAGGCTCCCTAAATGCTTACTGGATCGTCTCAGACAAATTCAAGGAAATGACTTATTTGGACAACATGAACCAGATACAGGGTAGAGCGCTTATTCTGGACGCAAAGGCCCCTGATCTTTGCTGCCTATTGACTCTGGGCAAATTCTTTCACCTCTCTGGGCCTCGGTTTCTTCATCTGTACAATGGGAAGGCTGAGGCTAGTGTCTTCCAAAGGTCTTCCCAGCTCAAGAGCTATTATGGCCATAATAAGAATGATGAAAGCTAACATTTCTATAGCATCTACTGCATGCCAGGCATGAAGCACTTAACAAATATGACCTCAACTGGTCCTCACAACAACCCTCGGAGGCAAATGCTACTATTCTCCCCACGTTATAGTTCAGGAAGCGAAAGCAAACAGAGTTAAGTGACTTGCCCAGTCATACAGCTCATGTCTGAGGCTGGAATTGAACTTGGGTCTTCCTCTCCACTGTTCCAGCAATGACCCTTTATCGCTCATTAACCTACTGGATTGCCAACTAAAGACATCTCTTTCAACAGGAACAAACTCCTTTGGGAAGGAAGGGTCTCCCTGCCTCTGATGCAGATAATCAGAAGCCCACAGTACCTATCTATTCCTTCCCAGCCTTTAGAAATGGCACCATAGTGGTCAAGTTGCATCTGTGTAAAACAAATCCCAATATTTTTATTGTCATGTTTTTCCATTCTTTTCCTTTCCATGCCAGGTGAGAGATTTAGAAGAGGGCAAGAACAGGAGCACAGGATGCACCATCATGGGCAGGCTACTGTAGTTGGAAGGGTACACTCACATGGATAATTAAGTCAAATCCACTAAAGAATTATTATTTCTAAGTTCAAAATAGTGCAGAATCCCTAACCATTGCAATAGAACTGAATTAGAGAAAGCTGTAAGGTTTCTATTTAAGAATAACACAAATTATATTGACTTATAGATTTTCCTATTTTTTCCCCCAGAAGCTGTACTGATAAAATGGGGAAGATGGACTCTTTATGAGGTAACAGACACGGCTCTGTCAGGGTAAAGCCAGTATCTCCAAGCAATTTCTCACCTGGACCAAAGTTTGGGGATGGATGTGAGCTATCAGCAGGAACAATTGAGGAGCTGTGAATAAAACCTGTTTTCATTTACTTACAGAAAAAAAAAAAACAGTACCATTTATATACTCTTTCCATTTTTCTTACCTGTAGTAGAAATACTAAAAAACCATGAGTGAAATGATGGAGGAAAAGTAGAAGAATCATTTTTTTTTGGTAACTCAAATTTTAGGCATGTTAAGAAGACAGTTGGGGGGCAGCTGGGTGGCTCAGAGGATTGAGAGTCAGACCCAAAGATGGGAGGTCCTGGGTTCAAATTTAGTCTCAGACACTTCCTAGTTGTGTGACCCTGGGCAAGTCACTTAGCCCCCATTGCCTAGCCCTTACCACTCTTCTGCCTTAGAACCAATACCAGTATTGATTCTAAGACAGGTCAGGGTTTTAAAAAAATGTTTTATAAAAAAATAAAAGAAGACAGGTGGGAGAGAGAAAAGACCTGAGTAGAGAACATATGCAAGCATATATAGAGTATATATGTATTTAGTATCTTTGTGCCTAATTAAGTTACATGATGCTAAGCTTCAAAAATCAAAAGGGCAAATACTTTTAATGTGGAAACTATAAATAAGGATCTTGCTGATACCACTAATATTTTGCTCACAGAATGTCAGTTATGCAGGAGTATCTATGCAAGAGTCAAGCTGTACTTCCTGCCAAACTATACTATTACATGAATTTGATCTAGACTGTCAAGTTTCCAACCAAGTTAGCTATGGAAATATCCAAAACAGGTGTAAAAAGAGAACAGAATTTCAGGTTGTTTAAGGTAACAACTTTTCATTTCCAGATCAGAAACTCCAGTTACAAAATAAACCTAACCAGAATCTCCTATTCATTCAAAACCCAAATATGTGTAACAACTGGGCTATCCTAACATGGCCATTTTCAGACTAACAGCATTTCTATAATCAATACCCTAGAATAACGGGCTACTTTCCCACAATAACAGCAATTTCAAAATTAAAATGAGTCATTTGTTCCATGTTTATTGAGCAGCTACTGTACATAGAGCAATGGACTAGATGCTGGTCAGAAGACAGTAGGGTCCCCTGTCCTTATGGAGGCTGCAGTCTAGTGAAGGAGAAGTCACAAAGATAACAGAAAACATGACATCACGGTAGGGTTTTGGAATGAGAGAAAACAAAGTGCAAAGCAAAATTCTGAAGGGAAGGTCACTTCCTGCATGTGTGCATGCATGCGTGTGCTTGTGCTTGGAGGGAGAAATGATCATTTTTAAGGTTTTTAAGGACCAGGTAGGAATTCAACAGGCCAAAATGAATGGCAGAGCAAATATGGAAAAAGTATGTGCCCAAAGGCACCAGCGGGAGGGCACATGGTAAACTCCGTGAACACGGAATAGACCAGTCCAGTTAGGACAAAAAGTGCACTAGGGAAGGCTGCAAATTTAGAAAACTGGAAACACAGGTTAGTGTCAAACTGTGAAGAGGGGGATGATAATCATATTACTAATAGACAACATTTATATAGCACTTTAGAGTTACTACCTCATTTGATCCTCACAATAGCCCCAATAAAGTAGTTGTAATTATACTGTTTTATAGATGAGGAAACTGAGGCTCAGGGGGATTAAGTAAGTCTACCTAGGGTCACATAGCTAATAATAATAATGGCTATTGTTAACATGGTACTTTTGTTATGCACCAGGGACTGTGCTAATTGTTTTATAAATATGATCTCATTTAATCTTCATAACAATTCTTAGAGGAAGATGCTATTATCCCCATTTTACAGATGGGGGCAAACAAAGGGTAAGTGACTTGCCCAGGGTCATACAGGTAGTGTCTGAGGCTATATTTGAATACAGATCTTCCTGACTCCAGGCCCCTCACTGTGTCACTCAGCTGTGCAAGGTACATCAGAGGAAGCATTAAAATTCGTGCTTTCTGGGTTCCCTCTTTTCCTCTTCCCTCTGTCTCTCTCTCCACCTTAGCCCTCTTCTCTCTACACTTTTCTTTAGAGATTCCACCTAGTCTCAGGTATTCAGTGATCATTTTCTAGCAGCTGATTCCCAAATCTTCTGCTCTGTCTCTAACCTACAAGAATTCAATCTCCTATTTCCAACTCCCTCCTGGCTATTTCTACCTACTTCAAGGTACCTCATCATCTTCTATCCCAAACCAGGCCTCTCCTAATTTATCTATTTCTGTTGACGTTTTACTAACCACGGAATCATCCTGGCATTGCACACTTGAAATGGGCTGTCAAAGTGAAGGAGGGGGTGTGGCCAAACTGAGGCACTAATGCATTGCTGGTGGAGTTGTGAACTGATCCAACCATTCTGGAGGGCAATTTGGAATTATACCCAAAGGGCTATTACAAAATGCATGCCCTTTGATCCAGTAATGCCACTACTAGATCTATGTCCCAGAGCTTGTACAAAAATATTTATAGCTGCTCTTTTTGTGGTGGCAAAGAATTGGAAACTGAGGGGGTGTCCCCCAATTGGGGAACGGCTAAATAAATTGTGATATATGATGTTGATGTGATATTGTGCCATAAGGAATAGTGAACAAGATTATTTCAGAAAGAACTGGAAAGACCTACATCAACTGATGCAGTGAAATAAGCAGAACCAGGAAAACATTGAGCACAGTAACTGAAATATTGTAGAACAATCAAATGAAATAGACTTTGCTACTAACAACAATCCAATGATCCAGGACAAATCTAAGGGACTTATGGAAAAGAATGCTATCCACCTCTAAAGAAAGAACTCCTGGAATATAAATGCAAATGAAAGCATATGATTTATTACTTGCCTATTTGGCTATATGATTTGGGGTTTTGGTTTTATAAAATTATTCTCTGACAAAAATGAATACTATGGAAATATGTTTTGTTTGATAATACACATTTAACCTAGATTGAATTTCTTGTCAAGGAAGAAGGGAGGAATCATAAAACTTTGGAAAACTCACATGGAAATATATTATTAAAATAAAGATAAAACATTTTTTTAATTTTTTAAAATTAAGTTCCACCCCCCCCAAAAAAGTAGGCTATCAGTTTGATTTTTCTAGTATTTCTTGACCTCCTTTCCAGACTCTTATTCATTCAGTCCATTTAAGAAGGTTTCATCAATTCTTACTCATCTATCTTAACAGCATCCTGACTATTCTTTTCCTGCCTCCAGTCTGTTCTCAATTCAATAAGCATTTATTAAGCACCTACTATGTGCTTAGCACTGAGGCCATAAAGAGAAAAAGAAGATCCCTGTCCTCAAAAAAACTCATGTACTAACTACACAGAGAATAAGCACAACATGTATACAGAAAAGTAAATTAAAAATTGATTAGATTTAGAACTGGAAAGGAAAGAACACTCATCATTAGATGGCCCAAGAAAGATGTCCCAGAAGAGGTAGCACCTCAGACTAAGCCTTGAAGGCAGCTAATGATACTAAGAGATGAAAATGAGAAGAGAATGCCTAATACAGTCTATGCAAATTCAGAGAGGAAGGCAATGAGATCCTGGGTTCAGGGAACCGCAAAATGAGTCTTGAAGGTGAAGCCATAGAAAAGAGCCACTCTCCTGTGTGGAGCTAGACTTGGAAGGAGAGAAGGGAAAGGAGAGTCTCACCTTCTAGCCATAGCTCCTGACTCCCTTTGGCTGCCATGACACCGCTAGCTACCTCTTCATTCTCCTCTTACCTGTCTGGCCATTTGTAGTTTCTTTTGCTTAATCATTATCCACAATGTCTCCTAGCCACCAATGACGTCCAAGGTTCGGTTTTTCTCTCCTCTCTTAACACCCTTTCTTAGGCATCTCAACAGTTCTTCCTATGGGTTCAATTATCTCTATGCCTGACTCCTAAATCTACATATGGTGTCCTCAAAGTCTTTAGTCAGTCTTGGGTTACTAAAGCTTATTAAAGTTTAAAATTGCACTAAGAGCTTGGGGAATCCCTGTCCGTTCACTACTAATCTCTGTTCTGCCCACCAATCCCACAAGGCTGCCTGGCTCCTGGGCACTCTCCCAGAAAGTCCCATAGGATACATGTCCAAAACAGAGTTCATATCATTTCCCATCCTCTCATTTTCACTGAATTCATGAAGGGAAGTAACATGGAATGAGGTAGGCGGATACAAATTCCTTAGGAAAAAAGCTGAAGAGCACCATGTACCCAAATGACTTTGCCCTAAAATCAAGCAAAGGAGCAGAACCCAGATTGGAAGCAAAAATGGTGTCAATAAAGAGAGAAGCACCAAGGCCACTTCCTAGAATGTTCTTAATAAGGAAGACAAGGCTGCCCATCACCCAGAAGTCTACCTTGTAGAGAAAACTCATCTTCCCAGCTTTCACTGTACTCCCCTCATCTTCTACCCTAGACCACAAGAATAATATCAAATGGCTGGGAAAACTGCCTCCTTCCTTTCTCTCTTCGGTGCTAGAGAAGAAACAATGATTTCCTAGCATCTAGAAATGATCCCAAATGCATTTTCCCACAGAACAATTATCCTCCATAGTGCTTAGGCTTTATGACATATCACATTATTACTTTTTTATTACAGTACTTGCTACCCTTGGAAAAAATGAGCTGAAATGAGTTCACTACAAGAAAGAGTATAAGAAATTCCTAAGCATCTGTATGACCCCAAAAGGCAAGAGATTGGCTGAGGACAGAGAAAATGAAGGATAGCATTTGGCCGGCCTGGAATTTAGACCTTTCCAAAGAACCAAAGGGAGGTCTCCTGCTCATTGTGGGGATGCCATGTGAACAGGTTACTGGAACAAGTTACTTCTATACTGGGACAGTATAGAAGTAGCTAAGTGGCACAATGGAGAGGGTGCTGGAGTCAGGAAGACTCAACATCCTGAATTCAAATCTAGCCTCAGACACTCACTAGTTGTTAAATCATGGGCAAGTCACTTTATCCTGTTTGCCTCATCTATACAATGATCTGGAGAAGGAAATGGCAAGCCATGCCAGTATCTCTGCCAAGAAAACCCCAAACGGGGTCAACAAAGAGTCAGAGGTGACTGAAAACAACTCAACAACTTACAGGTATCAACTCAGAAGATGAGGAAGTGCGGATGGCTGTGAGGACTTGCCAAAATACTAGTGTTTACTCTCAGAGCTTCAAGATTCTGATGCACTAGCCTGAGACCCAGCTGAGAAATGCCTGCTGATTTCTGAAGCGATTTACAAAACGATCTCAAGTTTTCAATCCCCTCGAGGGAGTGGGTTCTCCCTCACTGGAGGTCTTCAGTCAATGGCAAATGGTCACTTGTTATATAGACTGTGGCTCTTAACCTTCTTGTGTTATGGAACTTTCTGATAGTCTGGGGAAAAACAATTATAGTGAAATAAAGTTATCAAGACATTTAACAAAAACAAGTTCAGAACCCTCCAGTGAAGAGTTTAAGGTTGAAGCACATGAGCTGGCTAATGGCTTCTAAGTCCCAAACAATTCTCAGATTCTGTGACCACTTTGCCAAGCCAGAAGGAGCAGTAGTGTATGTAGTCCAGGAGAAGGAATACTGGGGGCTTTGGAGCTGGAGATAAGGCCTGTTGGGCTCCCTGTGAGGTCGCAGGGAAATGACTTCCTCTCTCTGGCTCTGCTTCCCCATCTGTTCCCACCTTTTCCCCTTCAGACAAAACTGCAAAGGTAGGAAGCAAAAATCTTAAGTTCTGGAGAATGAATGCCCTCAGCTCTAAGTCTAGGAGTCCACTCAGAGGAGGTCATAGAAGATTAGAGCTTGAAGAAAGCGTCTTGAACAAAATTGCGTTACTGTTCAGATAAAGAAGCCAAGATTCAAAGAGAAGGTGACTCAGTCAGGAAAATGCAACCAAGATCCGAATTCTGAGCCCTCATTCATGTTTTCTCAGCACCCTCGGTGCTCTCAGGGGACCTTGGCACCTTTCAATTGGTAGAATAAGTCAGAGTGCACAAGACTGGGTCACGGAGTCAGGGGAGCTGGCTCTGCCAGTAGCTGGTTCACTTCGCCAGAGGCCTCGGCTTTCTCACCTGTAAAAAGCAGGAGAGGCGAGATCTCTAGGTTCTCGTGCTCCATTCTAAAAGCTTGCACTTCTCAAAACGAAGTCATTTCCCCCCTCCAGATGCAAACCTCAGGGGGTGATGCAATTCAATTCCTAGGAAATAAGAGGTTCTAAGCTAATTTGGGGGCGAGAGTAAGGTTGGAGGGAGGAGAGCTGGACATGGTCAAAATACATTGGCCCTCAAATTTCCACAGTAGTTTCCTCACTCTTTGCTCAGTTATTTCCAAAGCCTTTTCTTTTATCTCAACTACATGGCAGTTCTGAAGTGTAGAGCCTTGAAAACAAGGCATGTACCCGGAGTCCTGATACCACTGCTTGAAATAACTGGAAAGTCCTTTTGTTGAAGCTAATCTTTACTCTTTCACCTATTTGGCAAAACGGCATCTAGAATCGCTGTTTTACCTACACAGAAGGGGAGCTTAATCCTGCAAACCTGAGATCCAAATGGGACATGGGTTCTTCATCTTTTGTATGTCCTGGACCTTTGGGCAGTTTGGTGACACCTGTGGAGGCCTTCACAGATCCGTGTTTTAACCACATAAAATATAACACAGAAGATTACGAAGGAAAGAATTTATTTTGAAATAGTTATGAGAACTTTTTTTCAAAGTTCAGAGATCTCCAGGCAAGAAAGAGCCCCTGAAACAGAACATAAGGAAATGCCAAAGCTTGTGCAATGCTGCCCATAGTCACGGGATCATGCAAGTTCACTTCGACAAGCATTTATCCAAAGCTCCATCTGTGAACGGTGAGCCTGGGAGGACGAGGACCAAGTGAACAATGACAGTCTCCTAGAGGGGAAGGAGACATGGAAGCCCTTAGGTACTCCTGGATCAAGAGCATGAAGGAGCCAAGTGCAGAAAGAGTCAGTGAAGCTGAAGGTAAGGAGATTCTCAGTGGGGGGAGACAACTGGAGAGGGCAGGTTCCCCAAGGATGAGAGGGAGCCTCGAAGGAAGAGGTGGCTTGGGGCACGGAGAGAAGAAGTGAGTAGTGAACCCCAGGATGAAGCTCATCTTGGTCCTAGTTCAAACAGAGGACAAACTCTGGAGCCACAGAAATTGCATTCCTGACCCTTTAAGTACTCTGCTGGCTCCTCTGAAGGCAAACAAATGTGTGACAAGATAAAACCAAAAAAAAGGGCCAAAAGCAAGACAGGGAAAAGGTAAGACATTTGAGGGGAAAAAGTATGTGTCACTTCTGATAATTCTTTATGTTGATACATAAGACTCCAGGGCTAGATGGGAGCACCATGAAGAGATGAACCAGCCTGGGGTCAGGAAGACCAGAGTTCAAATCCCAGCTACTAAGTGCCTCAGATAGTCCGTTTACCTCTGCCTCAATTTCCTCCCCTGTCAAAGGAGGATAACAGTGCCTACCTTGCAGGGAAAGGACCAAATGATGTAACATCTGTAATTCTTTGCACAATGCCTGGCACATAAAAAATGCTTACTAAATACATGTTTGTTTCCTTACCCCCCCCCCACTTCTCCCTAGAGTAAATGGGTTTCACTACAAAATCATTACCAACCTCTAATTCAACAGAAGTGAATTAAGCACTGACTACGCGCCATTGCGCTAGGCTACGGATGCAGACACCCAAACAAAGAAAACTATTCTGCCAGCAAGTGGACACAACCTAACTGGAGGAGAGAGGAAGCCCTAAAAACCAGAGGTCAGGTTTGAAGGAAGCCCAGTAAACTGTAAAGGCATTCCAGCTTGGAGGGAAAACGCCCTTGAGGGTGAGTGCGGCCCAGGAGAGGCAAAGGGCCCGGAGTCACTAGCAGGTCAAGTCAAGCCTGGGACAAGGCCCTTCATTCTCCTGGGTCCTTGTTTCCTCCTCTGTACAATGAAGGGGCTGAACAATGAAGGACTTTGGACTCCAGATCGACTATCCTATGACATAATCAACGAGGACTGATTCGGGCCCTACCATGCGCCAAGTGCCAAACCAACAGAGACAGTTCCTGCCCTCAAGGAGCTCATCTTCTATTGGGGTGAAAGAACATAATTCATGGAGAAGTAAAAAAAATGCAAAGGGATTTCCCCTGAGGATTGTCCTCACCAATGTTGTCTTCCTCGGCTGCTTTCCCCCTCATCAGTTAGGGGGTGCTGAGGAGCAAACAAATTGACTTCAATAAGGTGTCCTTTCTCATTACCAAATCAGTCAATATTTATTTACTAAGGTAACTCGAAAGGGAACCACGGGTAATGGGAACCACAACTTCCCAGGACCTTTCACAGCTTATTAGATAGGGTGCCCATGGCCAAACAAGCTTGCCAGACAACTGCGCCAAGCTCAATTACAGAAGAAGAGGATCATGAGCCTGAGGAAACAGGAAGGAGGGGTCCCCATTGTAGTCTGAGCACAGGAGCTCCTTCCCTGAGGATTTTCAATCGGGGCGCTCAAGCCAAACACAGAGGACCAAATGAAGAACTCCTGACCACCATGGACATGCTCATGCAATTTCTCTCTAGTCTTACCTGGCTCTTTCCCTGCCCACCTGGCTTTCCTACCTACTCCACGGCTCACAAAAGATGGATGAGTTGACAGTAGTATGCCAATGACCCCAAGTACAGCCTCAACCTAAAAAACCCAGTTTCAGCACATAGTCCCCATGCTGATCCTCTATACCGTCAACTATTAATAAAATTTAACACATTTTCCCCCTTTGAACTAGATAGGCAAAAAAAACCATAATGTAGATGAAAGTGGTTTACTTGCAATGGAAAAATGCAATTGTTTCAATCAAGTAAAAGTAAAAGAAAAAACAATAAACTGAATAAAGGTCGTTTATTTTGAATGTTGAAGAAGTCATTTACCTAGAGAATTTTGTAGAAAATGGAAAAGTCAACTTCTGCGTATCCTCGTGGGATTTTAAAGGGAACACTGACTCACTAGACCTTCCTCTCATACAAACATGTCACTAGCATTACTGTTTCGTTAGAATTTAATAAATTAAATGAAGAGACAAGGAAGAATGAAAAAAGTGATGTTTCTCATGAGAGTTGGTTGGACAACAGTTGGAAAATAAGTAAGGGAAAGCATTTCAAAGGCAGAGTGCCAGCAAAGAGTAGCATGCCCTACACACTGCATCATAATAGGTCTAGAACAGGAAGGCCTTCGGGTCATCGGGTTCAACCCCTTCTTCTGACAAGTGAAGAAACTGAGGCCCAGAAAGATTAAATCATTTGTCCAAGGTCACAGAGGCAGTGGGAAGGTGCAAAGTAGGATTTGAATCCTGATACTCCCATTCCAGATTCATAACTCAGGCCGCCATGCTGCCAACACTTAATAAGTGTCTGTTTAATTAAACATATTTGTTTATAAATGTCATTGCTGAGGTAGAGTTAGCTAAGTTGTAAGCCGTGAAAGCCAACAGATAAAGGAAGATGTCAAGTGAGTATCTCATTTAGGGAAAGTTCAGAAAGTTCTTTCCAGGCTGACCACCACATAATGCCTTCACAAGAGGCAGCAGAGTGAAGAATACAGCACCCTGTTTGAGGTCCAAATTCAACTTATTGGGACTATTCAAGTTATTCAACTTAAACTCTCTGAGCCTGCTTCCTTCCTTCCTTCTCTGCAAGATTGGGCAACTCCTCTACCTACTTCACGGGGCGACTGAAGAAATCAGACTGGAAAATGCTACCTATGTAAATGGCAGGGACCTGTTGATGCTGCAGTCAACACAAGGGTATCACCCAAACTAAAAACAGCTTTCTGGACTCTCTGCCTACTTCCTTTCCAAGAACACAGCAACCAGCCAAGGTCCTCCTACTAAGGGGAGCCTCATCTTTGCTTGAGGGTTGCTTTATCAAGTTCTGATCTCATATCTGAGCGACCAAGAAAACCCCAAAGGATGGTACGGTGATCAGTGTAATGAGGGAAATGCTAATGCTAGACACTTATTCTTAAATATTCTAGAAGACTCCAGGACTTGAGAACAGAACAAAATTAAGTTCTCTCAAGCCTCGCTTACCCTTTTTATTGGGGGGAGGGGGCAGTAGCGTTTACATTTTATTTATTTTTAACATTCATTTTTTTGATTTTGAAGTCCAAACCTCTCCCTCTCTCAGCCCCTTCCCACCACCACTGAGAAGGCAAATCATAACATAGGGACTCTACATGTGAAATTTGCAAAACATAGTTCCATATAAAAAACAGCAAGAGAAAAATAAAAGAAGTGAGAAATGTTACTTCAGCCGCCACCAGCTCCCTCTCTGGAGGCAGGCATCATTTTCCATCATGAGTTTTTGGAGTTGTCTTACACTGCTGAATTGATCAGAGGGGCCATGTCTTTCCCAGCTGATCACCATTACACTATTGCTGTTACTATATACAATGTTCTCCTGATCCTACTCGCTCCACTTTGCATCAGTTCATGTAGTTCTTTCCAGGTTTTGTCACAATCATCGTGCTCATCATTTCTTATGGCACAATAGTCTTCCATCACAATCATATACCACAACTTGTTCGGCCATTCCCCAATGGATGGACATCCCCTCAATTTCCAATTCTTTGCCACCTCAAAAAAAACTGATATAAATATTTTGTACATTTAAGTTATTATTATTTTTTTTTAGGCCTAGGGATAATTCTGGGTCAAAAGGCATATACAGTTTTATAGCCCTCTGGGCATAGTTCCAAACTGTTCTCCAGTAAGGATGGATCAACTTATAACTCCAACTGTGTATTAGTGTTCCAATTTTCCTACATCCCCACCAACATTTTCAATTTCTGTCATATTAGTTAATTTGCTAAGTGTGAAGAGGTACCTCAGTTGCTTTAATTTGCATTTCTCTAATCAATAGTGATTTAGAACATTTTTTTCTGATAAAGATGGCATAATTGATTTCTTCCTCTAAAAATTGCCTGTTTGTATCCTTTTACTATCAATTGGGGAAGGAGTCATAGTTTTATAAATTTGACTCAGTTCTCTATATATGAAAGATAAGCCTTTATCAGAGAAACTTCTAGTAAAAAAAAAAATTTCCCAATCTTCTGCTTTCCTTCTAATCTTGGCTGCATTGGTTTTGTTTGTGCAAAACCTTTTTTAATTTAATGTCGCAAAACTATCTATTTTATATCTCTAACACTTGCTATCTCTTGTTTAGTTATTTCCATCTCTTTCCCACTGAAGAGAGCAGAAAAAGGGCAACAGTTTGAAATGTGGGGATTTTGTAGGGCAGGCTAATCTGAAGTGTACTTCTTAAGCACCATTTACTGACAGAAAGATCTCAAGGATGACAGGGCTCAAACATAATTGGCTTTACTAAACATTCACCCAACTACAGATCAAAGTGAAGGAAAAAGGCAGGCTTTACATTGATAATGATAACATTAAAGAAGAGAAAACAAAGTTCCCAAATATTATGAGAAAACTCTCCACCCTGAAGTGAAACACAACAGACTGAATGTGTGCAAGACAATTTTTTATCAGACCTTCAATGATTTCTTACTATTAGTTACCTAGTCTTTCATGAATTATAAACTACTTGCTTTTTGGAAATCCTCCAGATTTACATTTATAATATTTAGATATAAGTGTTAAGGTGGAAACTAAAATAGAAGAGCATCTTTACTACCTCAAGAAGCCCCAAACTTGACTTAGCTACTCTGATCCATACAACAATTCAAGACAATCCCAAAGGACTCCTGATGAAAAATGCTCCTGACTTCCAAAAAGAGATCTGATGAACTCTGGGTACAGCATGAAGCACGCTTTTTCCATTTTCTTTATGTTTCTTGCTTTGTGTTTTCTTGCTCGGTTTATTGGGGGGGGGTACAATATGTCTAATATCGAAGTGCTTGTTTTGCATGACTTCACATGTGTAACTGATAATACTGAGGAAAGGAATTTGGAACTTGACATTAAAAATAGTTTTTTAAAGTTTTGAGTTCAAATCCTGTCTGGGCTAAATAACTTAACTACAAGATCCTAGTTGTCACTTAACCTGTGACTCAGTTTCCTACAATGAAAAATGGGGATGACAGCCCCAACGTTTCTGCAAGTCTTCCTCTCTTAAATCCAATTTGCACTGGATGAAATCACTGGTCCTCTTTGAAAATGAAGTACCAGGGGACAGCTAGGTGGCTCAGTGGACAGGGAGCTAGGCCTAGGGATGGGAGGTCCTGGGTTCAAATCTAGTCTCAATTCCTAGGGATGTGACCTTGGGCAAGTCCCTTCTCTCCCATTGCCTAGTCCTTGCCACTCTTCTGCCTTGGAACTAATGCTTAGTTCTGACGAACATGGCTGGGTCGTTGTGAACTTTGGAGATGGTGGCACCTCTTGGCCCACTTTGGGAAGGAAGTGCTGGGCTTTCCTAATCTTATTACCTCCAAACTACCAGTGGAGAGAGAATTGGCTGGGGGTGAGCACTGGGTTCCAATCCCACTCCTGTCCCTCTGGACAAGGGCTGGAACCAGTCTTGGGACTCTGGTCTGTAAAGTGGGGGAGGGGCCTGGGGTCTCTATTCGCCAGCTTCAGACCATTTGGGACACCAAGCCCCCGGGCACTTGGGGTCTAACCGTCTGAAGAGTCTTTAGAAAGCTAGGATGGCCCCAAAAGGGCTACTGCCCTGTGTATGCCTCAATTTCCAAGAGTCCCAGCAAGGGTGCGTGTGCAGAAGTGAAGACTTTAAAGCACTGAGGGTCGAAAGCCAGGAAGGCGTGGAAGAGCGGGGCTCTCCTGCCCTCGAGGAGACTCCAATCTAAGCAGAGAGAAAGTTTTGCTGTGCACACAGTAGGCACTTACTTACTTACAGCTGACTTCCCAGCCAGAGGGCGGGGCCGAGGGGGGCACGTGGGTGGCGAAGCCCCGCCCCCTCCTAAACCTGCTCCTAAGAGCAGCGGGGGCCCATGCGCAGTGCCTCACCCAGGCTCGCGCACGCGCACAACGGCGCCACGCCCCCGGGCAGGGCCGCGCCGGGCAGAGCCGCCCCCAGGCCCGGGCCCAGCTCGGCTCTGAGTCCCTGCCCGCCGCCCCCGCCCCGGCCTCGGCCCGCGCCGGCGGAAGCGCTTTGGCCGCTACACGCCGCCCCGCCGGCCCCCACTCACCCGGGCCGCAGGCCGGCGCCGCCGAGGAGGGTCCGCGGTCCGGGCGGGCGGCGAGAGGAACAGCGCGCAGAGGAGCCGCGCCGGGAGGGCGGGAGCGGAGGGGCGGTACCGGGCCTCGCCCCGCCCCCGCGTCCGTCCGTCTACCGGTCCGCCCGCCCCTCCTTCCGGGCCTGCTCCCCAGCTTCCGCTCCCTACCCCTCCCGGCGGGCTCTAATCTCACGTGACATGAGGAGGGGGTGTCTGTAGTAGCTATGGGGCCGGGGGTTCTGCTGCAGTGGCCCCCTTGCCCACGCATGCGCCCTGGAACAGGGGCCCCTCTGAACCCGCGCTTTTCCCTGAGCGGTACCTTCGGAAACTGCCCCTCCCCCTACCTCTGCGGGGGGCCGCTATAGTGCTTCCCCTCCCCCCGCCCGCCACCACAGCCTCGATGTTCCTTTCCCCTTACCCCACCGCCCTAATACCGGGTTGACCTGAAACCACCCCTCCCCCTAGGATCTTACATTCTGGGGGTGGGGTGCTGGGGTCCCAATAGGATTTGGTTCTTATAAGCCACATGACCCTGCCTCAGTTTCCCCAGCTGTGAAATGGGATGGATATTGGCATCTCTCCTTCAGGGCTGTGGCGACGATTAAGGCCGTAAAGCGCTTTAGAAAGCGCTCTGGAAACATGGGCCAAGCCTTAGTTTCTTATTACATTTTTCTCCTGTGATTAGAACGTGGCCTCCCTGGCGGGTATAGACGTAAAAACTTTGGGGCCAGATAAAGGGACACAAACAAAGCATCCTGGGCAACAAAGTAGCCGCAGGGGATCGGCAGAAAAGGCGGAGGACCGGCCCCGGCAAAAGCACAAAGGCTGGAGATGGAGAAAGAGCCAGCTATTAGGGCTGGCTTGCGGGGTGGGGGCGGGGGAGAAAGGAATTTTCCCGGAGCCCAGGTGGTCCGGAGCGGGGGGGGGGGGGGAAGGAGGGTGTGGGGGGGAGGCTTTTAAAGCCAAACAGGTGTTTGATCCTCTGGGCAATGGGAAGCCTCTGGCGTTTAATTGAATTTGTGGTGGAAGTGGGGAGGGGGGGTTGTCAAGGGGCCAGATCTGCGCTTAGGGAAATTACTTTGGCAACAGCGTAGAATGGACTGGAGGGAGGGGAGAACTGAGGCCAGGGGATAGATTAGGAAGTCTGGGGAAAAGGTGATGCGGGACTGAAGGCAGTAAATACCTAATTAATTATCCGCTTTACAGCGTTTAGATAGATAGCCCTTGAATGTTTGCAGAGTACTCCTCTGGCCCTCGCCACCCCCCGGGAGTTGGGCGCTATGATTATCCCCATTTTGCAGGTGAGGAAACTGAGGCCGGGAGAGTAGAGGTACCAAAAAAGCTCATGAGAGATGTGTTATGAAATAGAAAGACAAAATTATGCAGCCGATTGGGGAAAGTGAGGCTCCCGGGAGAACTGAGAGATTAGGAACCTGAGGGAGGGAACGCTTTAGGGAGAAAGATTCCGAGTTTAGTTTGAGAAAGACCGAGTCTGGCTTTGAAATGTCCGATTGAGGATTGGTAAAGCGAGACCAACTATTTGGAAATGTGGATCAGATCTGGGAGTCTGCATCCAGAGGAGAGTTAAACTCCTCGGGGGAGGGAGAGAGAGAGCATATGGGAGCCTCGGGGAACACCCAGTTAGGGGTCACGATGGGGGTGATGAGTTAGCGAAGGAGACTGGGGAAGAAGGCTTGTCCAGCTTCTTGGGGGACAGCCACGGCGAGAAGACTAAGAAGGAGAACCCCCAAAACCCTGAGAAGAGAGGTGCCCAGCATTGTCCAGTGCTTAGTAGGTCCCTTTTCCGTCTAAATCACATCTTTGGGGAGTTTACCTTGGTATGCAGGTCTACACCTGATTTCTGGTTTGCCCAGAATGTTTTGTCAATTGCTTATAATGTCTTTCTTCCCTATAACTTTAATTCAGCAAGCATTCATTCATTCACTCACTCCCTAAGGGCTTTATTATGAGCCAGGAACAGTCTAGGTGCAGGAGATGACAAACACGAGAAAAGAAACACAGTCCCTTCCTTCAAACCCAAATCACTCTTTTGCCTAAAATCTGCATTCTATCAAAAATGGGGGGGGGGGGGCAGTGATTATTGATTCTCTACTTGCCTTTGCCCATCTCCATTTTCTGTCTCTGTGAAGTTAACTGTGAAACCATATTGGGACACTTCCCAGCAGTTGCTGATATGATTTCTATCTGGGGCTTCTAAAAGACAAGCCAAGTTCTAGAAAAAGTACAGCTTGTTTTTTCACGTGGGGCCTCATTCAATCAAGCCAATGCTCCAAAGGTCTTTGTACCAATGCTGACCAAATGTGGTGGAAAAGAGCAAGGAAATGCCCTTTTGGTTCCTTCTCTAAAACTGATTTGTATTTGAGAAAATGTTTATTTAGCCCAGGAAGTCTTTAAAGGATTAACAGCAATTTTTACATATTAGTATTTCCAGATACCCCAATCAACTTTGATTTTGTATTAGTCTTTTCCCAAAAGGATTCCAAGAATAAAATAGAAAGTGAATTGTGGAGTCTTTTTTATATATTAAGAAAAGAGATACCCAGCATACTAGAAGGGATGTTACAGTTTGGGGGCTCTCCCACTTGGTGTAGCCTCTTCTGCAAAATAGGGACTTTGATTATGATCAAATATCTGGAAGTGGAAGCTCTAGAGAGGGAGCAAGCACTTATTAAGCCCTCGCTATGCACCAGGCACTGTGAGAAGTGTTTTACAAATGTTACCCAATTTTGGTGGTGGGTACTGTTATCTCCATTTTATTCCCTTCAGGAAATTAAAGCAGACAGGGATCTAAGGCTATGGAGCTAATAAGAGTCTGAGGCCAAATTTGGACCCAGTTCCTCCTGGTTTTAATCCTAGAGCTCTGTCCCCTTTCCACTAGATGCCTTAATTAAAGCCTAAAACAGCTATTTTTTTTAAAATATTACTTATAACCAGGAGATTTTCATTCTAACAATAATAATTAATAATAGCATTTATAGAACACATAGTGTTTGCAGAGTGCTTTATATAACATCTCATTTATAAAATATGTAAAATAAATAAATAAAATAATATATATATAAAATAAATTAAATAAAATAAATAAAAAATAAAAAAATAAATGTAAAAATATAAAATATGCTTTTTTTAATTTCTGACCCTATCAAATCATTCTTACCTACATACCCTTTTCATATTCCTAAAATTCACTCTTCACTTCTAAAATAAGGTCATTCTCAAAATCCTCATCTCTTTAAACCCAGTGGAATTGCTTAGCAACTCTGAGAGGGGGAGGGGAAAAGAGAGGAAGACAACAGAAATCCAATCGTGTAACTGGAAAACTTATGTGTAATTTTCTTATTAAAATAAAAAAAAATAAAAAATAAATAACAAAAATCCCCATCTCTTCCTAAAACTGTTGTCCTTTAAGACTTCTTTCCCAAATTTTCTTCTTCATAGTCCTTGTACCCCCACCACCAGCACCAAAGGACCCTCCATTGTAGCAAAATATAGTGAAGCCAAAAAAAAAAATCCCCAATGCATTCATCTGCCAATGTGTGTCTCATCACACCCCTATAGACTATTGTTTACAGGCAGGAGTTTCACCCTCTCTCCTCCTCTAAAGTCCAAATGATCTCATTCTATTTTCCAGTGATGCTACAGCCACACTTCCTTAGATTGCTATTTCCCAAAAGTTCCTAAATTGATATTAGTGGTGGAAACTAGAAGTTGGAAAGAAAAACTGGCTCTCCACTGCTCAAATGCAAATGCTTTCTACATATGTTGAGCTATAAACCATTTGGACTTGGGTATAACCAAAAAAAAAGAGAGAGAGAGAGAGAGAGAGAGAGAGAGAGAGAGAGAGAAGGGGAGAGAGAGAGAGCCATCATTTTCAGCCTAAAGTACATTTTGTTCTTAGATGACTCCAACTCCCCCAAAACGGAAAATTCGAACTAAATTAGGTAAAGGTGTCCATTCAAGAAAAGACATGTTTTTCCATCAGTGTATGGCATCCAAGAAGTTGCAAACGTGGCAAATGCTCGTTCAAATTCTCATCGGATGACTACCTGCCTCCCCTCACCTTCTTCGTAGTTACGGTAGAGTCTGTCAGGAAAAATTTGTCTACTCGAATTGCCTGTTTCAATGAATAAATAATGAATAAAGCCAAATTATAGATAATCTGTCCTGCAATATGATTGGATTTTTTTAACCTCAGTGATCATACTCATATGTGCATTCCATGTGCAAACACTTCCTCCAAATACTGCCCTAATGTTTATCATTCTGAGACCAAGATTGAGGGGAAAGAGAGAAGACAGGGGGTCCCACAATAATTTGATGAAGACACAGCCAGTGAAGATTTCCCAAACTTCTGTCATGTGAAAGAGACTCAGCTTGTTCTACTTAGTCTCAGGGGGCAGAAATAGGAAGCAGGAGGGGGAGAACTTGCAGAGAAGCACACTTCAGATCCATGTAAATAAAAACATTTCTTTTGGATGTAATATCTTTTTTTTCTTTGAAAATATTGAAGGAAAACCTGAATAAGATCTTAGGGCTCTTGTAGTGTGAATTCTCCATCAGGTATCAACAACCAACAAGAGTTTACTTAGCATCTGCTATATGCTGGGAGTCAAAAAAGTTAACATTTTGCTTCATCAATTTGGAACAAAAGAATCTTGGAGAATTATTTCCCTAAAACCACTGGATCAATAGTTCTCCAGGATTAAGTGACTATTATTCTGAATTGATGAAGCAAATGTTAACTCTAACTATACCTCGAGTTGCAAAACTATATTTAATTGAATTGAGAAATTTCCTTGTTCAAAAATTTGATAAATATCACTTCAGAAAATCTTGTGATCACCTAATGCAAATATGAATAACATAGAAATAGGTCTTGATCAATGACACATGTAAAACCCAGTGGAATTGCTCATTGGCTGGGGGGAGGGGAGGGAAAGAACATGAATCATGTAACCATGGAAAAATATTCTAAATTAATTACATAAAATTTTCCAATTAAAAAAAAAAAAGACTCGTGATAAGAGAACCATCTGAAAGCAGGAAAGGACCATCAGTTTGTGAACATTTCTCTCTCAAAGAGATTAATGCTTGAATTTTGGATAATAACAATTTTATAAAAGTTGTAGAGTGTAGACATTAGACTTGGAATCAGTTAGACCAGAGTGTGAATCCTATCTCAGACATTTATTATCAGTGTGACCTTGGGCAAGTTGCTTTACTTCTCTGGGCCTCATTTTTTCCCCTCTAAAATGAGGGGGATTAGATTTGGTGACCTCCAAAGCCACTTCTAGATCTAAATCTTCGATCCCAAGCATTCAAAAATTGGAAATGGGCAAATATCCTAATTTTTAAATGGATTATTGAAACCATAAACCAGTGAGGTGAAGGTTTATTGATCTCTGCTATGAATCTGAAATGGATGATTAAATTTTTTTATTGATTTTGTTTCAACATAACATATAAATGTTCAGTACATTCCCATTTTATCCCTGGGCTCCCACTACTTAAATCCTGAAAAAGAGTTAAGTAACATATTAAAAAGAGATTATTCTAGTAATCCACCTTTAGTAGACTTGCTGGTAGGGAACTGATTTAACTGTTCTGGAAAAGAGTTTGGAAGTTAGAAAAGTCACTAATTTGTTGGTACCATTAGCCCTAGCATCACCATGCTGGGCACATATCCCAAGGAGGTTAAAGAGAAAAAGAAAGGCTCCATACATGCCAAAATATTCATATCAGCACTTTTTGTGGTGGTGAAAAATTCAAAACAAAGTAAGTTTCAATCAATTAGGGAATGACTGAACAAATTATGGCTTATAAATTTAATGGAATATTATTGCATCAAGAAGTTGCTAGATCCCAGCTAAGCTAGAAAGATTTCATGTGAAATGAGCAGAACCAGAGAACAATTGTTACAATGATCGCAACTTTGTAAAGAAACACAATTGTGAGAGGACTGAAGGACTCTCGTAATGCAATGACCAAACATGGCTTCAGAAGGCTGATAAGGAACATATTTCCCAGCTCATGGCAGAGATGTGCTAGACGAGTTGTACAGAATGAGATACATTTTTCAGACAGGCTCAGTATGTGGATTTGTTTTCCTTCATTCTGCTTATTTGTTACAGGTAGGATTTTTCCTTATTGGGGGCAGGGGATTTGGTGGGGAGAGACAGGGTAATGTTAGTCTATGTGCCAAGAAAAAAGAAAAGAAAAACAGAGTAGCAATTAAACATTTAAAAAATACACAGAGGATCCACAGGTGTGGAACGTTGCCTATAATCTTATTTCTTATGTACTTTCATCAGGGTTTTTTTTTTCCTAGTCCTCTTTCTAAAAGCATTCTTTTTTATAAAGCATGGCTTTCTAGAAGGGAGTGGGGAAGGGATGGGGAGAAATCTAGGTGCCAAAATAAAAAAAGCTATCAATAAAAAAAAAATTCTACTTAAAAAAAAAAAGAGTGGAAAGGAGTCCAGAAGGGCTTACAGACAAGCAGGACAGAATTGGGATTGCCATGTGACATTTAATATTACTGGAAATGAAACAAGCTGTACACAATGGAGATTTACAGCATCATCTATAGACTGTTCCTTGGATAAGGAAATGATCGTGTTTGGTATTTGTCAAATTCATAATAAAAAAGAAAGAAAAATATTATTGCACCATAAAAAACAATGAATAGGAGGAATTCAAAGAAACATGGAAAGATATATGGGAACCAACATAGGGTGAAGAAAATAGAATTGAGAACAACATATGTAATATAAAAGAAAACCATACTAAAAAACATCAGAATTCAGATTAATGTAATAAATGACTAATCTTGTTCCTAGGAGACCAATGTGGAGACCTGTTTTCCCTCTCTTGAAAAAAAAATCTATGTATCCACCTCCAGAGAAAGAATTGATTGAATCTGAATGTGGATAAAAGCATACTATTTTTCACTTTATTTTATTTTCTTTGTAATTTTTCTTCTTCCACAACACGATCAATATAGAAATGTTTTGTATGATATCACATGTATAATCTATATAAAATTGCTTCCCTTTCAGAACTCAACAATTTTTTAAATGAATGTTAAAAAATTGTTTTTACATGTAATTAGGGAAATGTAAAATATTATTTTAAATTTTAAAATTATTTTAAATGTGAAAAAAAATATATGTACCTGGTAGGAAAAATAAAATGTTGAAAGATAAAACATACACACACACAAAAGAAGCTATGGACTGCAGCCTCGAATTCTGCATAATTTGTTGAATGCACTCAATTTGTGAATTTGTCTCCTTAACTGTTTTTTGAAAGTGTTTTATTAATGCCTTTTGTCCCTTTTACATCTGTTCTTTTCCATTGATTGTACCCCACCCCCCAGGCTTAACAGAACTCTGGATAAGCATGCCTTATTCCACTCTTTTATCTTTTTCACAAGGCAGGATTCTCCATAGGAGATAGGAGACTAATATTTTTTAAGTATCAATAAAAGCATTTTCAATAAAAGATAATGATTCATGAAGCAGGCAACCTCATATTTGAGTCGTTTGGGGGAATAAGCTACTAGAATGAGTTCAGGTGCACAAAGAGCTGTAGATTCAGCTGGGCTTTCAGATAACTCCCAGCTTTTCCTTTTTGTGCTCCCCGGGATGGCAGGTGGGACCCATCCATTTTTTCTCCTCTGGACTCTCCCCATCATTCATTTTGGTGTCTGTGTCCCCTGGTGCCTCCAACAGTGCACTGAAATGTCTGTGGAAAGAGTTCCTGTCTGGAACATGGTCAACCCGGTTGAAGAGAGGCCATGGACTTGGCTATCTGTAGGCATGATTAGCCAGTCTCTCGTGAATCAGTGTGCAGGAGGCAAAGGTGGACCCAACACTGTAGATTCGGACCTCGGCAGAGGGCCTCCTTACCCATATGGGGTAGGCTGGGGGGTGGGGTGGGGTCTGGAGAAGTTCTTGTTCTGCATTTTATCAATGCCTTGAATTCATTCATATTCATTCATTCAACCCACTCTAGGCCTGGGGGACAGAAACTTGCTCTTTGTTCCCTCCGGAAAAGCTCACCCACCCTCTCCTGGAGCTGGGACCCAACCATAGAGAGGGCACACATCCAACTTCTGGATGGCATGAAGCAAGCTGGGATCACTCGGGTCAGGAGCCAACCAGATTGGGGCGTGCTGAAATAGGAGCTGAGTCTAACCAGAAGAGCCTCATCCCAGGACCCAAGGAGGCCCAAGTGCAGACCTACCTAAAAAATCCTTTGGGGGCTCAGCGAGGTTCCTGTGAAGGAATTTCATGGACCAAAGCTCAAAATAAGCCACCCTTGGGACTTAGCTGTCCGAAAGAACCTGTTCAGTCCTTTGAGGCTGTTTTCTAAGAAATAGAAGGGACTAAAAACGACCAGAATTGCAGCCTGGGGGCCTGGGAGCCAGGGAGGAAAGGTAGAGGCCCGTTAGGAACTGCCCAAGAGGGGGAGGGGGGTTGGAGTCTCCTTCGAGTTTTCCAGCCAAAGATGACCATTTGTCTGCTGTGTTACAGGCTGGATCCTTGCTGGGCTGGCTGTGGGTTGACCGACATGGCCTCTGAAGTCATTTCCAGCTGGGAGCCTCTGTTTCCTCTGCTCGGCAACCCACAGGTGCACTCCCACAGACAAAGCCAGCACCTGGGAAGTTGCCGTCCCCATCCTCATCCCCACCACCTCTCCTCAGCTCTCGTCCCCTCCCCCCCCCCCTTTTCTTTTCCCTTCCACTAGTGCTCCATTCAGGGCTCATTCCAGCTAGTGAGGAAGAAAGGGGAGGGGGAGGAAAGGAAGAGGGAAGGGAGCAAAGTTGGGGAAAAGCCCTGGTGGCCCCTTCCTCCCAGAGGGGGCAGAGCAGGGCCTGTGTGGCTTTGCCAGGCTCCCCCTCGCATTTTTCTGGTGAAGTCTGGGGAGGAGAGGTAAGGGCTGCCTTGTTTCCCAAACTGCCTGAGACTTTCCTCACTTCATCCCAGTTTCTTTGGGCATTTTGATCTGGGATTGGTGGGGCTCCAGCTGCCTCTTTGGTGCCATCGAGACCTAGATGGGCCGGACCCCTCCCCCCTTCCCCTCTCCTCCCCTCCCCTCCCCCTCCCAGTCCAAATCCGAGCAAGGAGGCAGCTTTTTTAAATTCCAACTGATGAGCTTTTGGGTCCTTTCTGGTCTGCAACCACCTCTTCCTGCCCCAACCCCCACCCGGTTTAATGCCTCGGACCGGATTCCTGAGCCAGCAGCGCTGGAGCTCGGGAGTTTTCTCCTCCAGAAGCACAAGACTGGCTGATGACTGAGCTGAAGTTGTAATGCAGGTACTCTGGCCTTCCCAGGGCTGAAGTCTCTGGCTGAGCCCTGACTGCCGACCTGGGCTTCTCCCCAAAGGGAGAGGTTGAGGTTGGAATGGAGGAAGGAAGGGAACCTTGGTGGAGGGCGGAGGATGACCCCCTGATCTCCTGGAAGACACCCTCCAGGACTGGGGAGTAGAGCAGGGAGGGGAGCAGACACAATGCCCTGAGCCTGGACCAGCAGGGACCCTCCCTCCGGCTCCAGGAGAGGCAGCCTAGGAGGACAGTAAAAACAGGAGGGGCCTCCCCGACACCCCTTTCCATGTCCCGACCTGAATTCCTGGATGCTGTCCATAATCCTGATTCAGGTCAATTCAAGTGCCTACAAAGTGCCCTGCACTGTGCTAAGTACGGAGAGCCCAAACCAACAAAAAAAACCCACACCTTGGTCCTGAGGAGAAGCAAACAGCTATGGACATTCAATGCATATGTGCCTGATAAATTGGAGAAAGGTGCTAGCATGAAGGGAAAAGCCTTCTTGAAGGTGGGACTGGAGCTGGATGTTACTGAACATATTGGCAGAATAATAATAATAATAATAATAGTATTAATAAGAGTGAACATTTCCAGAGTGCTTCAGCTGTGCCAGGCACTGTGCAAAGTCCTGGGGACACAGAGAAATTAAAAAAAAAAAAAAAACCACCAAACAAAAAAACCCCACACCTTGGTCCTGAGGAGAAACAAACAGCTATGGATATTCAATGCATATGTGCCTGATAAATTGGAGAAAGGTGCTAGCATGAAGGGAAAAGCCTTCTTGAAGGTGGGACTGGAGCTGGATGTTACTGAACATATTGGCAGAATAATAATAATAATAATAATAATAATAATAATAGTATTGATAAGAGTGAACATTTCCAGAGTGCTTCAGCTGTGCCAGGCACTGTGCAAAGTCCTGGGGACACAGAGAAATTAAAAAAAAAAAAAACCAAACCACCAAACAAAAAAAAAACCCACATCTTGGTCCTGAGGAGAAGCAAACAGCTATGGACATTCAATGCATATGTGCCTGATAAATTGGAGAAAGGTGCTAGCATGAAGGGAAAAGCCTTCTTGAAGGTGGGACTGGAGCTGGATGTTACTGAACATATTGGCAGAATAATAATAATAATAATAATAATAATAATAATAATAATAGTATTGATAAGAGTGAACATTTCCAGGATGCTTCAGCTGTTCCAGGCACTGTGCAAAGTCCTGGGGACACAGAGAAATTAAAAAAAAAAAACCAAACCACCAAACAAAAAAAAACCCACACCTTGGTCCTGAGGAGAAGCAAAACAGCTATGGACATTCAATGCATATGTGCCTGATAAATTGGAGAAAGGTGCTAGCATGAAGGGAAAAGCCTTCTTGAAGGTGGGACTGGAGCTGGATGTTACTGAACATATTGGCAGAATAATAATAATAATAATAATAGTATTGATAAGAGTGAACATTTCCAGAGTGCTTCAGCTGTGCCAGGCACTGTGCAACGTCCTGGGGACACAGAGAAATTAAAAAAAAAAAAAACCAAACCACCAAACAAAAAAAAAACCCACATCTTGGTCCTGAGGAGAAGCAAACAGCTATGGACATTCAATGCATATGTGCCTGATAAATTGGAGAAAGGTGCTAGCATGAAGGGAAAAGCCTTCTTGAAGGTGGGACTGGAGCTGGATGTTACTGAACATATTGGCAGAATAATAATAATAATAATAATAGTATTGATAAGAGTGAACATTTCCAGAGTGCTTCAGCTGTGCCAGGCACTGTGCAAAGTCCTGGGGACACAGAGAAATAAAAAAAAAAACCAAACCACCAAACAAAAAAAAAAACCCACATCTTGGTCCTGAGGAGAAGCAAACAGCTATGGACATTCAATGCATATGTGCCTGATAAATTGGAGAAAGGTGCTAGCATGAAGGGAAAAGCCTTCTTGAAGGTGGGACTGGAGCTGGATGTTACTGAACATATTGGCAGAATAATAATAATAATAATAATAATAATAGTATTGATAAGAGTGAACATTTCCAGGATGCTTCAGCTGTTCCAGGCACTGTGCAAAGTCCTGGGGACACAGAGAAATTAAAAAAAAAAAACCAAACCACCAAACAAAAAAAAACCCCACACCTTGGTCCTGAGGAGAAGCAAACAGCTATGGACATTCAATGCATATGTGCCTGATAAATTGGAGAAAGGTGCTAGCATGAAGGGAAAAGCCTTCTTGAAGGTGGGACTGGAGCTGGATGTTACTGAACATATTGGCAGAATAATAATAATAATAATAATAATAGTATTGATAAGAGTGAACATTTCCAGAGTGCTTCAGCTGTGCCAGGCACTGTGCAAAGTCCTGGGGACACAGAGAAATTAAAAAAAAAAAAACCAAACCACCAAACAAAAAAAAAACCCACACCTTGGTCCTGAGGAGAAGCAAACAGCTATGGACATTCAATGCATATGTGCCTGATAAATTGGAGAAAGGTGCTAGCATGAAGGGAAAAGCCTTCTTGAAGGTGGGACTGGAGCTGGATGTTACTGAACATATTGGCAGAATAATAATAATAATAATAATAATAATAATAGTATTGATAAGAGTGAACATTTCCAGAGTGTTTCAGCTGTGCCAGGCACTGTGCAAAGTATTGGGGACACAGAGAAAGGCCAAAAAAAAAAAAACACCACCAAACAAAAAAAAAACCCACACCTTGGTCCTGAGGAGAAGCAAACAGCTATGGACATTCAATGCATATGTGCCTGATAAATTGGAGAAAGGTGCTAGCATGAAGGGAAAAGCCTTCTTGAAGGTGGGACTGGAGCTGGATGTTACTGAACATATTGGCAGAATAATAATAATAATAATAATAATAATAATAGTATTGATAAGAGTGAACATTTCCAGAGTGTTTCAGCTGTGCCAGGCACTGTGCAAAGTATTGGGGACACAGAGAAAGGCCAAAAAAAAAAAAACACCACCAAACAAAAAAAAAACCCACACCTTGGTCCTGAGGAGAAGCAAACAGCTATGGACATTCAATGCATATGTGCCTGATAAATTGGAGAAAGGTGCTAGCATGAAGGGAAAAACCTTCTTGAAGGTGGGACTGGAGCTGGATGTTACTGAACATATTGGCAGAATAATAATAGTATTGATAAGAGTGAGCATTTCCAGAGTGCTTCAGCTGTGCCAGGCACTGTGCAAAGTCCTGGGGACACAGAGAAATAAAAAAAAAAAAAAAAACCAAACCACCAAACAAAAAAAAACCCCACACCTTGGTCCTGAGGAGAAGCAAACAGCTATAGATATTCAATGCATATGTGCCTGATAAATTGGAGAAAGGTGCTAGGATGAAGGGAAAAGCCTTCTTGAAGAAGGTGGGACTGGAGCTGAGCTGGGATGTTATTGTCTGCATTGGCAGAATAATCATAATAGTAGTGATTTCCGGGGTGCCAGGCACTGTGCTAAGTGCTTTAGGCCGGCACGTGTATCCCTTATGAAGTTAACACCTTCTTGGTGCAGGTACTCCACCACGATTACCCCTTTGGAGCTTTGCCCTCACCTGGGAAAGGAGGTGCTAGTCTGTCCCCATTTTGTCAGGGAGGAACCTGAAGTGAAGTGATTTGCTCAGGGTCAGAGGAACAGCAGAAGTCTAGGGGCAGCCTTGCCCCCCGCGCCTTCTGGTTCCCGGCCACAGTGCCATCTAGGTGCCTTTGTAGATTGTCTGTAGCAGGTAAACATCTGGCTTCGGGAATGAAACGTTTTAGTAACTTCTCACTTCATATTTCTCTTTTCTCCCCCTTCCTGAAATTTCATTTTGAACCCTCGGACCCAGGACCAGAGGAATGCATGTGGGCGGATGGTGGACTCTTTGGATAGCCACGGCACTTATTAGGCACCTCCTGTAATTGTCCCGGCAGTTCTTAGCTTTGGGGATAAGAGGAAAAGCTAAAAGTCTGCTTTTGCCCTCTAGGAATTCCCATTCTAATGGAGAATGGGGCAGTGGGGCAAAGGGGTAAACAAGTATGCACATACGAGATAAATGGGGTGGAATTTTGAGGGGAGGGGGTGGGACTGAAGAGGCCCCTTTGAGGGGGGTTGGGGGAAGCCCGGGAGACAAAGGTGAGCAGATCAGAATATTCCCGGGATGCGGGACTGCCCGAAAAAAAATCTTGGATTTGGGCACTTTAGTAAACTGAGCCCAAACCATTGAGGAGCCCGCCGGCCAGGGTTCCGGAATTGTTGAGTGCATGTGGAGAGGAGTAAAGTGTAAGAAGTCGGGGGAGGGAGGGAAAAGCCCCCGCTGTGCTACGGTTTTCCTTTATTCAAGAATTAGGACTTAACAATTAGCAGGCTTTGAAAAGGGGGGGTCTGACTTCCCTAAACTCTGCCCGCAGGAACATGGATCGCTGACTGGAATGGATTGGGGGGGCATTTGTTCCCAACCCCCCCCAAACAGGAGCGGGGTAACGATCTAGCCATTTGTCGTCATTGACAGAGCTCGAATTTGAACGAGGGGCTCGGCTCCAATTTCGAATGCTGTTGCATTCACTGCTAGCTCTTCAGCTCCCCTCCTGCCTCTCTCATTCAAAGTGCTTACAGTGTCGGCTGGAAGGGACCATTTGCAAAGGATAGTGTATGCATTACAACTACGAAACAGTGACTAGGAATCATTTGCGGCTGGCTCTCAGCAGAGGCGGCAGCAGCAGCGGAGGGCTCCAGGCTCTGAGCTAGCGCGGCAGCAGCGGCGGCGGCGGCGGCGGCGGCGGCGGCGGCGGCGGCGGCGGCGGCAGCGGCGGCAGCGGCAAAGGCGGCGGCAGAGGCGGCGGCGGTGGCGGGCTAGTACCGGAGGTCCCAAAAAGCAAAATTTTGAGACTCTAGGGATCAGGTGCCTGCTAGGGAGGGGGCTGGGCTGTGCTGGCTCTTGGCCATGCCCATTTCGGGAAGCAGCTAGGGTCTGAAGGCTAGAAAAAAAGTCCGTGGTGGGGGTGGTCAGCCATTTGGTTGCGCCCCTGCTCCCCCCACCCTTCGGCAGCTGCGCTTTAACTAAGTGGGGCGGAGCCCTTTTCAACCACCAGTGGCAGCTCAGAGTGGTTCAGTCCTTGCTGGGATTCGTTTGAGGCAGGCTGGACGCAAGGTCTGCGTCAGAATTCGTCAGCAGTTAGTTGCTAGCCGCTAGATTCGTCTTTGGCTGGTCGCTGGATTCTAGTTCCTTGACTGGAATTGGTCGGCTCGCACCTGCGATTCCACAGCAGCTCTTGGGCGTTTGGGCGTTCGGGCGTTTGGTCGTTCGGTCGTTCGGTCGTTCGGTCTTCTGCTTTTTCCTGGTCTTCTTTGGCTGTAAGTACAGACCGTGAATGATGGAGAAACTTCTCCAGATGGTGGAAGGTATGCATATTGAGGAGGCGCCTTCCCGGTCGGGGCTCCAGCCGGAGCCCCCGAGAGCTCAGAAGCGGCCCCTCTCACCGCAGGCTGGCTTGAGCTCTCCTAAAAGGAAAGTTGTGCCTAGAATGGTAGAGAACAAGCCGTTTGAGGCTGTGATTTCTGTAGATGAGAGTAAGGGAGAGGAGAGGAAAGAAACGGCAGGCAGCGGATTAGAGCGGGAAGCCCCGCAAGCTGATTCTGTCAAAGGGTTGCTAGAAAGCAAAAATGAGAATGTGCCGGTCGGTCTGGGTGACCAGGCTGAGAGGGCTGAGTTTGCCGGGGCAGGATTAGCTCCGGCAGAGGCTAAGATTGAGGCAACTGCGGTAGCCGAGATGGTACCGAATACGGGGGAGAAGGCGCCGAGTCTCTTGCCTTCCCAGGGCTTGGAAGCAAAATCTGCTTCCGTAGAGAGCATGCGTGAAGTTTCTGGGCTAGTCCCTGAGAGTGTGGATGCTGACATTAACCGATCGCCTTCCCGGGCTTCTGACAAAGTAGGGGGACAACCTGTGGCAACTGAAATGGTCACAGAGAAGGCGGATACTGCCGCCGCTTTTTCGGCTTCTGAAGGCTCTGATACAGCTGGGTTTGCTCCTGCCGAGGGCGAGAGCGACATTGAAATAGGGGGAATGCAGGCGGAGGAGGGGCTTCCTTCCACAGGTCTGCCGGCTTC
This sequence comes from Monodelphis domestica, assembly GCF_027887165.1. Classification (NCBI taxonomy): domain Eukaryota; kingdom Metazoa; phylum Chordata; class Mammalia; order Didelphimorphia; family Didelphidae; genus Monodelphis; species Monodelphis domestica. The sequence goes on from NC_077233.1 coordinate 14,948,160, forward strand.
CCAGGGTCCTGACCCAAAATCGGCTGATGCGGAGGGGAAAGCTGGAGCCGCTGTTTTACCATCTGAGGGGGCTGATGTGAAATATGTTGTCCTGGAACGTGATGCTGGGGGAAACCAAATGTCTGAGGCAGTGGCTACTGCCCAGAAGGTTTTGTCTCTTGAAAGTGGGGAGAACAAACCTCTCTCTCCTGCAAGCAAGGATAAGGTTTCTAAGGTGTTACCGGAATGTGTTGACCCCAGTATGAAAGTCTTGTTGGTTGAAAGTCGGGGCGGGGAAGGGATTGTATCCGAAAGTAAAGGGATGGATTCATCTTTGTTGTCTGAGGCAGGGTCACCTGCTCAGGTTGTCTTGTCTGTTAAATGTGTTAAGCCTGTATGTAAGCCTCCCCCGGGGAGCCCAACCCTGGCCCCAGAAATGATAGCAGGAAGACTGTCGCCCACCCTCGCTGCCTTGTCGGCACCCCGTCCGGAGACCAGTGACATGTCCCCGGAGAGCAAACATGCTGTAAGCGGAATGCTCTCTGAGAGGGGGTCTCCCACCTCAGACATCCTGAACTCGGAGGGATTAGAGGTTAGTTTATCCCCAGACGGGAAACTGATTGTGAGCGAGGTATTACTGGAGACGGGGGCTCCCGGCTCCAGTATGCTGGACTCAGAGGGTTTGGGCACCAAATATGTTACGGAAGACAGAAAGTCCACCATTTCTGATGAGAAGGGGTCCGTAACATCTGGGGCAAGATGCGCTACACCGGAGAGCAAACCGGGGGTCAGTGGGCTTTTTGTAAAGATCGCCTCCCCAACGTCATCCATCCTGAACTCCGAGGGGCTGCCAGCGGGACGCGTTTTGGAAGAGAGGAAGCACGGAGAACTTGGGATCAGCCCGGAGGGGGCTTCCGCAGCCCCCCACGAGGACTCCTCTAAAGGTTCCAAGTCCGGCTCCTCTTCGCCAGAGCGTAAGCCTGTCATTAGCGAACTGTTAACCCTCTCACTACCATTAAACGCCCCCCCTGCCGAATGTTCAGATTCCGACGGTGCCTCCCCAGAGAGGAAGCCTGTCGTCTCCAGAACATTCCTGGGAAGACTTTCCCCTCCCATTAGCATTTCATCGACAGAGTATTCAGATACAGAATGTCCCTCCCCAGAAGGGGAGCCTTCAGGACCCCGTTCCTTTTCAGGCAGATTGTCACCTCCCATTAGTATCTCTTCTACTGAATATTCTGATGAGGAGTGTGCTTCCCCTGAAAGGAAGCCTTCCGTGCCTCCGGGCTTCATAGAACTTCAGCCCAGAGCCATCAGAATTGCCCCCGCCAGCTACACCCCTCCCGACTACTTTTGCTCTGACCGAAAGCCGGTTGTAACTGGGCTTCTTCCTCTGCCCCTGCCCCTCCCCCTGCCCCTCCCCCTGCCTCTGCCTCTGCCTCTGCCCCTGCCCCAGCCCCAGCCCCATCCCCAAAGGCGATCTCCCAACCCCAGCGTTTCTTCCTATGAGGGGTCTGACACGAGCTGGGCTTCTCCGGAGCGAAAGTCAGTGGTGAGGGGAAGGATCTCGGGGAGAATTTCTCCCGAGACCCTGGAGTTTGCCTCTGAGAGCTCTGAGGCGGGCTGCGCTTCCCCGGAGAGGAAGCCGGTCGTGGAGGACATCTGTCCTGGCAGACTCTCTCCAGACTTAAGTAACTTATCATCGTCGGAGTGGTCTGAGGAGAATAGCAGCGCTTCCCCGGAGAGGAAGCCGGTGGTCCCCAGAACCCTCCTGGGCCGCCTCTCGCCCCCCATCAGTATATCATCCACTGAATATTCAGACACCGAGTGCCCTTCCCCCGAGAGGAAGCCGGCAGGAAGCAGGATCCCCGAGGGGGGGCTGTCCCCGCCTATCAGTATCTCCTCCACCGAGTACTCTGATAGCGAGTGCCCCTCCCCCGAGAGGAAGCCCCTGGAGCCCGGGATGTACTTAGGCAGGCTCTCGCCGCCCCTGAGTGTTTCCTCCACCGAATACCCCCATCTGGGGTGTTCTTCAGCGGAGAGGAAACCTGTGATAAGTGGCCTCTTCTTGCCACCAGTGCCTCAGCGCCCCTCTGTACTGTCTGATGTCCTGGAGAACAGATGTGTCTCCCCAGAAAACAGGCCTGAGCCACTCTTGTCGGCCACGAGTGTGTTGTCCCCCGGGGGTCTGGAGACCCGATGCGTCTCCCCAGAGAGCAAACCTACGACCAGTGGGGTGTTCTCAGAGGCTGCCTCTCCCGGCCCAAACGACCTGGCCGAGGAGGCTCTGGAAGAGAGAAGCGAGTCTCCCGAGAGGCCAGTGGGAGCCGAGATCTTCTCAGAGCCGCTGTTCCCCTCCAGCAGCATTTTGCCCACAGACTGTTTGGACACTCGTTCCATTTCCCCCGACACCAAACCTTCCGGCAGCGCAGCTCTGGAAGAGACCCTGTTCTCAGCCACCAACATCCTGACTCCCGAGTTCTCGGAGACGCGCTGTGTCTCTCCTGGCGGCAAAGCACCAGGAAGTGGGGCGTTCTCGGAGACGCTGTCTCCACCTGCCAACATCTTGTCCTCTGAAAGCTCAGAGACGACCTGTGCCGCCCCAGAGAGCAAGCCCACCGCCACCGGGCTGCTCTCGGAGACCCTGGCTCCACCCGCAAACATCTTGGCCTCTGAAAGCGCCGAGACCCCCCCTGTCTCCACTGAGAGCAAGCCTCAAGGGGGCGTCTTCCCTGAAAGACTCTCCCCCCCCATCAGCGGCTCTTCCACAGGGTCCACGAACTCTGCCACCTCGACCCAGAGCACCAAACCCGTGGTGAGCACTGTGCCCGCACAGGCCCTGCCCCCCCCCATTAGCACTCCCTCCACCGAGTGTCCGGACACTGGCTTGTCTTCCCCCAAGAGGAAGCCCATAATCACCAGGCTGGAGGTGGAGGGAGACGCCCAGGTCACAGGCTTTGTCCCTTCCCTGTGCCACGAGACAAAACTGGCCCCAAGAATGACTGGACTGGTCCCTGAAAGCGTAGCGGTGGGCGCCGGCGACTCTCAGAGCTCTGAGAGCAAGCCCGGGGCCTCCAGAGTCCTCCGAGAAAGCGCCCCTGCTGCGGCCGGCCTTTTGCCCCGTGCCCCTCCCAGCCCCAGAGGCCGCCCCACAGACAGCGGCCCCGTGGACGCTGTGTTTCCCTCCACGAGCCGCGGGGACACTGAACGCTATCCCAGGAGCAGGTCTCCCTTCCCCGGCCTCTCCCCCTCCCAGAGGTCCGAACCCAGAATGCCGCCTCCTGCGGCACCCCGAATGCCGACCAACATCGTGGATCCTTCCTCGCTCCTGCCGGCTTCCCGGGCGTCGGGCCCAAGGCTTGCCTCCGCAGAGAGCACTCCCGAGGAGTCTGGAATGGCCTCCCAAGGACCGCGTCCCGCGCCAGGCGTCGTGCCCCCTCCGCGTCCGGAGTCAAGAGCCGCGTGCACAGAGAGGATCTCCCCCACCGCAGGTAGTGTATCTTTTCTCTGTTTTGAGACAGCCTTGCTTCCACAGAGACCGAGACCGCAGCTCCTGCCGTGCAGAGACAAGAGGCCTGGACAGAAAGCGAGCCTGCACACGGTGTCTGGAGCAGGCTGCGAGAGCGTCCCTCCTGTCATAGGTATCGTGTCCTTTCTCTGTCTCGTGACTCTCTTTGCTCCCACAGACGACGAGCCTGGAGTCTCTGGACTGTTCTCAGAGAGCAGGTCTTCCCCCAGCAGGTATTGTGTCTTCTGTGTCGTGACCGTGTTTGCTTCCACAGAGAGCGAGCCTGGCGTCTCCAGAATGTTCTCGGTGTCTCCTGCCACAGGTATTGTGTCTTCTGTGTGTCGTGACCGTGTTTGCTCCCACAGAGACCGAGCCTGGAGCCCCAGCAAGTTCCTAACAGCCGTGTCTCCTGCCACAGGTGTCGGAGCCCCGAAGCAAGAGGCCCGGAGCGTTCTCAGAGAGCTGCTCTCCCCCCGGGATCGTGTTCTCTCCCAGTTCTCAGACGAGAGCCGCTTCCGGAGAGCCAGGCCAGACCCTCCAGAGTGCTCTTCATAACGGGTGTGTCTCCTGCCACAGGTATTGGGGCTCTGCTGTATTGCGAGACCGAAGATGTTTCCGATGGTGAACCCGGAGTTTCCGCAGAGTTCTCGGAGGGCAGCTCTCCCACCGCAGGTATCTCTTCCCCTCCGAGTTCTGGCCCCACACTTGCTTCCTGTGCAGAATGTTCTTGATCAATGTGTCTCCTGCCACAGGTATCGGGGCCCTGCTCTACTGTGAGACGGAAGACGTTTCCGATGGGGAACCTGGGGTTTCCGGAGGGTTCTCGGAGACCATCTCTCCCACCTCAGGTATTGTATCCTCTCAGCGTGCTGAGAACTTCCACACACAAGCCTCGAGGCTCTGGAGTGTTCTGAACACGTGTCTCCTGCCACAGGTATCGGGGCGCTGCTCTACTGTGAGACGGAGGATGTTTCCGATGGGGAACTGGTGATTTCCGGAGAGTTCTCGGAGACCAACTCTCCCATCAGAGGTACCGTGTCCACGTTCATGTTCTGAGAGGACGCTTGCTTCCCCAGAGTGTCCAGAGTGTTCTTAACAAGTGTCTCCTGCCACAGATATGGAGGCCCTTCCGTGTTCTGAAGCAATCGCGGATTCGGAGATCAACGTCGTGGTTCCTGGAGCATCCTCGGGCACTACAGGTAGCCTAGACAGCCTTGGCTTCCACATAGGGCAAGCCTGCCGTGTCCAGAATGTTCCTAATCTGTGTGTCTCCTCCCGCAGGTACTGGGAGGACCCGTGTAAGTCCTAGAACAAGAAATGTCTCAGCCGGCCAAGTGGTTGCTAGAGAGATCTCGGAGACCATCTCTCCTACCACAGGTACTCTGTAGTCTTTCTCTGTTTGGGGATGACAGCCCAGAGTACCCAGAATGCTCTTAACCAATGTGTCTCTTGCCACAGGTGTTGGAGCTCCATCCTGTTCTCAAACAAGAACTGACTCCAAGAGGAAATCCTCCGCAGGTATGTCCGTCCTCTCAGAGTCCTGAGAGAATTGCTGCTTCCACACAAAGCAAGCCTGCAGGGTCCAGAATGTTCTGAACGAGGGTGTCTCTTGCCACAGGTACCAAGGCCCGCAAGCGCCCTCAGAAAAAACCTGCGCCAAAAAAGAGTGAGACTGCAGCCGTCAAGATCAGCGCTCCTGACAAAGGTAGGGTATCTCTAGTGTTCTGAGGCCAGGAGCGAGCCTGCCGTGACAGGAGTGTGCTTAGACACGGGACTCTTGCAACAGGTTCTGAGTCCCCTCAAGGTTCTGACACCACACTTATTCTCATACACAGTAAGCGTGCCGGAACCAAAGCTTCAGCACCATCCGTCACACGCTCTCTCCAGATTCTGACATGTGTTTTCCTTCCACAATGAGCAGGTCTGCAGTAACCCAGATTTGCTTTCAGAAAGGCCAAGCCTGCAGGAACTGGGATGTCCTCGGAGCGCGTGGATCCTGTCGCAGATGGAATACCTTCCCGGTGTTCTGACGGCAAGATTTATCACCACACTGAGTAAGCGTATCGGCACCAAAACACTAGCACCTTGGGTGGCTCACACCACTCACAGCACATTCACTCCATGCTCGGACACAAGCTTTTCTTCCACGTTGCACAGTCATCGAATAGGGCAGACCCTGCCACGAATAGTTGGGGCTTTCAGTTAGTTACTTGCTGAGACTTTCTCAGTACCAACATTTGAGGAATTACTATTAGCCACAAAACAAAATGTGATTGAAAGACTTTCTCTAGCTGTCCAGAAAAACTTTCATAATCCCAAGATGCCAGCTGGCTCTGTGGCAGTTAACGGTACATTTATTTTAACTCATTGCTTTCAGGCATGTCACACAAATCCTGAGTTTAAATATGCTTCTTTAGAAGAAATTCCCTCTGCCAATACTTTGGAGAGGAAGAATATTCCAACTGATGGCTCTGCTTGGATCAAGCTAGTGAGCAGGCTGTTAAACTCTTTTAAAAAAACCTATTCATATCAGGAAATTCAGACACGCTTATCGTGTTGTGCTGATGTAGTAGGGTCCCTGCAATTCTCAAAACACCTCAGGGATAAACCTGGGCAGTAAGACTAATTTGACTGTTCCCAGTTCCCAGCCATGGACTATTTTGTCCTTAAAGAAAATATAAGTGAGCAGGCTATTAAGATTCTTGCAAAAACCTGTTGATATGAGGCCCGGAAGGAAAGAAATTAAGAGACTTACTGGACCTCATTGGTAAAACTAGCAGGTCTAGTTGCAGCTGATTTTTTTTTTCTAAAAACTCCAGATTTTTTTTTATCCATTAAGACTGCTTACCTGAAGGTTCTATAGGCAAAGAAAATAATATGCAGCTGATATAAGCACTAAATAGTCTTTTTTAAAATTACCATTAAATACCCCAGCTGTCCCTAAGATTTTTTTGGTTAAACTGGTAGGCTCTTTGACTAGTGATTTGGGAAAGAACTGTAGTTTTCAATGATCCTGCATTTTATGAGAATTCCTCAGATTCCATAAGTTTACCGAATAGCACAGCTGAATTAAATAGAAGTCTTTTTCAGTATGTCTTTGAAAATTGGGGAACTGCCAGTAGAAACATAAGGTAACTCTGGAGAGAGAATTAACTACAGAAATAGTTGATGACAAGTTTAGAATGTGAAGAGAAAGGCTACAGAAGAAGCTGTGAGAATCTTAAAAAAAAAAGTCAACTAACATTTAGGATCCAAATAATGGTACCATTGAAGGTGTGATGGCAGAAAATAGCATAAAGAAGAGGTATAGGAGCGAGACAGCAAAGAAAAGGAGTTGTTGGGCAAGTAAGGGCTCAAGAGCCTACCTTGGTCAGAGAGCACAAATGAGGAGGGCTTTAGAGCAATGTAGATAGAATGTCCAAAATTCTGAAGAAATACATTGAATCCACCATCTTGAAACCACAGACACTCAGAAGAGTCACACTGACTCGACTTTGTCTTTAGTTTTCCAGAAATGATCAGAAGCAAATACATTAACTTACCCAGAGAGTGGTCATGAATCTTCTGGAATCGGTCTTCATAAGTATTTGACAGTAGTTAGAAAAAAAGGTATATGGAAGATTGACTAGAGCCACTTCAAGAGGAAGGGAAAGTTGGACATTTTGAATTGGTTCTGCCTCAAGGAAATTAAGACCAGAATTATTTCTTTAGGGAATGTCTGATGAGATATAGTTTTTAAATGTAGGAACTAAAGAAACACTGCATTTTCTGGTTGCAGAAACTATTGACTCTTTAACTTTTTAAACTTTGCTTTTTTTCCATCTTATATTTCCTTCCTTCTTTCAGCAGGTATTTAGTAATCAATTACTGTGAGTTAGGCCCTGAGAAAATAAAGGCAAGGGCAGTCTTTTTTCCTTAACTCACTTATATTCTATTGAGGTAAAACACCACACACAAAGATAAGAGACTAAGAATCTAACAAAGGGCTGGCCAACAAGAGCCGGTCCTATGAGCATGAGAAATAGGATGTGTCTGCTGGCGACCCATGTGGGTATTTGCTGAGACTTCTTCTGGGAGCGATAATACAGAGGGGCCCTGCTCCCCACTTCAGAGTATGCTCAGGGATTCTGTAATTGTTTCTGCCCCTCGAAAAGAAAACGGTCTTAACTGGCTGCTGAACCGGAACCAGCTGTGTAGACAACAGGCACTAACCAGGCAAATCCCTTTTTTCTTAGCAGTTTGGAAGAAGGAGGAATGCTGCAAGACTGGGGGGGGAGTGGGCTTCTCCCCTCCCTTGGCACCGTGTGGCTTTTAAGCTACATGCCACCCATATCTTTTCTGTCCCTGTTCTATCTATTCTTTCCTATTCTTAGATGAAGAAGAGGTGGAGACAGACGAAACTGATGACCTTTAAATGACTGGCGACGCCACAGAGGTTCAGTGATGGAAGTCTATGGCAGAGACAGTTGTAGCCACCACAGCCAAGCCAGGTGAGGTGCCACTGCAGCCCTGAGAAGCGACTTGCTCTATCCAATCCTGCAGTGAATTGACCTGGCAGCTAAGAAACTGTTCTGCAAGCAAGAAAGCTATTCGACCCACTGGGAATACTGTATTTGGAAGTGGACTCTTGGGATACATGTTTTGTAGCAATGGCTTTAGGTTGAAACCTTCTTTTGGGGGGGACCAAGGTGATACAGGGTACAGTGTTTCCCCAGTTCACGGGGATATTTGTATTTTATTTTCTATACTATCTTTTCAGGAAATATCCCATTACAAAGACTAATTGATATTAACCAGTTGATAATTAGAAATCAGCTGGTTAAATTAATAGTGGGGCTGTAATCCATGAGCAGATGTGGGGCAGCTAGGTGGAAGTGGAAAGAACACTGAACTAAAGACAGGAAGATCTGAATTTAAACCTAAGCTTCAACATTTACAAGTTGTGTGACCCTGGACAAATCATTTAACTTTCTTTGCTGTATTTGTACCTCATCTATAAAATGAGGGCATGCTATGTCCACAGGGTTGCCAAAGCATACGTGACTGAGCAACCGATTAATGATAACATTAAGGAGCTACAAACTTAAGCTGCTTAGACGATACAAAAGAAATAACTACTCAGTTGATGTGGGAAGGAATATTTCCGAGTTGGGGCTTAAGTTGACAGCATTAAAAGAACTTTATTGCCCCCCGAGGAGCACCTCCGGGACCCTTGGGGAAACAAGTCATTCTCTTGGAACCTGACCTTCATTGTGGCTCGTGTCGGTTGGGAGAAGTGAGTCCAGAGTTTGACTACACAAAAGATATTAAAATACATTATGAATATAAATGAATATATGAATATATATTATATGAGTATAAAGTGTTATAGTGGAGTGGTCGTGTTAACAAATCTGGAAATCCAGAAAATCTTTTGAGTTCATAAATCTGAGAATAAAGGAATTTTTTTTGGAACGGATGTAACACATCTGGGAATAAGGAACATGTTTGGGAATAAGGAAAATCCTCCTATTTAGAGATGTCAGGAGCACAAGACTCCTGAGAGGCAAAGGGGAAGAGGGAAATGTTTGCTAGATCCAGGCAGTGATCTATCTGTGCAGCGGCTTGGGGAAGGAATGTTATGTTGTATATAGGAAATGCCAAGCCCGCAAGTTGGATTGTCACCGTCTAGAGATGTGTGAAAGGGAATCATCAGAGTTAAAACTCAATTGCTTTTGTTTAATTGTACAGAAGACAAACCAGTTTCTTTGCTGTGTCTTTTAGTTTAATTGTTTGAAACAATAAATAATCGTGGCTGGTTTGTAATAAAAAAATTAAATAAATAAAGGTATTGTGTGTATTTAGCTAGATGTTACTGGCTGTGATCTAGGGAAAACCTAGATTAAAATTCTCCTTGTGATACTTTGTAGCTGTGTGACCCTAGACATGAATCTTTCTGCAACTCAAGCATCTCAAAATCATTTAAGAAGTTATGGTCTGGGTTGGAGAAAGAGGTTCAACATCATGATTTCCCTGAATTGCTGAAATCACGTGTTCTTTTGTGCATCCATCTAATAACAAAAACATATGTCCAAATAGAGAGCAATTTGGTGCTATTAAAAATACCAGCTCCTTTCTTTGCACCTGGGAAAGAAATTTGTATTTTTCTTCCCAAAAGCCAAAGCAGTTTGGAGAAAATGTGTAAAGCTTATGTTAACTAGTAAAAGTACAAACTGACTTCTGAAATGCTTCAAAACGCCACACCATTGTGTAATTTCTTATTTAATTTGTATGAATTTGTCTGTTCTAAAATGTTTTACCAGAGTAAATCGTCTATATTGTGTGTTTAAAAATGTCCTTATGAAATAAATATAATTATTTTTTTAAAGCCATTTCTGGTGTCCTGGTGTCTTATTTCTACCATATGTTTCCCATAATGATAGAAGAGAGTTCTAGCATCTTAGCTATGTCTGGGTTACAAATAAGGTAACGTGGGATCTGAGCTGACTCCAGGATGAGGCCAGGAGGCAAAGAAGGGAGTGGAGACTCCCCTGCCTGGCCTTTAGTTTGAAAAGCTCTGATTCTCTGGGGGTGCCCATCGATGACCAGGACGCCATATCAAAGTAGACGGACTATAGACAAATGGAGACTTAACTTATTTTTAACCCCCTGCACCAATAAAGTCCTAAGAACAATTTCCCCACCGATACTTACCTCCCTATGGGGTAGAAGGCCTGGCAGATAGATTCGATGTCACATCAGCCCTTGGGGGAAGGGTCTTGGGGATCATTTACAGGGTTTCAGGGCTTTTCCTGGACAATCCTAATTTTGCAGATATGAGAAGCCTGGCACAGGCAATGATTGGGGGGGAGGGTGAAACTAAGAGGATAACACAATCAAGTCTCACCCCCCCAAAATGGACAGCCCCATGAAGGAGGGACCAAAAATGTAGAGAAGAACAAAGAACAAAAACCCTAGGTTTCACTTCCCCACTTCAGAAGAACTGGATTTCCCATGTCTGATCCATGTGGTGGGCCTGCTGGTGTAAGGCAGGGTCATCAATGCTCCATCACAGAAAAGGGTAATCTGTAGTAAAATAACAAAGAGGTTAGAAGGCCCCCCCAAAGCCTGACCCAGGATTTCAGATGACGCTGAGGTTCTTCCTGTCCTGCCACCCTCTCTGTTCTCCATTCTCTGGCTCACCCACCAAAACCTCTCTTTTCCTGGAGGCCCCCTTGGGCGATGACCCCAAATCTTTTCTCCTTTAGAGAGCTCTGTAAGAGAGAGGGGCTGCTCCTTTCTTCCACAGGGGCCAAATAAAGACTGCCCCGTCAGCTAGAGAATCGCATTTCTTCCAGATTCCTACACATTCACCAGCTAAGCAGAGGAAATGTTCCTCTATCAGAAAGTAAGGCACATTCCAATAACATCATCCCTCGGTAGGTCCCCCTAGTTCATTTTGGGAAGGAGCTGTCTGAACCACCAGAGGGAAGGAAGCCTATCAATCCAGGGGGCCCCAAAGTATTTCCCCAGGAGCCTGGGGCCCAAGGGACTGCCCAGGGAAAGCAACGGGAAAGGCTGAAGAGGCTCAGCCATAACTATGATGTTCAAAAGCAGTCCATTTTTATCAGGTAAACGTTCTTTCCGTCTTCTTTCATTGCCAATTCTGAGTGGTCCCTTCATCCTCTCCTCCCCCACTTTTTGAGAAGCTGAGAAAAACAAAACCTATTACAAATACGTGTCGTACAAAAGAAAATATGCTCCAATCTGTACTCAGAGTCCATCAATTCCCTATCTGGGAAGGAATAGTGGGTTTCATCACGCATTAGCAGGGAAGTCTTCCTGGAAACTAGATCCACCAGAGAGCCTTCCTCCTTCCTTAGGTGGCACTGACTTGACAGGGATTTGGCTTCTGGCAGACAGGAAACATGACTGGGCGGTTAACTGGTTAGCAAGAGCAAATAGCTCTCCTTGAAATGGGGGCTGCAGGGCTAATTAATCATCGAGGGACATATCAAAGTCCATTTGGGTCAGGTAGGTGCTCCGATTGGCACAAGCAGTCCAGTGGGGCAGGGGTACCTACCTCATCCTTGGGAAGATCATATGGTTAAATGCCCAGCACAGCATGGCGTCATGTGTCCAGATGGGCACTAGATCCACCTTCCCAACTATGCTATTCTTATAAGGGTTCCAAATCTGAGAGTCTAGTTCAGCAGAAAGCACAGGCTATCTGATGGGTGCTGACCTGCCCCCCAAAACTATGAAAAACAAAACTATGCAGTGAGAGGCATCGGCAACATTCTGCCAAAGAGTAAACTTTGTCCAGGCCCCCAAATCTCTATGGAGAAATATCTTTCCCACACCCTACTTCAAAGCCAAAGGGTGTCTAGGAATAAATTGTAGGGAGTCCATGAACTTGAATGGGGGGGGGGGGGGATTACATCTTCATGTTCACTCCTCAATCCTCTCCAGATTCCACTCCTGACCTTCTGGATTTCTCTCTCCATCATGTCATAAGTCATTCCGCCCCTATAGCCCATTCCCCTGGTGATCAGCCCCTTCTAGAACCTCTATGTTAAAGGGCCCAGGCCAGTTATGTTCATGCTTTCATTGTTCCTTTCTGGACTCCCTCCTCTGCCCTGCCCCACTCACGTAGGTTTCCTCGTCTTCCCTGCTCAGCTTGGTCCCAGGAGAAAGTGAGCTCCTTGAGGGCAGGGTTTATCTTTTGGCTTATATGTCTAGCATGTGCCTAGCCTGGACATCCTGGTTTCCTCATTAATCCTCCATTTATTTTATGCATTAAAAACCATTGTTCTGAGAAGGCATTCACCAGATTGCCGCCCAGGACACACAAAAAGGGTGAAAAGCCCCTTCCTGCTCAAGGTCCCTTCCATGCCAGTCATGCAGCCTGAAGCTAGGCCCAGTGGAAATGGGAGCTAGGCTCTCCATTTCCCAGGTCAGGGGCTAATCTTTTTCATATCAAGCGCTCCTTAGGTCATCTGGAGAAACCGACTGACTTTTTCTCAGAATAATCTTTTGAAATTCAGAAAATAAAATACAAAGATTACAAAGAAAATGAATTTTTGTGAAAATGTCATTTTTCTCCTCACCCATATTCGTAGTCGTAATGAAATCCTTATGAGGGTTTGTGGACCCCAAGCTAAGAACCTCTGCAACTATCCTCTTTAACTAGAGTTAACCCCATTTGACTCAGTTTCCTCATCTGTAAAATGAACTGGAGAAGGAAGTGGCAAACCACTCTGATATTTATGCCAAGAAAACCTCAAATGGAGTCACAAAAGTCAGATATGACTAAACGAATAACAAACATCTGTTCCAAGGAACTATGTTCTTAGCAGCCATTGGTGCAGTGATTCACTGAGTCCCATTTCTGTGTTCTTACAACCTCCCCTAGATTCTTGGTGGAAGAGGCTCCTCCAGGGGAAGCAGTCCCTTTGGGGGAGAAGGGTAAAGGACTAAGCCAAGGGCTTTCTTACCACCACTGAGGGCACCTCCGCTCCTCCCTTCTGCCCACAATCTCTTGACTTATTCCTCTGGTCACTACAGAACACAGAGACCATCTCTGGGCTAGAACTCCTACTTCCCATCTCTATCATCTCTTTGGGGTTCCAGCATTCATCGCACTGTTGCACCTCAGCTTTCACTGCAAAGTTCCTAAAAATGGAGTGCCAAGAGTGTGCTGGAGCCAGTTACAACCTTGCAAGAGGACTGTTCAGTTGTCCTTTATTCTTTGGAAATGGCAAGAGGTGATGAGAGACTGAACTAAAGTGGCAGCTGTGTGAATGGAGAGAGAGCAATTCTCTACAAACGTGATTCAGTCCAGCTTCTTGCTTTCCCTCTGTTCTCTTTAGAGAGATTTCTGTCTTCTCTCTAAGAATGTCCAGGATGATGATGTCAGATCATAAATGTTAGTGGCTCTGTAGTCCTTGATGGTGAGAGAAATTTGCTAGGAGAATCCCTGCAGGGGGGCAGCTGGGTGGCTCAGTGGATGGAGAGCCAGGCTTACAGATGGGAGGTTCTGGGTTCAAATCTGGCCTCAGACACTTCCCAGCTGTGTGACCCTGGGCAAGTCACTTCACCCCCATTGCCTAGCCCTTACTGCTCTTCTGCTTTGGAACCAATACACAGTATTGATTCCAAGATGGAAGATAGGATTTTTAAATAAATGAATGAATAGATAAATAGATAGATAGATAGATAAATGAATGAATGAATAAATAAATGAATTAATTAGTGAATGAATAAATAATTAAATAAAAAGAAAATCATTGCAGATCCATTTAGTTTTTCTTCTGTCTGTTGTACTTTCCCATTTTCCTTATTAAATGCCCTTGGGATGACATTGCTGTTTGGACCAATTGCTGAGCTTTCTTTAAACTGGTCTTTTCCTCCACTGCTTCTCTCTTCTTAAAGGGACGGTAATACTGCTCACAGGACTCCACCAAGCTTCTTCATCAAATTTTACAAACAAACTTATATTCTAATTTGGTCTTGCCTTCGGACAACATCACTCTCCGTTAGACAAGGAAGTCAAGTGTTTGCTTGACTAAGATTCATTTTTAGGGGTTTTTCTCCTTATGACAACTTAGAGTTAAATCTCTGTATTATCATAATCTGTCTTGTCAGTTCTTCTGTCCGTTATCCATTTTTCATGACTCACTACTTGCTCAGATAGTCAAGGGTTGAGTTTTTCTATTTGCACAGAATATTTTTGCACATTATTATCCAAAGAACTTTTTATTAATTTTGACTTTTCCTTAGAGAAATTGGTGTTCTGACATATATGGCTGCTTCAGAGAGGATTGTCATCTCAATAAAGAGACCTTTTTCATCTAGTCTGTTAAAACATAATCCATTTTGGGGCAGCTGGGTAGCTCAGTGGATTGAGAGCCAGACCTAGACACGGGAGGTGCTGGGTTCAAATTTGAACTCAGACACTTCCCAGCTGTGTGACCCTGGGTAAGTCACTTAACCCCCATTGCCCATCCCTGACTACTCTTCTGCCTTGGAACCAAAACACAGTATTGATTCTAATACGAAAGGTAAGGGTTTAACAATCAATTTAAGTAATTAAAGGATATGAACAAATAGTTCTCAAAAGAAGAACTGCAGAGTATTCACAATACCATGGGAAAGAAGGGCCCAAATCACTATTAATAAGAGAAAAGCAAATCAAAACAATCCTGAGGTTTTACCTCATACCCTGAAAATTGAGCAATGATGAAAAAAAATGTTAATGTTGGAAAGGTTGTGGGATGATATGATAGATTGTTGGTGGAACTGAGAAAAGGCATAATAACTTTGGAAAACAATTTGACATTTTTTAAATAAAGTGATAAAGGGGGCAGCTGGGTAGCTCAGTGGATGGAGAGCCAGGCCTAGAGATGGGAAGTCCTGGGTTCAAACCTGGCCTCAGCCACTTCCTAGCTGTGTGACCCTGGGCAAGTCACTTAACCCCCATGGCCTAGCCCTTATCACTCTTCTGCCTTGGAACCAATACACAGTATTGACTCCAAGACAGAAGGTAAGGGTTTAGAAAACAAACAAGCAAACAAATAAATAAATGCAATAAAGTGATAAAAAATATCCATACCTGTTGGACCAGGGGCTCCGTTTTTGGGTTTATACTCTGACGAAGTCATCAATTAAAAAATATTCCCCATATATTCCAAAATATTTATAGTAGCACTTTTTGTGATAGTAAAGAGCTGAAAGTAAAGAAGAAGCCCATCATTTGGAGAATGGTTAAACATACATGAATGGAATGGAATATTACTGTTTTGTAAGAAATGATGTCTGTACTTAAATACAGAGAAGCCTGAAAAGATCTTTGTGAACTGTGGCAAAGGGAAATGAGCAGAGCTAAGGAAATAACATACACAATGAAAACAACAATATAAATGGAAAGCCCGCTACCAAAAAAATAAAAAAGTTTAGATAACAAAATTATAAAAATTAGGGGTGACTCAAATGAAGAAATATTAGAGATTTACCCTTTACAGAGGTGAGAACATCACAGGGGTTATGCATTGCATGTGTTTTCAGACTTTTTCAATGATTTTTTTCATCTTTAAAAAATACTATTTGTTATTTGGGATGATTCTTTCTTTCTTTTTATTTTATTTAATTAGATGATTTAGAATAATTTTCCCTGGTTACAACACTCATGCTCTGTCCCTCCCCTACCCCTACCCCCTCCCATATCTGGCACGCAATTCCACTGGGTTTAACATGTGCCATCAATCAAGACCCATTTCCTTATTATTAATATTTGTACCAGGGTGATCTTTTAGAGTCTACTTTGGGATGATTCTTTAGAAAAGAGAAAGGGAAGGATATGATAATGATGATGATATAAAATAGGGGTATTAAACTCAAATAAAAATGGGGCCACTAAGCCAAATATTAGAATTCCAGGCCACATATTGACTTAGAATACTATATATTAACATTATCTATGTTCTATTACATTTTTATTTATTGTGTTAAATATTCCCTAATTATATTTTAATCTGGTTGGGCCCCGTTAGGATGACATCAGGCCACATGTTTGACTCCTCATGTCAAAAAAACAGAAGACATCAATAAAAAAAAGTCTTTTAAAAATATAATCAATTGATCTAGGAGTAAAAGGTCATCGAAGAAACAAAACAGAAGAGAAAAAAGGAAGGAATCTTTCCACAACTATGGATAAGAGCAGATGCCTAAACAAAGAATAGAGAGAATCACGGGGGATAAAATGGGCAATTTTGATTAAAGGTCTCATTTCCAAGACATACAGAGAATGAATTCAAATTTATAAGAAATGGATCCCTCTTCAGTTAGTAGTCAAAGGATACAAACAGAAAATTTTCAGAGGAAGAAATCCAAAATTTCAACAACCATATGAAAAAAAATGTTCCAATTCATTAATAATTGGAAATGAAAGTTAAAATAACTGAGATTCTACCTGTCGGGTTCAAGAAGCTAACAAAAATGGAACATTACAAGTATTGGAGAAAAGGCATACTGCTGGGGAACAGAGGATAGTTTCCACCATTTGGTTAAGTCATTGGCCCCTCTATCTCACAAGTCACTAAATGGTACTTCCCCTTTGACCTGATGGTAGTGATGGCAACAAAGAAAGTCTCTGTGGCTGAACAGGGGCTGTCCAAAGAGGGCCCAACTAAGGGGACCTGGGTAACTGGTACACGTGTCTTGGGGTCTGTGGTGATGTGGACAGAGGGCCACGCTCTCCATTTCAGAGCGTGTCAAGGATTCTTTTTTTCCTTTCTCTTTACTGCAAGATGAAGGAAGGGAGCCTTCTGGTTGAATCTCAGCCAGTTCTGTCCTCTGGCTGGGTTTGAGAGAGAAGTATAAAATGCCAGATTCCAGGTAGGGAAAGAAGCCTTAGGCCCTTCGCCTCTCCCTGGGCTGCAGCCTGCCGCGTGGTCCTGAACGCATGGCTCTGCTTTGGCTTATGTCTTATGTGGCTAGTCTTTCCTGCTCCTAAGTGAAGAGATGTCAAAGAGGATGTGAAGTGGGCAGAGCCTGTGAGCTTTGGTAGACTGGATGGCAGAGACAGAGGCTTATGGGCAGGGTTTGCGGACAGCTTAGTGGGCTGCTCTGGGTGGACAACCCCTCAGGAGACACGCTCAGCCCAGCTCAGTTCTGCAGGTAACGGCCCCATTGTCCGCCCAAGGAGGAAGATGAGCCCCAGGGTCCTGGGCTCATTTGTCACCCTTAAACAGACACCGACAGATGAGGAGCTCAACAAGCTGGGTCTAAAATGGCTTTCTCAGGTCACATGAAGGAATCAGGGATCTCTGCTATGAGAAAAGGAAAACTTAGAGGTGGACATAATGATGGTCTTCAAGTTGTCCTGGAGGGGATTTCATTTATTTTGCCTTTTCAGGGCATGGACTAGAATGTTTAGAGAGATACAGTTTGATTCCATAGTAAACAATTCAAAGAATTATCCAAAAAAAAAGAGTTAGGGTGAACTATCATGGGAAATGTTCAAATGGAGACTAGAATCTCTTGGATATTGCAGAGGGGATTATCCTGTGGATCAGAGTTTTGGACTAGATAATGTCTAACCTGCTATTGTTTTAGAAATATGATTATATTCAGATTTAGAAGACGAATTAGATGAGATCTTTGGCATTCTTTTCTTTAAATTCAAAGATAAGTTATTTACCCAATGACGTGTAATAATCATTTTTAACATGCGTTTCCTAAAATTATAAGATCCAAACTCTCTCCCTCTGTCCCCCCATTCAGAGATGGTAAGCAATGTGATCTGAGCCCATTTCTACAAAACACACTTCCATCTTGGTCATTGTTGTAAGAACACACTCATACCGAACCAGAAGCCCAAATAAAACTGGGAATGCACTGATGTGAACAATAGTACGCTTTGATCTGCACCCGTCCAATGCCAGCCGTTCTTTCTGTGGAGGTAGATAGCGTCGTTCCCTGTCAGAAGTCCTTCAGAACTGTCTCAGGTCGGTGCACTGCAGAGTAGCTAAGTTCTCAGTTGATCATGGTACAATTCTGTTGTTCCTGTGTACAACGGTTTCCTGGTTCTGCTTATTTCACTCTGCATCAGTTCATGTAGATCTTTGCGGCTCTTTCTGAATTCATCCTACTTATCGTTTCTTATAGCTAGCATTCATTGCTGGCATATTAAAATACCGACTTATAGTCCAGATCTTGGGAATATTCTTCTTTTTTTAAGGGTAGCCAAAGCTTTAGTTTACACGTGCACCGGCAGATTGGTTCCCCAAAGGGCAGGTGCTCTCCGGCATAGTAGGGGGCAGTCCTGGTGTGCTGTCCCCCATGGTTATTAATTGATATTGACCAGTTAGCCAGACTTAATTAGCTTTTAGAAAGAATTATTTAGAATAATGTGATCATTGTAACCAAGGATAATGTTCTAAATTGACTAAATAAACTTATTCAAATGGGAAAAGAAAAAAGAAAGAATTATTTACTGGATATATTGAGAAGAATCAGTATACCTTCCCCCAAGTTGTGGCACTCTCCCATAAGTACATGCCAAATGCAGGGCAGGGCAAAGAGCCCATGTGGACAAGGGATGACTCACAACTCCTGAAGGCCCTTCGCTAGTCCTCAAGTCTTCTGGGGTCCTCCTGGAGCCTTTTCGCAGCATCCCATCCAGGTTGTTCTCAGTTCCCAGTGAAGAGAAGCAGTCATCAGCCACACGCACGTTTGTGTGTCACAGACTTTAAATGAAGCAGAGCAATTATCTAGGGGGTTCACGCCTTCACAGAAGTGCTGCCCCTGCCATGACTCATTCTTTACTTTTTAAATAGTAAAGCCTTGAATGCCACCTTTTAACAGTCTCTCCAAGGATTAAACCATTAAAGGAGCAGCTCGAGAGGCTGGATCCTGTGACTACCCCATTCATCTTGCCTTCACTTGTGCTCAAACTCAGAAGGATTTCCCCTGGAGTTGATGAGTCAATCCAGCCTGGTAAATAAATAATCAGACCAGAATTTCTTTTGGGAAATTTAGCTAAATAGTTTTGTGTCCCCCCAAAAAACAAAACAAAATGAGGGGGGGAAATTTTAAAACAGTGAAAAAGCAACTGCCCATCCACTTGGGAACAGCTGAACAAATTGGGCCATATGAATGGAATGGCACACTGTGGTGCCTTGGGACAGGATGAATATGAGGAATTTAGGAACGGGGCCAGACTTGGATTAGCTACAACAAGTAGTCTTGGTTCCAGTTTATCTCCCTCTCTAGCCTCTCCGCCCCCTCACCAGCAGCCTTGTCCATCTCGAGATGCCTTTCCCTTGGGGACTGCCCTGACCAGGAGCAGCATTTCAGGAGGGGCCTCCGCCAGGACCACTTCCCTTCCTCTCCAGGCGGAGGGTGGAATCCTCTCACCCCTAGCCCTGCTCCTTCACCAGAACTCCCCCCACTTCTCCATTTCCAGACTCCCTTTCTAATTAGAATGTAAGTTCCTTGAGTCTAGGGAGGGTGTTGTTTTCCTTTGTCACAGGCTCTGGTATATAGCAAACACTTCATAAATATTCTTATCTAGCTTGACTTCAGAGGACAAAGTTTCCTCCCCAACTCCCTAAGCAGGGGTTAATTTACAGGGCGGGCAGGCTGTCGGGGAGGTTCTGTGTGCAGTTAGGTATGTGGGAGTAGAGGACTGATAAAGACATGGCCAGGAGGGGGAATAACCAAAGAAATCCACAAGACTTTTTTCAAAAAGAAAAAAAGGGACCCTGCGCTTTAGAGCTCACATTGGCTTGGGCTACATTTCTTTTTTTAACTTGTCCCCTGCTTTCTCCTGGATAGCATCTCATAGAAAAAACTCTATGAAAACTCTAAGAAAAAAAAGCAACTGTCTGCTGGCTAAAGTTACAAACACAAGAGGGATGCTACGGACATATGCAGGGGATCCTAAGCTTGTCAAAACATTCTTCTTCTGGCTGTTTCTTTTAAGTGTGTGCGTACAGCAGGGAAAGCAAGAATTTCTTAGAAAATTATAAAGTCCCTTTAATTAGCCCTTCACACCTTCTAATACTTTATAACATATATTTGGGGGCATCCAGAACTCTTTTAAAAGAAATATGGGCTCAATGAGGTGAATAAAGACATCTTGACTTTTTTTTTTTAAACCCTCACCTTCCATCTTGGAGTCAATACTGACTCTTGGAGTCAATACTGTGTATTGGTTCCAAGGCAGAAGAGTGGTCAGGGCTAGGCAATGGGGATTAAGTGACTTGTCCAGGGTCACACAGCTAGGAAATGTATGCAATAGTATTATTTTTAAACTAATTAATTTTTAAACCCTTACCTTCCATCTTGGAGTCAATACTGTGTATTGGTTCCAAGGCAGAAGAGTGGTCAGGGCTAGGCAATGGGGATTAAGTGACTTGTCCATAGTATTATTTTTAAACTAAGTAATTTTTAAACCCTTACCTTCTGCCTTAGAATCAATCCTAGTATCATTTCCAAGACAGAAGAGTGGAAAGGGCTAGGCCATGGGGGTCAAGTGACTTGCCCAGGGTCACCGAGCTGGGAAGTGTCTGAGGTCACACTTGAACCCAGGACCTCCCATCTCTAGGCTGACTCTCCATCCACTGAGCTATCAGCTGCCCCACATCTTGATTTTTAAATTAATGTTGGTGTCAAACTTTTTTTTAATGTCCTCTGCTTATTTGCATGACTTCATGCTCATATAGATTATGTTTTCAGCCTCTAACTGGTTAAATTCTTCCCAGTTCCTTCAATAAAGCAGGCAGAGGCTCTTTCATGCCCAAAGTGCAGGATCTCAACTATCTATTTGCCAACTTTTAGCCTTGGCAGCCTAGGGACCTTGGAAGAATGTATGTGGTAATGACCCACAGGAAGTAGTTCAGGAGGAATGCATGTGTCTCCCATAAACTTTGAGACTTTTAATGATTACTGTGATGGCCAGATTCTCAGCATAGCCCAGATTAAAAAAAAAAAACAACTTTGGGAAAACTTAGAAAACTCTAATCACTTTTTAAAAACCTCCTGCTGGGATCTTATTCTAAGACAGAGTGCTTACCAGGGGAAGCAGTCCTCATAATTTTGGCCCTGGAAAAGCAAGCCCCAACATGTCAATTCCCCATGGAAACAATACCACAATATGGGGCTCTGACCCAAACCTGCCTTTTTTATAAAATGGCCACAAAATACTGTATGTTATCAACTATATATGAAATATTTCGAATATCATATATATTATTTCGCAAATAGGCCATGTGTAATATCTGATATAAATAAGTAATGGTTCACATACAAAACTATTAAATAGAACAAAGAAGCACGTTATTTTCAAGCCCACGTAACGCTCTATCTACCGCCTAACGTTCTTATCCTTTAGGGTTCCTGCTTTCATTTTACTGTGACGTGTTAGGAGGTGAGAAAGAAATGCCTTTATTAGGTGCTAAAGAGGTAGAAAGGAGCTGGTGAAATTCCAAGCTGAAGGAAACAAAACAAGCAGAGGTGAGCGTGTCTCTAGGTCGTCCGATGATCCTTAGGATCAGTCAGTCAGTCCGCAAGCACGCCTTGCATCCCCTCCTATGTGCTTATATTTGGGAGCAGCTGGAAAAAAGACCAGAGGGCTCAGAGGCCCTTCCATATTAACTTATGGAATTTGGGGTTCACACGGGCAGTGGAAAGCCACCCAATGACCTGCGGTTTGAGGGGTGGCTTTTCTTGGTTTGTTTTTTCTTTTTCTTTTTCTGACAGCAGGTAGAGTGGCAGTTAGCATGTACCTTCTAAAGCACTTGCTCCAGGGCGACTGTAAGAGGGGATGTAAATAGTCTCATCTCTCTGCTATGGATAAGAAGGCCATACCAGGGGAAGGACAATACTGTCACCCAGCAGCACTATGCACTCTAGTCTCTGACTCCACATGCCAGCCTCCCTTTAGGAGGATAAATAGCCCTCAACCCGTGGGGACAAAGCAGCTGACCCCTTGGGGGAGTGGGGAGAAGACAGGGTATATCAGCAAACCTAACAAACCCCAATACTGCAGAGCACACTGCTGGAAATAAAACAAAGAGCTTATCAAAACACTGGACAGACTGAGGATGCTGGCGTTATGGGGACGTGAATGCAACAAGATTCATCTGAGATCTTTAGGAACAACCTCTCCCTACGCTAAGTTTTGCCACATGGCCTAGAAATCTGGAATAATAAACTCCAAGGGACTAATTTGGGGAAGGCACTCCATAGCTCTCTGGGGTTTTCTGGAGTCAAACTTTTTACAGCCAGCTTTTCCCAGAGAAGGATGAATTAGGACCTCCATTCAGGATTCCCCGTCTCTGGGACCCAGAGGAATTTTCACTCAGGAAAATTTAATTTCTCACCTGAAGTGGGGGAGGGCTGATGTCCAGTCAACAGAGGAGACAGTTTCCGTGGTTGGAGGAAATGGCTCCATCCATGAGGTCATAGATCTATTAAACTATCCTGCTGAAATTTATAGCATCCTAGCTTAAGATCTCAAAGAGTCCTCAGAAGTCCTCTCTTTCCAACACCTAATTTCATAGAGGAGGAAGCTGGGGTCTGGAAAGGCTGAGTGATTGGAGCGAGGCCACACAGGTTGGCAGGAAGTGACCGAGCTGAGATCCCGACCCACGTCCTCTGACCTGGCCCAGGGCTCATGGCGCCATGATGTTGCCTCGCAAAAGGAAAACCAGATTCTGAACTAGAAATAGCGTCGCTTTGGGCAGTACCAAAGAATCACAGAGCCCACTTCTTGGGAAAGGCAAAACATACTGTAGGATATGAATGGGATGATTACTGTCCCCAAGGAACAATGAGCAGGATGGGAACCGAGAGCCACTCAAGAGAAGTGAAGCCGATGAAAGAACCTGGAAAGCCATAGAGACTGTGACAATGGCTTTGAGTCAAAAAGGAATATTGCAAAACTATAATGAGCAACCTTGTCCCCAAGAACAGGTGCCCCCTTCTTCTCTGGCAGGCAGAGGGAGGGATTCTGCCAATGTGGAACACCGGATAAGTCAGATTTTTAAGCTATATTGGTGTTTGACTGAATTTTTTTTCACTTTGTCCCCAAGAACAGGTGCCCCCTTCTTCTCTGGCAGGCAGAGGAAGGGATTCTGCCAACGTGGACACACTGGATAAGTCAGATTTTTAAGCTATATTGGTGTTTGACTGAATTTTTTTCGCTTTCTTTCCTCTTTTTCCCCTCCTCCCCCCAAATTCTTTATTGTTAAGAGATGGCTATTTGGGAGATGAAAGGGAGAAAACTGAAAAAACAAAAGAGAAGAAAAATTTGACTTAGAAAAAGAAATGCTGCTAATCAGTGTATGGGAGATGTGCAATTTTACGTGCAATTCTCTGCTTTATTCTGCAACATGGATGGAAATGCTTCTTTTAGTTGGTGCTTGCTAAGTAGTTAAATGAAGAGGGAAGGGAAGAAGAAAGTGGTTACAAAGTGCTAAGCTTAAACTTTCTGGCCAGAATCTGTTCCTGCCAGTCAAGAACAAGGAACAAAGTAGAAGTGTTTGGGCCCCTCCCTCCACTGCCCGCCATTAGTAATTTCTAAGAATAACTTGGCGCTCTCAGGCTGGAAATTCTATCCTGGCTTTAGTCACTATGACAACTGTTCCTCCTGATCCCTCTCCTCTCCAGTGTTGATGAACTGGTTGGAACAGGTCTGGGTTAGAGAACTGCTTTTATTCCTCATCCCCACTCAGGCTCTATGTGTGCCAGCTGACTGCCAAAAGCCATGGTAACAAACATCCTCCAGGAGGGTTGGAGTTGTTTCTCTGCCCAAACTCCCCCCCTCCCCAAAGATTTTTAAATGCTGCTATTTAAATAAATTAAATATTTAAATAATCACTTAAGGGGAAGAAAACTGGATCCCCTCCTTTTTCTACCTAAGAAATGAAATTATAGATTTATGGGCATTTGTGGAGTCCACTGAACTCTGGTCCCTAGGATGGCATTGATCTCAGAATAATACATAAGAGCAAAGCAGGAACATATTGGAGCTTGGTGCCACATTTTGCAAAAGTCTTCAAGCCAGTCTTCCCAGTGCATTTCAATAATGATAAACACAATGCACATTTGTATAGTGTGTTAAGTGTGCAAGGCACTTTTCTCCTAATTCCCAAAGAAGAGACTATTATATCCGAAGGTCTACTATTCTGCATTTTATAGATAAGGAAATGAGGGGTTCATAGAGGTAAAGATTTGTTCCAGAGCTCAAAGCTAATTAGTCAGAGCCATCCAGTCAGGATTCGAACCCAGATCTCTGCCATCTCTATGTTTAGCATTTCCTCACTCTCACACTGCCTCTCAAGAAATCATGTTAAATTCAAATGGAAAAATAAATAAATAAAAAAACAAAACAAACAAAAAAAGAAATCATATGTTTAAAAAATTAAAACACACTTGGGAATTTGTTCAATCTGCCTTTGTCCATTTGTAAGAAGTGGGTACTTGTCCATGCCAGTCCTGGCCAACCTCAAGTCCACCCAGGTAGGTTTGGAGGTCCCTGAAGGACAGTGCTTTGATGTGTCTGGAAGGAAAAGGCATTCCTGAGAAATAGAGAGACTGCTAGGAGAAAGGAGAGCCAGTGAGAAGAGGCCTGGCTTCAGTATGGAAAGGCCAATGAAAGCCCCATGAGCTTCAGGGACGTGGGGAAAGTCAGCATCCCAACATGTCCCTTGATTCCCAGCCCTGCAATTCCAGAGACGTGGGATTTCTCTAGTGAGAGAGATCACTCTTTCCTCCGCCTAGTCAAGGTTTCACCTCATATCCAAGCCACAGAGTTCCTTTTCTCTTGTGTATTTTATCCCCTACATCAATCTCGATCACTCCCCCAATCACCATTTGATTGCTTCCTTCCATGTTTGCTTGCTGGTCCTAACTGCCCTTGGTTTGGTGGGAGGGGAGCCAAACTGGCCCTGGTGCAGGGATGACCCCTCTGGCCTGGAATGAAACTCCTTCCCCAACCCAAGTCACCAGAGAAGGTGGCTTTGGCTCTGAATCCAAAAGGAGCCTCATATTCCTGGACTGAAAATATCTTCTGTGTAATAGATAGGCCTAATTCTAGCCCACTCCCCCTCTTGAAGATAGACAAGGGAAGGAGTAATCACCAATCCCAGCTGCTCTTCTAATCTCCACAAAGGAGGAAATAGCAATCTCCCCTGGAGACACGGCAGTCCAGATCATGTTTAAAAATATCCATGCTCTACCCATCTCAGGTCCTTTGGGCCTGGTTCAAACTGTCTCACACTTAGGTGGCCCCTCAACCACAGAAGGTTTCTGATGCCAGTAGGAGCCCAGTTAGAAAGGCGAGGAAAGGCATGAGGCCCCATCTCTAGCACTCATGGTCCTAAGCTAGCTCTTCTAGAGGACAGCTTCCTCAGGCTCAAGGTCCTTGCTAGCTTTGCACTCCTACCACTAGAGCTTAATAGTCAACCAACAGACATGATGAGCAGAGCCAAGCACCAAGAGCTGTAAAGCTGGGGTGGGGTGTGCTCCTCCCCAAATGTATGGTGTCAGTGAGGAAAGTGGGTACATCAGCAGAGAACCCCTGGCCTGCGTCCTCTTGGGGTGTCTTCACACTGCTTTCCTAGGACCCAGAGTCTGTGCAGGACAAGTCTCAGGGCTGGGGTCCCTGGGACTGCTTGTTTCTACAGCCAGAATCCCAAGGGCTGAGAGGCATTCTTGCCTGGATCTGCAGCTGCCAGAGGTCACACTTTTCAAAGCAGTCTCCTGCCTCAATGATTCCTGTTGTTTGTTTGGTTGTTTTTTTTGCTCTAGGCTGGGTGTAAGGTTTCCTAGGGTGAGGAGCTCTGGAGCAAGACTTTTAACCCTCAACTTTCAGCCAAAGCAGGGGGAGGGAGAAGAGGGCATTCTTCCCTCCCCAAAGTCAGGATAACAAAGTAACGACTGGTGAGCATAAATAATATTTTAATGAAAAAGGATTGTATTTTTCAAGGCAAAAAAATCATGAGAAGAGTGGCATTATTTTACATGTTTTTGCAGATCTTTTAAGTGTCTCTAACAGAAGGATGTCTGCATTCAGTTGGTGATAAGTTGTTTTGCTTGAAGTATCTAAAGAAAATTTGGCTTTGGCTTCACACAGATATATATTGGAAAACAAAGGAATATTTTCAAAGGCATATAACATTTTAGTATTAGTTTGAAAATAGTTTTGACCTCAAGAACTCCCTGAAGGGTCTTAGGGATTCCCAGGAATAAACAAACCACACGTAAAGAACTAAAACTTTATAGAATTAGACATAATAATAAAATTTGTTTGGAGGAAAAAATCCCAGTAATATTTAGAGAAATAATTTAGGTTGGCATTGTCATATCAAATTACAAAACATTTAATTATCAAAAGCATCTGGACTTGGGATAAAAAATAGAAAAGTTGGTTGGGGAGTAGTAGAGAGAAACAGGACTTAGAATGAAATCTACACAGTAGAATCTTGTCTTTGACCAATCAAAGAAAACAAGGCTCAAAAACTAGGGAAGAACCTGATCCTCAATGAGAAATTGATGAAAACAATTTGGAATTATATTTTAAAAAATAAAATGGATCAGTTTTGACTTGGTCATCCCATAAGTTATTAACAAGAAAAACACTATAGATAGATATTATTCATATTAACACTATTTGTATCAGCAAATAATAGAGGAAGGGACCATGCTTCCCCATCACTGTGGGAATTGCTAACTAAACTGGTAGATTTATGAAGAGAAAATAGAGGCTCACTCTCTCAAACTAGAGGACTGCTAGTAGGTCACTTCTAGAGAACAAGGCTGGTGCTCCCCTCAGTACTCCAGGGGTAGTCCCAAGTGGGTAAGGGCTGTTTTTTCTACAACTCTAGCTCTTTCTTTGGATGCATTCATTCCCATTAATAATAGTCTCACCTCAAGTAAATATTTCCCTAATATCATCTAGTCAGAAATGACTCTACCAATGTAATTTCTTCTCAATATCAAGGCAATCCATTATCTTTAAGAAAGAGATCATTACTGAAAAAGTAGAGCAAAGACAGAATTCCCCCAACCTCAGAAACCTGAAAGCACTCTTCCTGCTACTTTGCTCCCAGAATAGAGTGAACTTAAATGTTTCGTAGTAACTGCCAACATTCTCCCCATCCAGTTCACCAGGGGGACATGCTCCACCCAAGGCTGGGTCCATCCTCAAGCATCCCTCCTCACCTGGTAGTCTGCTCTACACTCCAGTTGCTGGACTTCTGATGGGCCTGCAAATGTTCTGGAGCTCATGAGGTCATGACTCCAACAAGCCACCTCTAGCATCACTCATCTAAGATCAGGAAGGAAGAAACAGACCCACCGTGTCCCAGGCATTCAGCAACCAGATGGAGAAGCTCCTCCACCCAGAGGCTTCCAGACTCTGTTTCTTCTCTTGGAAGGAAGCTGAGCTTTCATGTGCTCATTGTCACACACTTCCTCCTAGCCCAGCTTTGGTGCCCATGAGGTAAGCTCGAAAAAATCAAAGAGAGCCTCACACGTTCTGAAGGGGCAGAGGAAGGGCTTCTTCACTGTCCCACCCTGTACTTGCAGCAAGCAGGTTCCCAGAATTTCAAAGTAGTTTGGTGGTAGGCAGAGCCTCTGTTTCTGCTTGCTAGAAAGCTGGGGCCCCCACTGGCCATTTTCCATCACCCCATTTCATAAAAGGTTAATAGTAGGATATTATTGTGCTATAGAACTGATGAAGATGGGAAATTCAGAGAAATACATGGAGGAGACTCCTATGGCACTACATATACTAAACCTAGAAGAATCCAAAGAAGAAATGTATGCAAGTAGTACAACTATGTAAATTAGAGCAATTTAAAAAGCAATGAAACACTGATCTAAAACACTGGTATTTCCAACAAATGGAAAACTACTAAAATGCAAGGTTGCTTGTGCTATCAGTTGTACTCATCCATATGACTTTCTTTCTTTTTTTTTCCTTTTAAATATTATTTTATTTGGTCACTTTCGACCATGATTCATTGGAAACAAAGATCTTTCTTTTAAATAAAAAATCAGAGTCATTAATTTGCTGGCATTGTACATTATGGAGACTTAGGGAGTATTCTATATTCTGTATGATTATGAAACAAAATTTACTAATACAATTTAAAGAACTATTCAGTAAGCCTGTAGAGAACGGAGGAGACAAACCATAAATGGAATAATTAAAAAAGAAGAGGTATATTACAATTATGTATATTTTACACAAACTTTTTTTTTCCTGGAAAGTGTTCTATTCACAAGTCCCCACCTTATTTGGGGATTTCCTAACTTCAAAAACTCCTGCCCCAAATACCCTCCCCCTCTCCATATCAAAATCTTCTGGGAATGTTTTCCTGAACTCTCCCACTTCTTAAATTGAATTGAGTTCTCAACGGATGCAGAATGAAATCACTGGAGTCAGGACAACAATTTTGACAAAAACCCAATTGTAAAGAATGGCTACCCAGAGAGACTTAAGATCAATACAAGGCAATCCATAACTCCCAGAGGACTGGGGAAGAAATGCTTACCCACCTCCTGACCTAGAGGTGATGAGTTCAAGGGGGGAAAATGAGGCATATATTTTCAGATGAGGTCAATGTAGCAATTTGTTTTTTTGATAACTCCTATTACATAGAAGGGTTTTGTTTTTCTTTCAATTGGGAGGAGGGAAGAGATAAGATTACCAAAATGGGGGGGGGGGATGGACTAAGAAAGTCACTGAAGCATTTTTTAAAATGCACTGCAAAACCCCCCCAGAGAAACAAGCAAGGCTGCTTTGAAAAATAATATGCTAATTTATTGTGTATTTTAAAAGAAAAGTAATCTGTATGTTATATTAATTTGAAGCTTCAGGGACAATCCTCTTTTTCTGTTTTCTTTTGTAGGTGGAAACATTTAGCTTACCTTCTGTTTAGATTCAGAACATCCCCTCCCTCTCCCCTGCCCCCTCCCCAAGGCAGCTCTTCCATCCTGATCAAGCTCTTGGTGTCTGGCCACTGGACATGGCACTGGACTCTGGAAGAGAAAGCGAGGCTGCCAACGTTGTGGAACGCTGTCTCACTTAGATCCAGTTCATGCACAAGCCAAGACATCTCCCTGCAACATCCGTGGTCCTCTTGGGAAACAAAGGATGAACCACAGCATTTACTCAATAAATCAAAATTCCTCAAATATTATAGTCATCACATTGTGTGTGTAAAGCAGATTCCGAATCAATATTTGTTCAATGAAATCCGAGACCTGAGTAAAGAACACGGTAAGGTCTGTGGAAAGACATTAAAGAAATCCACTATTTATTGAGCATCTCTAATATGCAAGCCATTGACTGGCACCATGCGGGCTGCGAAATCGGGGTAAGCAGGGGTCCTGCCCACAGGAGCTCGCGGGAAGTTTGCTGTGGAGCTGGGAGCACACAGAACACAAGCCCACTATTTACTGCTTAGCAAGAAACCTTCCAGGGCTCAGGTTAACCGCCAAGATTCCGTAGGGAAGTGTGGAGAGGAGGAGGATCAAAGAGGCCCTCAGTATTAAGGGATTCTATAAGGGATGACAAAAGGGAGATGAATTTTAATCAGGTGCAAATAAATAACAAGAGAAGGGGGAGGGGGAGGCAAAGAGATGCAGACAAAAACACCCAAAGCAGATTGGACCAAGCAGGAATCACTTTCAGCTGAAGTGATTATAATAGGCTTCTGGAAGAAGCCATGGCAGACCTGGGCTTTGAAGGAAGAGAAAGACTCCCCAGGAGATGCAAGAGGAATGCATTCCAGGGAGAGAGGCCAGCCTGCTGGAAAGCCGCGGATGGCAGCAGATTGACTTCATCTCCTGCTAATGCATCTCCTTGGTGGAGGTGGGGGGCTTGTGACGGCGACGGGAAGAGCTAAGGCTAGAAAGGTCACTGAGTCCCAGATTGTGGAGGCTCTTCAATGCCACAAGAAGCGGTTTTAATTTTTTCCTTCCAAACATCTTCCCCGGTGCTGAGCAGAGAAGGACCCTGTGTATGCATTAGAAAATGGCATCTTAATTCTGTGTGAAAGATGGAGCAGAGAGGCAGGGAGGGACCCGAGTCAGAAGGCAAGAAATAAGCTTTGAACTCAGACAATAGTCACTGTGGGATTGGAGAGGAATGGTCAGACCATGAGACAGAGAACAAATTAGGCAGACAAGTTAAAGGAGTAGCCTCTAGGAAGAGGGTGAATCTTTTCTTCTTATCTTTCGTATTCCAGGTACCAAGATGTGCTTTTTCAATGCCAAATATCTTAGTTACTTGAAGAAAAGTAAGAACTCTTTCAGGGAGACAACAAGAAACGGTGTAAGACGTACAAGAGCTAGAGCCAAAAGATTTGGGTTCAAATCTCACCTCTGATGCTTACTAAAAGTATGACCATGGGCCAATCGCTCCCCTCCCCCAGTTTCCCACTTTGTAATATTGAGGGATGTGGGCTTGATGGCCTCTGAAGTCTCTTCTACCTCCAGAGCTAGGATGCTAAGGATCTCTTTGATAGCTGACCAATCTTGAAGGAGTCTTCTAATTTCTGACCAATTTGGATACATTTCTAAAGAGGAATAAGATTCACTTTGAATTCCCTGTCCTTTCTTGGAAGAAAATGATAGTGGAAAAAAACTCTTAAGATGAAAACATCTTGGGGGCAGCTGGGTGGTCCAGTGGACTGAGAGCCAGACCTAGAGATGGGAAGTCCTAGGTTCAAATGTGGCCTCAGACACTTCCCAGCTGTGTGACCCTGGGTAAGTCACTTACTCCCATTGCCTAGCCCTGACCACTCTTCTGCCTTGGAACCAATACACAGTATTGATTCCAGGATGGAAAGTAAGGGTTTAAATTAAAAAAAAAAAAGATGAAAACATCTTTTGCAGTTGCCGTGAATGAGGTCTATAGTTCACAAAGCCACTGGGTTTGCAATTTGAAAAAGAGAAATGTAAAAAAAAAAATCAACTGACTTGAATCTTTTTTTTTTTCTGAGATATGTGAAACAGGAAACTTCAGGTTTCTGTATAGCATCAAGCCTCTCACTTGGGCTACTATGCTCACAAACCAGTTCCATCTCATAAGAGAATATGCATTAGGTGTTTTTGGAAAACAATTTTCTCATTGACTTGAATACTGTGTGCATAATAACCCACAGAATTTTGATGTTTTCAAAAACACTTGATTTTCTATGATCAAGACTGAGAAATAAACAACTGAGAACACCCCTGACCTCAAGGAGCTTCTGGTAAAGTAGGTAAGATTTACAAAAGTAAAAGAATCCTAAAATTTCTAGGGAAAAAAAAAGGTTCTTTCTCTTTTTTGCAGGTTGAGGCTATTCCTTTGTGTAACTTAAAATGCCATGTTTTGCTTCTCTAGAGGTCATTCAGTTCACGCTGACCAAATGTTTGACCAGTGGCACTAACCGTGCTGGGAGAAACCGTGGCTAATGAAGCTTCTCGTGAGATAGGGGAGAAAGCATGACCCCATTTCTCTGTGTAACCCCCAGCATGCCTGTGTGCCTCCTGTGAATGAACAGAGGGTTTCTGCACATGGGGGGGGGGGGGGTTGTCAGGACTAGATTGGGGTTTTGGAATGGCAGCCTAGAGCCTAACCTCTCCCAAGGGCATGGCTGAGCCCCACTATGGAAATTCTGGGCTCCCTGAAAAGCTGGAAATTCTGGGGTCATTGGAGAGGAAGGGAACTCACTTGTTCTATCCCCGAGGGTGACTTTCTTTGGTTCTGGCCCCAAGCTTTTTTGGGGGGGGCTGGTTGTGAGTACTATTCACAGGGTCTGCCCAGAGGGTCGGACTGGGGGGAGCCTGGGGGACATTGTCGGGATGCCAACAAGTGCTGACCAAGGAGGAGAGAACGGGGCTTCTGCCACGTGAGAGGAACATCGGCCATACACCTGCCATCCTGGTTGGGCCCAGCCCCTTTACCAGCTGCTTCCCCAGAGGGCACAGACTAGACCAACGCAAGGGGGGTGGCGAGGCCCTAATGGAGGCCCTGGGGTCTTCCCTGGGCACGTGGAGAGCCCTCAGTCAATTATGAGCCACCTCCCTCGAGAGCCCTCGGGACATTGAGTCCGCTACCTAGCCTTCCGCCTCCCCACTTCCGGTCTCCAGTAAGTCCCGCCCACTGGTCCTACCTCCAGTCGGGCCTCCCCTTGGCGTCCCCTCAGGACAACCTCCTCGGTCCACTCCTTCCATCTTCTCTTTGGAGACTTTCTCCAGCTAAGTCTCACCCTCTAGGGGCCTTCTTCTCGGTCCCCTGGGCTCTTCCCCTCAGGGCTCCCCTGGGGCCTCTCCCTCTCTCTAGCCCCCCCTGGGCTCCCCTCCCCCTCCCTCCTCAGCCATTTCATCCCCCCCACGGGGCACGGGCCTGCGCCTCCCAGAGCCCGCCCCCCCCTTGGTGACAGTTGCTGGGAGGCCGTCCCCGCCCCAGTCCCTGCCCCGCCCCAGGCCCTGCAGGACGTGGCTTGACACCTGGCAGGTAACCCCGGGTTCCTGGCGGCTGCGTGAGGGGAGGCGGGGTGGCTGGTCCAGGTGGTCTGGGTGAAAGGCCGGGGCAGGCCGTGGGGCCGTGGTTGGGGAGGGCGCGCCAGGGTTCTCCTTCCAGGGATGGGCGTTTCGTGGTAGGCTGTTGGAAGCCCCCGCTTCCGGCCTCCCAGCTAGCGCCTGTCCCTGGGATAATGGCGGCAAGGCCCAGAGTTTCGGGTTATCTGGGCCGGGGGGGGGGGGGGGGGGGCGTCGGGTGTGGAAGTTTTAGCCGCCAACACCTGGTGTGGGACTGAGATGGGGCCGTCGGGCAGCTCCGGCCCCCCAATAGCGCGCACCTCCTTGTGGGTGTCAAGGGGGTGAAACAGGCAAGGTAACAAGCTCCTTCCATTCCCAGGCACTCGTCTAACTTCTGGGGATGCCC
This sequence comes from Monodelphis domestica, assembly GCF_027887165.1. NCBI lineage: Eukaryota > Metazoa > Chordata > Mammalia > Didelphimorphia > Didelphidae > Monodelphis > Monodelphis domestica. The sequence goes on from NC_077233.1 coordinate 14,981,075, forward strand.
AAAGAGGCCAAGGACTGGCCCCAGCCCCCGAGGCGCCCACAGCCTAATGGGGAAATCATCCACTCCCCTTGCCAGCCCCAGGGAAAGGCTTCTTGCAGAAACGGAGTTTTAGCCGGAGGATGAGGAAGGAAGAGATTTCCAAGCGCAGGAGATAGTGTGTTGGGAGAGTAGCAGCAAGGGGAGAGTATTTGTCTTTGGATCTTAGAGTATGTGGCTAGTTGGCTTAGTGGGTAGGGAGTCAGGCCTGGAGAGGTCCTGAGTTCAAATCTGGACTCTTACATTTCCTAGATGTGTGACCCTGGGCAAGTCATTTAACCTCTATTTGCCTTAATCCATTGGAGAAGAAATGGCAAACCATTCTAGTATCTTTCCTAAGAAAACCCTATGAACAGTATCACAAAAAGTCAGATATGACTGAACAATGAACTACATGTAAGCGAAAGGTCGGTTGAAGGGCCGGATATAGTGGTGGATGGATGTTAAGGACTGGAATCCTTAGGCTGTGCGTGTAAGTCAGATGACAGTGCTCTGGGACTTCAGAGTTGAAAGGCAGGGAAGATGGAGGGCCCCAGGATACAGTTCTGGTAGACCTTTCAGTTACGAAAAGGTATGCAATTGTTGACTCCCATCTCATCAAGAGGAGAGGATTCCCCTGCCGGTGGCTGGTCTTCCTTCCCACTGCCTCGCCATCCAAGACAGGTTACTAATGGGAAGGGACAAGAAGGTGGGGCTCCCCAGAAACTAGTTAATGCAATCCAGAACTTAGGTGAAAAGAATGATCTAATCTTCCACTCAGCCACATACACAAACGGTCAAACCCTTGATCTCAACGACATCCATGAACTCTGAAAGTCACTTACCTTTTTTTATTCAAAAATATTTTATTTTCCCAATTACTTATAATAACAGTTTTCAACATGTTTTCTGAAATTATAAGATCCAAATTGACTCCCTCCCTTTCTTCCCTCCCCCCTCCTGGAGATGGTAAGTAATTTGATCTGGATTATATATGTATTAGCATGCAAAACATACTTCCATGTGGGTCATTGCTGTAAGAGACTACTCCTATAAAGCCAAAACCTCAAAATAAAACTATAAATAAATGAATGTGGAAGATAGCATGCTTTGATTGGCATCTGACTCTAACAGTTCTTTCTCTGGAGGTAGAGAGTATTCTTTTGCCTTCAGAATTGCCCCAGATCATTGTATTGCTGAGAGCAGCTAAGTCTTTCGCAGTTGATCATCCTACAACACTGCTGCTACTGTGTACAATGCCTGGTTCTGCTTGTTTCACTCTGTAGCAGTTTATGTAGAGCTTTCCAACTTTTTCTGAAATCATTCTGCTTATCCTGAAATTCATTTATCTGATCACAGTTTTGTTATTCCATCTCTCCCTCTGCCTTGCAAACCCTATGCCCTATTTTTAAATTTTTTTATTTGTATTTTTTAAACAAACATTTGCCTTCTGTCTTAGAATCAATACTGTACATTGGTTTCAAGGCAGAAGAGCAGTAATGACTAGGCCATGGGAGTTAAGTGACTTGTCCAGGGTCACACAGCTAGGATTGGAAGCCAGATTGGAAGCCAGGATCTCCCACCTCTAGGCCTAGCTCTATCCACTGAGCAGCCTAGCTGCCCTCAATGCCCTGTTCTTCATAACACACAGGATCTCTATTCCTTTCATCCTAGAGTTGTTTTTTTTGGTTTGTTTTTAGGGATAAAGCATGTACTTTCTTCTCCATCTTGACCCTAGGTAAGCCAGTTCAACTCTACACTGGCGTCTTCTTGAGTCCCTTGGCTCATTTTACCACTGATGTTGCCCTGCCAAACTTTAGCCTTGGATCATTCCCACTATTTCCTTCCTTCCTTCTTATACACAGGTTGCTGAAAGAAGCTGGAGAAAATCATGAAATCATGCTGACTGGATCCATTGCAAATTTATGTAACATAATCCCAACTAAGCCCTTATTGTTGTAAGGCAAGTTTTTTCCTATCTCCCTAAGCACTCAGTATCCCAACTCATCACAGTAGCTCTTCAAAAATTGCTCCTCAAACTTCCCATGGCTCCCTCTACCCCTATCTTCTTAACTGAGAACCACTGAGGCTGTTCACAGAAAACTCCCTCATGCTCACATCACAAAGATGCTCTTTGCCACCATCTCTTCATTTGTCTTGTCTCACATGAAGAGGTGGTCCTTCTCCTTGCTAATGATAACTCATCATATGCAAGAGCGACCAATTCTATCCTATCTTCTCCAAAAGGTTAACTCCTCTGTCATCTTCACTCTCTCATATGTCTACAGTCTCTCCCTAGCTATTATCTGCTTCTTTACAACCAACAAGCATGCCTATGATGCTCCTATCCTCAAAAGACCCTCACTTGATCCATCCATTCTCAAAAACTATAGGCCCATATCCAATCTTTTGGGCAAAACTCCTTGAAAATGCCATCTATGATAACTACCTCTACTTTCTTTCCTTTCACTCTCTGCGACTTTTTGCACATCAGGCTTTTGGCCTCATTATTCAACTGAAACAACTCTTTCCAAAATTCCTGACCTTTTTGTTGTGAAATCTAAAGGCCTTTTCTAGATCTTCATCTTTCTTGACTTCTGTATAGCATTTGATACTTTCTTCAGCTTGATCTTACATCTTGAGGTTTTTATGACACTGTTCTTTTCTGTTTCTCCTTCTCAGTCTTTGCTGGATCTTCATCCAGGTCACAAATGCTAACGCGGGTATCTCATGGACTCTGTCCTGGACCCTTCTCTTCTGCCTCTCCCTGGTTCATTTGGTGATCCCAGAAATTCTTGTGGATTCAATGATCATTCTCTGTGCTGATGATCCTCAGATCTTTTTTTTTAGCTCTAACCTCCAGTCTTGTGTCTCTAGCTGCCAATTGGACATCTCACCTTGGATGTCCAGTGAATATCTTAAACCTAGCATCTCCAAAACTGCATTCATTCTCTTTCCCCCCAAACCCTCCCCACTTCCAGACTGCCCTGTTATTGTTAAGGGCACTACTGTCCTCCCAGTCACCCCGGCTCTCTGAGAGCGTAGGTGTCGTCTTCAACTCCTTATCATTTCTTACCCTTCATTTACAGCCTGTTGTCAAGTCCTCTTGATTCCACCTCTGTATGCCTCTCACATTTCCTCTCTTCTCTCCCCTGACATTGCCACCACTCTGGCCCAGGCCCTCATCACTATATATCTGGACAAAATGATCTGGGCGTTTTCAATGGCTGCCTTCCATGCTTACAATAGTCTCCTTCCTCATCAACAGATCCTTGCTTCCCTGTTTTCCTTCAAGTCCAAACCAAAATCGCCCCCCCTACAAGCTTTTCCCAATCCCCCCCTTTTTTTGGGGGGGGGGTAAACCTTACCTTTTGTTTGGCAAAAGAGTAAAGACAGACAATGAGAGTTAAGTAACTTGTCCAGAGTCACACAGCTAGGAAGTGGGTGAGGCCACATGTGAGTCCATGGCCTCCGGACTCCAGGTCTGGCACTGTATCCACTGAGCCACCTAGTGCCCCTCCCAATCCCCTTAATTCTAGTGTTTTCCTTCTGTTGATTATTTCCAGTTCATCCTCCAGACAGCTTGTAGTAGGCATTTGATAAATATTTATTGACTGACTCACTGAATCAAATTGTGATGAGACCTGAGTTTTTGTTTATTGTCGCTGTCATTGTACCAGGGTCCTTGATGACCTTTTCAACCTTGATTATGCCTGGGAAGAGAGGCTTAAGTTCTGGATTCCTCTGGCAGGTGAAAAGGAAGAGAGAAAAAGGGATGTCCCTGGCTTTTCTGGTTGGAATATGGTTCTTTGGGGACTAGTGTCTCAAGACAACTGAATATCCTGAACGTGGTGTGGTGTATCAGACTTGTCGTCATTGGGTTGGTCTTGTTCATACTTTTCTTGAAATATTTTCCCTTCTAGATCAGACACTGTTGTAAGTGGTCAGCAGAGATTGTCTGCTTCTAGAATGTATGAGTTTGCCACTAAGCAACAATTATAAGGGTAGTTACTGAATGGAGAACAGTGAGAGGTGGAGAATATGCTAGGCATCACACTCCCAAACTGGCTAGATTGACAGCATGTTTAAATCCCCCCCACAGTGGTTTGAAATGAGATGGCCTCTCAGTTCTTAAGGCCTGACCCTTCCTTGTCAGCTCTCCAATAAATTTTCAAGTCTCCTCTAATTAGATATGTGCTCTGTAAGAATCTGTTGGTACCACTGAACTGAAATGTGAATTATGATGAATTTTGCAAGCTGTCTTCCTCCTGTATTGTTTTAAGTAGTGAATTTCTCTCCTTCCCAGTAACTTTCAATATTTGATACTACAATGCTGTTATTTTATTTTGTGATGATTATTTTATTGCTTTAGTGTTTGTTTTGTAATGTTACAAAAAAAAGATGTGGGTATGTCATAATATAAACTGGTATGGTTAGAAAGATAAGAAAAGAACAGAGAAGGAAGATTTTAGAAAGACTTGGAACTTAATTGGTACAAAAGAGGTTTTGTGTGTGTGTGTGTGTGTGTGTGTGTACTAAATGGTTTTCATGTAAATCAGTTCCAATACCTGAAGATTATTGATGTTAAGCTTTACCTTGTTTTAAATGTATGATGGAATGTACTCCATGTTGTAGGTGTTCCTTATAGCATCATTGTAATTCACAGGAAAGATTATGTTGAAACACCAACCTATCATTTAAGGGGAAAACATTAATCCACCTATTAGAGTATTCTGACTAGAACATCCAAATGTTAAACCAGTTTAGGTAGATACTAGATTACTGGTACCATTAGAGACACTGAGGTAGAGGTGTGGCCTTTCTCTTTATTCTCCATTGTTACCTGTTAGACCCATAGACTTATATATCTCTTTCTAAAAAAAAAAATCATTTATCTAATTAATTTAGAATATTTTTCCATGGTTACATGATTAATGTTCTTTCCCTCCCTTTCTCCCCTCCTCATAGCCAATGAGCATTTCCCCTGGGTTTTACATGTACCATTGATCAAGACCTATTTCCATATTATTACTATTTGCAATAGAGTGATCATTTAGAGTTTACATCCCTAATCATATCCTCACTGAACCATGTGATCAATCATATGTTTTTCTTCTGTGTTTCTGCTTCCACAGTTCTTTCTCTGGATGTGGATAATGTTCTTTCTTATAAGTAACTAAAGATTGTCCGGGATCATTGCATTGCTGCTAGTGGAGAAGTCCATTATATGAGATTGTGCCACAGTGTATCAGTCTCTGTGTACTTTCACTCTGCATCACTTCCTGGAGGTCGTCCCAGTTCACATGGAATTCCTCCAGTTCATTATTCCTTTTAGCACAAAAGTATTCCATCACCATCAGATACCACATTTTGTTCAGCCATTCCCCAAACAAGGGACACCTCCTCATTTTCCTTTTTTTTGGCCACCACAAAGAGCAGGGCTATATCATATATCTCTTGAATAATGTGAAGTTCAAATGTACCAGATAGCACAACTTGATGGCTAGAGAGGGAGTCTTGAAGCTATTGGTAAATGCTGGTGACCCATCCTCCCTATGAGCCCAGGGCAAATCCACTAACTTCTCAGTGCCTGGAGCTATCTTGTAAAACAGTAAATGGCTGAGAAGGGGGCTAATCAAACTGCTTTGGTGGTAGTTGGGGAAATGTTTCATTATACCAGTGAAATCAGGACCAGTTCCTAACTCCTACAATATACAAAATCGTTTTAAATGAAAAAAAAAATTTTTTTTTGCCTGGGATCAGATCAAAGAGGGTTGTGGGGGATTTTGTTCCAAAATGATTTTTCATAAGAATTTTGGAACTTTCAGATCCACAACTGCCAGAAAAAAAAAATTTCATTTTTTATCACAGAGCCCTTCTTGCAACAAATCCTTATTTATATGATGAATCTTTATGCTTTAGATGAATCTGTATCTGTATCACTATGCACATATGTGGTCAAGATACACAAGTATTTAAAAAAAACTTTTGATAAGAATCGGTCATTTTCCAAATTGATGCATGAACAGATGCTTAATTGTGTTATCATATGATGACATGAAATGTATGCAAAGAAGGCAGTGGTGAGCTTTGGTCTTTGAAACAAATTGGAGAACCCTTAAATCCCTGTATTGATTCGGCTACACTCTGCTGCCCAGAATCAGCTCTTGTCTTTCCCATCCAGACTGTAGATGAGGAAAGGATTTGTGGAAGCAGTAAACTCTGAGAGGAAAGGATGGGGTAGAGCAGTTGATAGGGCAAGGAGGAGAGCCTTTCCTTCCTTGGAGACTGGAACAAAGGAGCAAACTGGGGAATGATGTTGGGTTTGTAAAGGTGTAGGATTAGGAAGAAGGGACTTGTGGTCCATATAGCCTCATTTTTCTTTTCCCAGCAACAGAGAAGGGAAGTAGGGAAAGGGAGTGGTAGGAATAGTTTGATAAAATTTCAAACCAATACTAAGGAGAATGTAATAACCAATTAAAGAAGATTAAAAGGTTGATATGTAGTAGCTGAGGGCCCAGTTGAGATTAGATAACAGATATGTAGTGGAGCCAGGCAGCACATTTGTCCAACTTTCTTTAGGAGTAATCAACAACACATTGGAGCAAATAGGATGGATGGTGAAAATAATCCAAGGTTGGGGTTTAGAAAGGGATGGTAGACAGTCTAGGAGAGGAAGAGAACTTAAGATAACTTCTGGAAGTTAGGATTTTGAATTGAGAAGAAGTGAGATGCCTTAGGAAAGCAAGGAGGGATGGGATGACGAGGTGGCAGTGAGGAGGACTAAGAAAAATTTTAGGAGGAATTAGACCCAAAACAAAATGGAGGGAGAAGAGGTTGTAGTCAGAGAGAATTGAAGAGTTGCAGAAGTGGAAAAGTTAGAGGTGATGATGAGGATTAAGGGTTGAACCATCTTAGTGTGTCTGATATGGAGTGAAGAAGCAGGTATTGGCTAACTGAAGGTTGAGGAGCTGAAGCTAGGGTTTTTGGAGGCACATTAACATGTAAATTAATGTTGATTATAAGGCCTGATAATAGCCTCCAGCATCTGACTGGGGAAGGAGAAAAGCACTTCTAAGTACTAGTTAAGCTCTGGGGATACAAATACAAGTTTAAAAACAAACAAAACAATCCCTGCCCTCCGGGAACTTACTTTCCTGGTGGGGAAAGATGAAAAGTTGTGGGATGGGGGAGGGAAGAGGACTTGAAGGAGAAAGGCACAGGAGACTTTTCTCCAATACTTCTGTTTCTCTTCATTTGCACAGTCTTCCTCTTTGCTCAGGCCTTCCTTCTCACCCAGACTATTAAAATAGCCTCTTAATTAGACTCTTCAAGTCTCTTTCTCTTTTTAAAAAATGTTTTAAAAATTTAATTCCCTTCCCAATTACTTGTAAAAACATCTTCCAACACTTTAAAAAGAATCTTCAGTCTTGAACTCTTTCCCTCCCTCCCCCCCCCACCAACCCCCCAGGTGGTAAGCAGTTTCATATAGATTTTACCTGTATAATCATAATCAACGATTCTTCATGTCTCTTTCTTACTCTAGTCCATTCTCCATTCAGAAACCAAAGTGATGATGATAAATATCGTGATGGTTATGGGACATAAATCTTTATCTGGTAATTTACCCTAACTCCATTTCTATATTCAAAAATATAAAAAATCAAGATCAGATTTTTATTTTGTCTTTCTGAACTTGACACACGCACACACACACACCATATAATATGAGCATTTTTATACATAGTGAACAGAAAAAGATTGTATATGAAAACCCTGAACCTCCATTATTATGTCTGATTTGTTCTTTTTTTAAAAAATACTATATCATAAATTTAGCACATTGGTTCCTGTTGTCTTGCTTGTTTGTTTTCTTTTTAACCTTTTTCCATTCTCTTCTGTACATTAAAAATATTTTATTGATGAGCTAAATATTATTTTTCTGGTATGACTATCACTGTCTGCCCACTGCCCATAAATTGTTCACCTTCCAAAAACAACAACAACAACAACAAAATCACAACCCAGTAAACTTTCCCTTGTAATCAATAAGTGCAATTAAAACAAATTCACATTGACAAAATGATTTTCTTAAATTGTATGTTGGACTCTTGTCATTCCATTCCCAATGAATTTTAGTAGTTCCCTTTTACCTCTGTTTTAGAACAAATAAAAACTCTAATATGTTTATTAAACTTCTTCACAAGCTGGTTCCAACATGCATTTTTAGCCTTCTTACTCCCCTTCACATCCTAGGACCCAGTTAAATTGGACTTCTTACTATATGCCTCATGTCCTGGAATCCATCTCCTATCTCTGTGCTTTTAATCCCCCAAGACTAGAATGCCCTTCCTCCTCACCTCCTTCTCTTAGAATCCCTACTTTTCTGGACGTTCAGCTCAAGTGCCAAGTGCCATGGGAAGCCTTTCCTGATTACAAGATACTCGAACTCATCCCCAGTGATCTTACATCTGTTTTGTGTATGCCAATCTGTGGACTTGGGTCTCTTGTCTACATGATAAACTTTTTGAGAGAAGGAATGGTTCCATTTTTGGTTTTGTATCCCCAACACTAGCGCAGTTCTCGTCATGTGTGTGTACATATATATATTTAAATGCTTGTTGAATGACTAATCAGAGATGCAGTTTCTGCTATGGGTTTAGTTTCTGTGATTATAGGAATTGGGAAGATGTCTAATATGAATGAATATTTCTTAACAATAAAACTAGACTTCCATAAGACACATTGGAAGAGAGGAAGAATGTGATATTGGGGGAGGGGAAGCTGAGGAGGTGACAGCAAGGATTAGAGAGACTGGAGGTTGTGGTAAAAACTGACTTGTAAGGCATAGGGAGAGATCTATGACTGGCATGCAAGGGGCAGGAGTGTGAGGCCACATGTTAAGGAGACCAGTTTCTGAGACCCAATTCTAGGCTCTTGGCTGGTGACAATAAAGTATGGGAGGTCAGCTGGCAAGAGGTCTTGCTCTTGGTCTAGGCTAAACTGAGAATCTATTGAAAAAATTGTGATTCCCCCCCCCCCCCCCCCCCCTTAAGCTTGTCAAGACAACTGGTTTCAATATTTGGAAGAGGAATTGGATTTATTTTACCTGGCATCAGAGGGCTGAAGTAGGGACAATCAGTGGGAAATTTTGGCTTGATGTAAAAAAAATTTCCTAATACTTAAAGCTATCCAAAAGTTGATTGAGCTGCCTTGGGAGGCATCAGACTCCCATTCATTAGAGGACTTGAAAAGCAATCTAGATGACTATTTATTGGAGATAATTTAGAGAGAATTTTCAATCAAGTATATCTCTAGGTCAGGCCACAATGGGCTTTCTTTGACTCTGTGATTCTGTTATTTCTATGATTTCCTGGTGAGGAGAAATGGTTTGAAGAAGAACAGGATAGTTTCAAAAACTGAAATATGAGAATGTACAACTGTCATATGAACCTGATGAAGAAGTTGGAAAACTAGCTAAAGAAGACTGATGTGGATACACAATTAGCTCATTATTAAAAGAACAGGTGCAGAAGATGGTTAATAGGGGTATATGCTAGAGGATGAAAACATTAGAATATCATAGACCTGGTGAAAGTATCAGGAAAATCAGATCTCAGAATGGGACTTTTGAAAAAAGACAGGAATAATCAAAATAGTTTTTAGATAAGTTGTAGCAAGACAGCCCTGAAAGGTACAGATTCTTTGCTTAAGTAAGAAGCAATTTAGTGAAAGGAAAAGTACTACATGCCTTATTTGCTTTTGTTTTCTCTGTCAAAAAGAACAATCTTCAAAATGAAGGCATTAGAAAAATATACTTAAAAAGGTATTTTGACTATGAAATAGGGAGACAGAGCACCTACTATAGATAATTTAAGGAAACTAAGATCTCCTATCTTACATAAATTATGTCCTCAGATATTGAAAGAGCTCCAGATAGAATTGGTGAATTGTAGTTAGTAATTAAGGAGATGTGCAGAAAAGGAAAGGTGCCCTAAGGGGTAGGCAAGTATCTCAATTTGCTTTAAAAGGGTGAAAAAAGTTAAGACTGGAAGCTATAAACCAGTAAGCCTAGCATGATTCTAGAATGGACTGTGTAAACTTTGAGACCATTTAGAAAGGAAAGCAAGTTGGTGTTAATAGTGAATAAAGGTGCATTTGAGAAAGGTAATCTACTTTGGTTCTCAGCCAATTCATGGTGGGGTTTGTTTTTTTTTTTTAACATTATTTATGTACTGGTCTTATCTCCTGTACTAGACTGGCAGCTTCATGAGGAACTGAGATAGTATCTTAATCATCTCTGTTTCTCCTCAGGAGCCTAACACCGTGTTCTGACCACAGTATTTGTGGAACTGGATGAAATAGGAATTAGCATAATTTTTCTAAAAACAAGTCATAAAAGTTAACTTCATTTTCTATTTTGCTAGGGTTACCAGATCAAGGAAATGCCTTGAACACATACATTATTTGGATTTTAGTAAGCCATTTGCCATAATCACCCATGATATTCCTGTACACAAATAGAAAAATTAATTTTTAGTTAGTTGAAGGACCTCATGCAAACAGTGCTAATTATTGTCACGCTGGAGGGAGATTTCTGCAGAAGTTACAAGGGTTCTGAACTTGTCCAACTGTCCTGTTTAATATTTTATTAATGTTTTTGATAAGCATATAGATGGTATAGTTATCAGTTTTTTTGGATAACATAAAGCAGAGAGATAAATCAGAATCAGGACCCCAAAACACTAGATGGGCTGAAATGATAGACTAAAAAGATAAGCCTATTAATAGGGAGAAATGTCAATTTTTGCACGTTTAAAAATATCAAAAGCATTATAGGATGGAGATCTGGTTTAATAGTAGTTGACATAAAAGAGGGACTTAGGGGTTTTATTTGACTACATTTTAACATGAGTCAGCAGTGCTAAGTGGAAGTTAGGCTATTTTCAGAGAAGTATGGTATTCAGAACGAGGGTAGTAAAACAGTGAGATTGTCAAACTCTTTATCTAACTGCAGTACTGAACCAGTGGAGAGACGCTCCAAAAGCCATACAAGGCACATTGCCAACACCTTGAAGACTTCTCTTTCCTCTAATCTCAGACAGCACCGAGCTTGTAGGCCCACTGAGAAGGTTTGGGGGAGAAAAGAAAAATGTGTTTTAGAAGCTGGAACCCACCTGGCATTTTGTTCCCCATTATTTGAAAGAAAGCTGGGGTGGGAGGGAGTTGAGCAATGAACTCAGTACTGAATGGGAACTAGCACAAGCTGGGAGAGACTACTTGAGGTTTTTCTATACTTTGAATAGCAGGATGCTAATTACCCTTTGTGTGAGTGAGAGACTTAGAGATAAGAGACAAGAGAGAAGAGAGAAAAGGAGAGGAGAAGGTGGGGAGGAAGAGGGAAGATGGAGTCAGAGGTCAGGAGGGAGAGGGCTGAAAGAGAAAGAAAGGGGCAGAGATAGAGGGGGGAGGAGAGGAGGCAGATGGATGAAGAAAGGGAGAAAAAGAGAAGGGCAGAAAAATCAAGAAAAAGAGGGAAAAGAAGAGAGAAGTTCCTGATTTGAGTACCTTGGATAGGAAAGGAATCTCATTCATTTTGGAAAGGGGCTACTTTATTTTATCTCTACCTATATGGACACATTTCCCCAGCTAGACTAAATTCTTTAACAACAGAGCCTTTTTTTATTTTCTTGGTATTCTTTATACCTACCAGCACTGCCTGGCACATTGTACATAATAAATACATGTTGATTGATTGGGTTGCTGAAGTCTTGCAAAAGCATCATTCCCATGTTTCCTTCCTTCCCCTCCTTCCAGGGGGTCTTCTTTGAACACAGTGGCTCAAGGTTAATAGTTAGGGCTTTATATGGCACTTTGGTGGTCTCTAGACCTAAAGTACCCCCTTAATGATGCCTTTCATTTCTAGACCTAAAGTACCCCCTTAATGATGCATTTCATTCAGCATAGAAGTTGGGGTGGCAGCTTCCTCAAATCTCAAAGATAGAGTCTGAGGATATAATGTTTGACCTTTTTCTCCCTTCTCTGAGCCTGTCTGCTGATGCCAGAGAGTGTTGTAAAGTAGGGCCTTGTGCCCTTCTTTATGAATAGCACCTATTTATGGTGTCAGAATAGTATAATAGAAGTGAAAATCTATTTAATTTTTCATGTACCTAGTTTATTTATCAAGGAAATATTCTTTCAGTGAGTATTGATGATAAAACCTCTACCCTTTTGTGGAATGAGAAATATAATAAAAACAGATCAGAGTAAGGCTTGGGTGGAATGGAGAAGTGGTGAAAGGAGAGAGAAAAGGATCACTCTTATGCTCTCTTGTGAGTTTATAGTACTTAGTAGAAGTAGGGACAAAGTTACAGTTTGATGTTCTGAAATTGGGCAGAATGTCTTTCAGCCTGGAATATATAAATGCTTCTCCAGCTCCGGGATATTAATGATGTTTGCCCCCCACCCTTCATGTCCCCCCTCCCTTTTTTAATGTCTGCCTGTCCATAGAATCCTGTCAATAATCCTTATTGAGTGCCTGCAGGAGGCAGGTAAAGCTGGTCATCCAGATCTTCCAGGAACATCCCCTCCCCCCTTTGAAAATGAGTTGATTTTCCCTTGACTTAAAAATTTGTGACTCTCCCAAGTTTCAGAGACTTTCTCTCCATCAGGAATGGATTTGGGCAGTTAAACTACATTTTTTGCTTTTTCCCTTTTCAAACCCTGGAATAATTTTGTCTCCATAGTAAATGCAAGTGATTCTGTTGGTATCTTAAATAAGTCTGCCTCCTTCAGCAGAATGCAGTTGAATATAGATATATCAGGCTAGTAATTCATGGCACTGTCGAGTGGTTTTAGAAGGCCAGTATATAGCCAAAGTGAAGCCAAAAACGAATAAGTAGCTGATGTTGAGGCATTGAATAGTCTGAAAAAATGAAATCCAGCATTGCAGCGACACAAGTTCAACCGTTTCTTAGCCATTCTGCTCAAGACTGACATCGGGCTCCCCTGGTCTTCCTCCCTCCCTCCCTCTCGTACTTTATACATGAAGGCCGGGCAGGCAGTGAACCGCCAGTGGGGATTTGAACCCCGGGCTTCAGCATAGCACAGCCTCTGCCTTCCGCAGCCCTTGGGCGCTTAGAGCTCTTCCCCCCCCAAAAGTTTCCCTGTGCTTAGAGCTCGGCCAGAAGCAGGCTGGAAGGGCCCTTCCAGTGGAGGCTCTGTGCATGAGAAAGGAGAAAGTGATTTGGAAGTCTGAAAAGAGGCTCGGGGCTTGTGGATTTCCTTAGGTGCAGGGCTGGGGCCTCCTTCCTTTGAGTGGTGGGAGGTGGGGGTGGGGAGGAGGCGACTGCAGAGGGAGCGGGAGAGGGCAGGGCGCCCCAGCCCCGGCTCTCCCCTGCTGAGGGACAGTCGCCCAAAGTGGGAGGGGGGAGGAGAGGGGGCTCCCTCCTGCTTTTTGGGAGTGGGGGTGGGTGCGTGAAGGTTCCGTCTGCTTTTGCTGGCAGTTGTGCCTCAAGGAAATGGGTCCAGAGTGGTTAGGGGCACCCTGCAAAGTGATGGCGGACTTTCAGGGGCTTTGGAGGAAGGGGGCCTGTCTTTTCTGGGGCTGCTTTGGGAGGGAGATGGGGCCGTAGGTGTGTCTGTGAGGCCCCAGGACAGGTCCACTGGAGGGAGGAGGGAGAGCTGGTCCCAGGCCCCTCTCATTACCCTTCCCTCCGCCCCCTGCATCCCCTGCATCCCTACCCCCATTCCAATCCCAGTCCCACCCCCACCCCCATCCATGGAGGTGGCCGCTAGGGTCCGCAGCCTAGAGGGAGGTCCGCAGTGGGGGTGGGGCGCTCTCCCTCCCCCCGCCCCCGGAGATGGGCGGGGCAGGCTTGCCTGGCTCTAGAGTGACCACGGCAGCGGCGGCCGCCGCAGCCCGAGCGGACCCCTTTTTGGACCCTGATTCGCCCGCCCGGATACGCCGCCGCTGCTGCAGCCGCAGCAGCCGCCGCCGTGGTGACGCGGTTCGCTCGCTTGCTCGCTGGCTGGCTCCGGCGTGGCGTGGCGGCGTGGCAGCTGCAGCGGGGCCAGGCCATGCCCCCGGGCAGTCGCGGCCGGCTCCCCTCGCCCTCGTGTACCCAGCAGCCGAGAGCAGTGGCTCAGCGCAGCGCATTGCCGGGCCGATCCGGGCCGGGTCGGGATGGAAGCAGGCCCAGGGTGACTTAACAGTTTGTGGGGGGAGGAGGCAGGTTGGCGCGGACCCCGCCCCCGGCCGGCAGCCCGCCCTGCGCCACGTCTGACCATCTGACCAGCCGTGGGGGCGGCCCTGTGCAGCTCCTCCCTGGGGCGGAGAAGGAGGCGATGATGGCGGGCGAGCGCCTGTTACTGGGGGACGACTTCCTGTCTCCACCAACGCCTCCACCGCTGCCTCCGCCACTGCCGCTGCAGCCACCGCCAATCCCCTCCCCGCCTCCGCCGCTACCTCCATCCCCTTCCCCGCCGCTGCCGGAGCTCCAGCCGGAGCCCGAGCCCGACCCAGAGCCCGAGCCCGACCCAGAGCCCGACCCGGAGCAGAAACTCGAGGAGTCTTTGGCTCAATGGCGCTACAGCCACGAGAGCGACCGGCAGTGGGGGCTGCGGCGCCAATTCATCTGCCGGCACCTGCACAACTACACGGGCCCTGGGGCCATTGAAAAGCTGCTGTCCCTATCCACCGCCTGGACGAACCACATCTTCCTGGGCTGTAAGTATGGCCCACAGTTGATGGAGAAAATCCTCCAGATGGCAGAAGGCATCGATATCGGGGAGATGCCTTCTTTCAAATTGGTGGTGCCCGAACCCCCTAAAGTGCAGAAGCGGCCCCTCTCTCCACATGCAGACCCGAGCCCTCCCAAAAAGAAAGCAGCCCCTAGATTCCTGGTGAGACCTCGGTTTGAGCCTGTCCATTTTGTTGCTAGTAGTAAGGAAGAGGAGAGAAAGAAAGATCCCACAGACTCGAGAAATGAGTGGGGAGATCCACAAGTTGACTCTATCAAATGGCCAGTAGACAGCCTCAAAAGTTACGTTCGGGACAGATTCCGTGCCCGATTTGGAAAGACTCGATTTTCTCAAACGAGGTTTTCTTTTGTAGAGAGGAAACCCACCACCACCAGAACATTCTCCAGTTATGGGGACCCCGAAACATATAACTTATATTCCCAGTCAGTTGATGAATCTTCCTCTGCAGCAACCTTTTCACACTTAGTTCTAGCTACAAAACAAAGTTTTATTGAAAGACTTTCTGGAGCTGTCCAGAGGAACATGCCTAGGAAAGAGGTGTCTCATAGGTCTGAGAAAAGTAGCTATACCTTTATATTATCTCGTTGCTTCCATGCCTGTAGGACAAATCCCGAGTATATATACGCTTCTTTAAAAGAAATTTCCCCATCTGATATCCCCAGAAGTAAGAAATTCCTAACTGATGGCTATGCTTGTGAAGTTAGGTGTCAGAGTGTCTATCTGACTACAGGTTATGCTGCTAGCAAGAATGCCTCTAGGGATCGAGCTACAGAGCAGGCTGTAAAACTCTTGCAAAAACCTGTTGAAGTTAAAATTGTCAAAAGGAAATTCAAACACACTTATCATGATGACTTAGTGGTATTTCCAGCTGGCTTATCTTCCTATGATTTTCCTCCAGCCCTGAGGGTCCCAGAAGACTTTCTCTCCACCAGAAATGAATTTGGGCAATTAAACTACGATTCTGCTTTTCCCCTTTCCAAACGCTGGAATAATTTTGTCCTCATAGAAAATGCCAGTGATTCTATTGGTATCCTTAATAAGTCTGCTTCTTTCAACAGAATGGCAATTGAATACAAATATGATATCATGCCAAATAATTCATGGCGCTGTCAAGTGGTTTTAGAAGGCCAGTGCTTAGCTGAAGGTTATGGAAGCAAAAAAACAAGTAAATATGCAGCTGCTGATGAGGCACTGAATATTCTGCAAAAAATGAAATCCAACATTGCAGCTACACAAGTTCAACCAGTAAGCTATTCTACTAAGGACTATGGAAGGAGGAAAGATTTAAGGGACCGAAGAGTTTATGGGAATTCCTCAAATCCTGTGCACACACTAAATGATACAACTCAGTTCAACAAAATGACTGTTGAGTATATTTTTGAAAAGCTAACAGTCCTTCAGTGGAAATGTAAGGTAATGCTGGAGAAAGAGTTAATTACAGAAGCTGTTGGGATAAGGAGGGGTGTCAAGCATGAGACTGTGGAAGAAGTTGTCAAAATCCTTAAAAAGACTAGGCCAACTGCCTTTAACCACCTGAAGAGAGGTGCCATTGAAGATATGATCACAAGAAGTGAAATTCGGGGCCGATCAGGAGATGATGGTTATCAACAGGAGATCAAAGAGGACAATATTGGAAATCAGCTTTTGAGGAAAATGGGTTGGATGGGTGGAGGTTTAGGGAAATGTGGTGAGGGCATCTGTGAGCCTATTTCAGTCAAAGAGCAGCATAAACGAGAAGGTCTTGGGCTTGATGTGGAGAAACCAAATAAACTTTATAAGAGATACATTGACCAGATCATCAAAAACTATGCCCACTCAGAATGCCATGCAGATTTGGTTTTCTCAACAGAATTTACCAGTGATGAGCGAAAGCAGATACATCAGATGGCTCAGAAATATGGCCTGAAGAGTAAATCTCATGGAATGGGGCATGATAGATACCTGGTGGTTGGTAGGAAAAAACGTAAAGAAGACTTGCTAGATCAAAGGAAAAAAGAAGGCCAAGTTGGACATTATGACTTTCATATGTCTCAAGGAAATTGAGGCCAAAAGTATTAGCTGTGTGAATGCTTAGACAGATTTTTTTTCATGTTAATTAAAAAAAGAAATGCTGCATTTTCTGGTTGCAGGAGATACTCAATTTAAAATGTTTTCCTTTGCTTATTTCATGAAATGCTTCCTTAGGAGAAACTGGAACCTAAAGAGCTCCATTTAATTGTACTAGCATAATCCTGAAGACAAAATAATGCTGTTACTGTGTCTTGATATTACTAGTTCTTTCAGATGTTAATAATTTGTAATAGAAACATATGTCCTAAAGTAAGGAATTGTTGCCATTTAAAATGTGGTTCCCATCTTGCCAATGGAAAAGAAATTTGCAATTTTTTTTCCCAAAAGCAAAGGAATTTTGACAGATATAGAATGCTGGTTATTAACTGCAATAAAAGTAAACCTGATTTCTGGAATTCCCCAAAATGCCATGTCATTTTGTATTTTATCTCTTAATTTGTGTGAAACTAGTTATTCTAGAATGTTAGAGTAAATTGTCTATAATGTGTGTATAAAAAGTCCTTACCAGATAAACAATATAATACTTTCTTAAAGTCATTTTAGTATTTGAGATTATAATTGCTACCATATGCTTTCCAGGATAATGGGAGTGAGTTATTGTATGTTAAGTCCATTTGGATTCCAAATAAGTTAAGGTCTTGTGGGCCTTGACAGTTATGTCAAGTTATGATAAGACTGACTGATGAAGGCTTTGGAAGAACTTTTAAAATTCTTGAAATCAAACTGATAAAAGTAAGCTGAAATTACTTGTATTTGTCACCTTAGAGAATGTCATAGCATTTTTCCATTGTAACTGTGAGTGTTTGGATGTGTGGGACATCCAAGGCCACCACAATTGTGTCACAGCTTTGTATAGTGCTGAAGACACTTATTCTTGGTGCTTTGTTTCAAAGGACAGTTGACTCATCCCTCAAAAGCTTATTAAATGTTAAAGATGAATTTTGTACCATATTAACAACTTTTATTTTTCATGTATTTCTGAAGTAATATGTTTTCTGGAATGTAAAACCAATATTAATGAAACAAGTGCTCTTTTGAATAAAAGAGGTCAGAGATTAAAAAAAATGGTTTGCAGTGCTTTACTGGGCAGCAAAATAACAATTCCCATTTCTTCTCTGAAGTCATGAAATTGTTCATCACATGAAAATATTCTAACACTTGTCAAAATACACATAAATCATATATATTAAACTCCTTTCATGACATCTTGACCAACAGACTAATATAACACAATCAGTGTTAATACAAGTAACACTGCCCAGGACAAAGGAGGTAATAACTCCACAGTTTACAGTGTTAGTGTTACATTTAATTCCATATTGTACATATTTAAAATTCACAGAAATCAGGGGCTTTCTAGGGTGCCTTTGAAGTAGTCTCTAAGTTTCAGATGAAGGAACTCAGATTCCTTAATTTGTGGGGAGGGGGGAGTCTTAAATTAATAGCTCTATTGAAAAGGGTATCTAGTAGAAAAAATCCAATTGATTTACTTTTTCAGGGGACAGAAGAACCAGTAAGTAGCAGTTTAAGGAAGGCATAATTTGATTCTATATGAGGAAACTGATACTGAGAACTATCTCAAAATGGGATGTACTGCTTTGGGAAGTTGTGAGATCTTTACCATGGAAAATATTTAAACAGAAACTGTAATAGATATCTCACATATGTAAAAGGGATTCCTGCATGGGTAAGAGGTTGAGCCAAGGTTTTAGCATCCCTTCTGGTTTTAGAAATCTAATTGGAGGGGCAGCTAGATGACTCAGTGGATAGAGAGCCAGGCCTGGGGACAGGAGGACTTTGGTTCAAATGTGGCCACAGACACCAGCTGTATGACTGTGGGCAAGTCACTGAACACCCATTGTCTAGCCCTTACCAGTCTTTAGCCTTGGAACTGATAAAAAGAAATCTAACGGGGCTGAGACTTCAAGAATTTAAGAGTTAAAAGGGACCCTTAGGACTTCTTTCTAGTAATTTATATACCAGCACTTTAGTTTTCAACATGGAGGTGCTGATACTTATGAGGTTTTTTATTTTACTGTTGGTAAGATCTATATTGCTGCCTTTCAGTTTCTTTCAAAAGGCTGAGCTACTGGAATAGACTCAAACCTTTTAAAGGCCCCAGAGTCACTCTGAGCAGCAACTGTGCTTCATAAAGTCACTTTGCTTGTACTTGGACTAAGACAAATTTCTCTTTGAGTTCAAGTATAGGGATAATGGTGGTAATAATAATCTAATAACCCTTTAGGATCAATATTTCTTTTTCTAAAATCTATAGAGGTCATATTCATACTCAAATTCCCCTGTTGTTCCACATGTCACATAAAAAATAGATCCTGTCAGCTGAATTTAACAAACACAGTTGAGACTATAGTGAGGCTGCCCTTGTAAAACATTTTTGGGGGATGGATCCTGTGGATTGGGTAGGCTTGATTGCCAGGCTGAAGAACTTGAACTTTCTAAAAGTAGGCAAGAGGGAGCAAAAGAGGGTTTTGTTTTGATTTTTAAACAGTTCACATATCTGTTTATAGCCTTATATAAAGAATATCAAGTGGACAATAGCATGAGAGATGATTATGAGGGGAAGAAAGTAGAGTTGGGGGCCTAGATAGAGTGCATTAACCATTGCCTAAGTGGATATTAAGGAGGGCCCAATTTCTTCAAGGACTTTTGTTTTTAAAAAGGAAAAGGTCTAAAGACATTTGCAATTTGACTTTTCTATTTTTTTTGGGGGGGGGGGGCAAATGTTGGAGAAGAAATTCTCAAAGCAAAACTTTTCTTCCCAACCAAATAAGATCAAAAGCTATACAAGAAGAGAGAGGTAGCTAGGAGTAAAAAATCTTGACAGGAGCCAATATAAAGAAATAAAAATTTATAAAGGATCTATTATGTGCTGGACAAGTGAGCAATTTTTACAAAACAACCTCTCTTTGAGGTAGGTGCCATTTTATAGTTGGGGAACTGAGGCAAACAGGGTAAGTGGCTTGCCCAGGATCATATAGACTGTGAGGTGAAGTAGATAGAACACTGGACCTGGAGCTAGGAAGACCTATGTTGCAAATTAGCAGTTACTAGCTGTTCAACGCTGGACAGATCACCTGCACTCTATTTGTCTCAGTTTCCTCAGCTGTAAAATTGGTATAATAACACCACCCACCTACCATGGTTGTTGTCAAGATAAAATAATATTTATAAAGCAATTAGCAGTGCCTGGCTGGCCCACAGTAGGCACTATATAAATAAGTGCTTAATTCTCTTCCTTCCTTTTACCTAGCTAGTAGGTATATGAGGTCAGATTTTAACTCAGGTTTTCCTGATTCTAAGCCTGGTACTGGACACTGTACCACTAGCTGCCTCAATATAGGCAAGATTAGTGTAAGCTTTGCAGTACCAGCTTTAACCTTCTCTGAGAGTTAAATTCAGATCCTTTAGCTTTCCCTTCATTCCTCTTAATTCTTTGACTTTCTTCCTTTCTTTTTTTTTTAAACCCTTACTTTCCATCTTAGAATTAATACTGTGTATTGGTTCCAAGGCAGAAGAACAGTAATGGATAGACAATGTGGGGTAAGTGACTTGCCCCAATGTCAGCCAGCTAGGAAGTGTCTGAGGTCACATTTGAACCCAGGACCTCCTGTCACTATGCCTGGCTCTCAATCCACTGAGCCACCCAGTGGCCCCCTTGAATGTCATTAAAAAGGATGTAGACATCCCTTTAGGTTATTGATTCCAGATTGGGGTTCAGTATCCTCAGTATGTATATTTAAGATAACCAAGAGACTGACACTTTCTGATCCTTAAGTAGATTCATAATGTGTACCTTTCTAAGTGCCTTTTTAGTTTCTTGGAGTACATCAGATAATACCATGTTGCTTGCTGCTCCTGCTTTTATTTTTTGCTTTCATAAGTACAAGGTGTTAAATAAGATTTTAAAAAAATGAAGTAAAATACTCTGTGTTAATCCTTCATTTTATTTGCTTCTGACCTCCCCCACAAAATCACTGAACTTTAAATCCACCTTCCAAAAGAATTGCTTTCTCTCTATCCAGATAATAATGTGACTTGCCCAGGGTCACATAGATATGCACCCAACGTATAGCCCACTGGATTTTGCTATCCAGCCCCCTTGAAGTTTTAAACAAACACTTAAAAAAAAAAAACTTAATCTGTTCATATGGCTACTATACCATTTGGACCTAACAAATTGCTTCTTCCCCATAGTGCTCAGTTAACTGCTATCATATAGTTGTGCTAGTAGACTCAGATCAGTTAGCGTTTGTACATTCATTTGCTGCTTCCTACTGAGAATGTCAGATATACAAGTCTAAAAACATGTATTATATAGAGCTAAGGTCAGTCCCAAGCCCTGAACAAAAATTTCAGTCTTCCCCCCCAGGTTAACAGTGAACATATAGTCAACTCTTTAAGCCATCTGTGTGCCTAATAGGTGTCATTTATAGTACATAGCTTCCAAGTTAATGAATAGAGCATCTAGGATAAAATAAAACACCTAGAAAAGAGGACATAGTACTTTGCTTTCATATAGGTGGTCTGCTAGTTTTATCTAAATTGATCAATACTTTTCCGAGATCATACTCAGGTTTGATTGTTTTATGAAAACTAATCAAGAACTCTGTAAACTCTTTACTCAATTCAACAAATATTTAATGAGAGCCCTTGATGTGTAACCTTGTTAGGTACTTGAATTACAAGGACAAAAATGAAGTAGTTCTTGCTCTCAGAGAACTTAGATTTTTGGGAGGCATATGTAACAAACATTGTGAAGATTGGATTTGGCTCTCTACTGATTGTAACAATGAAGGTAATTAGCTCTTCCTTGATTGTGACAATTAAATTGTAATCCCCTGTCTATTTTTAGATTTTAATCCCCAAAGTGTAAAGCACAGTATATAAAGTTGAGTATGGAGATATACCCATTTTGGATTTTAACCACAAAAAGGTATGAACACCCATTTCATACATTGTGTGGGAGGTCTGTGACCCATGTGTGAAAGAGTGGGCAGGCCTGGAGTGGAGTGTTGGCTGTGATTGGTAGATATAAAAATTTAGGGGAAGTGACACAAGAGAAAAAGGTCTTTAAAAGTGGAAACAGACACACATAGGGACACTTGAAGGGAGTCACTTGGAGTGAAGAGGGACACCTGGAGTTTGAAAGAGACACACTTGGAGTGGAGCCTGCTGGAGTTGAGGCTGATAAAAGAATCTGCTGATTGAACTGACAATATGGTGAGTGTAAAGGCAGACTTCCTTCCTTGCCCTTTCTGGAGGCATGAGTCTCCGGGAAAGGCCCATCGTCTTGAGACTCCTTTCCTTTGGCTGGGGCCTTAGAATTTCTACCTGGCTCAGAGGAAGCTGGAGCTCTCTCCCTTTTTCTCTCTTCCTTAATATCTTCCCTCTATTGTAAAAATAAATTACCATAAATTCCATTTTACTTTAGTAATTCATTTTTGGGATTTAGAAATTTAATCCCTGGAGACCAATTAATATTCAGTCCAACTATAAATTTAACAACATATAGAAAAATAAATGCACTGTAACTTACTGAAGTTGACAGATCACTTCACAGTGGAACCAGGAAAACTTTTAAATAGAAGGTAAGCAGTAAAGGAAGCTAGGGATTCTCAAAGATGGAAATGAGAAGGGAATAGAGATTAAGAGACAGCCTGTGTATGTAGAGCTACTGAACAGGAGATATATGTTGAGCTTATGGAATTGCTAGTCAGCCTTTAAGGCTAAAATATAGAATGTGAAAGGGCAGTAATATGGATTTTTTAGGAATTGGTGAGAGCTACATTGTGGAGGAAATTCAATGATAACTTAAGAAGTTTGTATTTCAAACAAGAAGCAATAAGGACTAGCTTTAAATTTCTGAGGATAAGTTTTAGTAATATTAATTTAGAAGCTTCTGGATGACATTTTGGGAAATGGAGAGAGATTAGAGGCGGGTAAATGAAATAGGGATCAACTGCAATAGTCAGAGTGAGAAACAGCAAGGACTTGAATGATGACAGTGATTGTGTGAATAGAGAGAAGAGGTCAGGGGCCAGATGTCAGAAATGTTAACAAGATTTGTTAACTGTGGGGATGAAGGAGAGAGAGAAATCAAGGATTATTTTTCTGTCATGAACTTGGCTTACCAATAGAATAGTGGTCACCTCTGCAGAAATAGTTGTTTCTGTTTTGAATAAAGATAAATGAATACCATTTTGGGCAGATTGAATTTGAGATGGAAATGGGATCTCTGGGTTGATATGTCTAGTAGGAAGTTGACAATAGAGGACTGGGGTTCAATAGCTAGATATATAAATTTGATGAAGATTAAATCCATGGAAGCTAAAGAGATCACTAAGAGATCAATGTACAGAGAGGAAAGACCCTTGGTCAAATATGTACAAGTTAGGGACATAGGAGATAGATTATGAGTCTAAGGAGTTAGACAGGTGGGAGTAGAACCAAGAGAAAGGAATATCACAAAATCCAAGGGAGGAGAGAATATCCAAAAAGAGAGAGTGGTTGATAATATCCCAAATTACAAAGAGGTCAAAGAAAATGAGAACTGAAAAAAAGACTTGTTAAAGGAGCATTTTAGAGAATGCACTTTGGAGAACATAGTGTCAGGTAGTGGTGCAAGTACAAATTGGGCTAAAGGTTTAAAATTAGGAAAAAATTAGGAAAATAAAGTAAAATTAGAGGCAGTAAATGTGCTTTCTAGATGCTTGACAAGAGGTAGAAGATCGTAGCTTGAGATTGCAAGAGTCAAGTGAAGATTTATTGTTTTTGAGGATGGAGACAATCCTATTTGTAGATAAAAAGGAAGTAGTTGAGAGGCTGAAGGTGAGAGAAAGTTGGGGAATAATTGAATAGAAAAATTCCTAAAATAGAAGCTCTCAACCTTTTTTGTGTTATTGACTATTTTTTGCAGTCTGATAAAGTCTATGGATTCTTTCTCAGAATAATGTTTTTAAATCCATAAAGTAAAATCCATAGGATTACCAAGGAAACCATTTATACTGACATATACTTATAAATATATTTTTAAAGAAAAGTTAATGGTTCCTTGGTTAAGAACCCTTCTTAGAGAATTTGGGCACAAATTCAAGAATTATCCTTGGCCAAGAAAAAGGCTAGTTTGTTCATCAGAGAATAGAACAAAGGATTTAATGGAAGACAAGTTAGAGTTTTGAGTTGGAAAGTAAAAGATGAGCTCATGATCTATGGTCTTTATTTTCTCTGAAATGTAGGAAGTAATGTCCTCTTCTAAGAGAGAGGGACTAGTGGTATAGAAAAGAATCAAAATATGTGTTTTGGATAATATGATATATAGTTAATTAGGAGAGAATGAAAACATTGCTGTTGTTTGTCCTTCATTTTCAAAGAGGGTAAATCAGAATAGCATTGCTAAATAACAGTGAAGTCCTAGCTGAAGTAAGAGAATGTATTTATAATGAACCAAGTAAACAGACTTGTATGAACGTCTCTAGCAAGAATTCAGCAGCATTTGAGTAAGAGTATAGAAAGTGAATAGAATGTAGATTTGTTAAGGAATAACGGATAATAGGATAAGGAAACAAATCTGAACTAAGAATATAGTATTTGGTTGAAGTGGTCAAGACTGGGGAGATAAAAGTGAGGCCAGAGGGGAGGAGTAATTGACTGGGAAAACAGAAAAGGGAGAAGGTACCAAAGGTTGCAATGAGATAGAAGGAAAGAATAATAAAAATATAACTAGTATTTACATAGTTCTTTAATGTTGGCAAAGAGAAATGAAAGAGGAGGAGATTGTGATCAGAGATAACTGCGAGAGTTCAAAAGCATTGAGATTACAAAATTATGAGTGATGGTGACATATAAGATATGATCATCCTTGTGAGTTAGAGTGAAACTATAGATATCAGAAACTTAAGAAATTGACAAATTGGGAGACCAAGGTTATTTGAGAGTTTTTCTACATGTACATTGAAATTTCCAAGTAGAAGAGTAGGGATTTAATTGGAAAGAGACTGAGCCAGTTAGTCAACCTTTTTAGAAAGGAAGAAGAGTGATTTGGAGGGCTAGTAAATGACTGCAAAAAAGATCTGAATCTTTTGGCATAGAAAGATGGCATCATGATGATAAGAGATAAGAGGATGAGTGATGCCTGGAAGTGATGGTGATGACAGGAGAGTATTTCTTTTCCATTCCCTTTTTCCTGAGGAGAAAATGCTATGAGGGAAAGGACTAGAGAAGGAGAAAGACTTGAGCTAATACTAATAAGAAAGAAGGAAATTATGAAGTTAACTTAGAGGACTTTAGGTGTGTATTTGTAAAATTTGTATTGTAAAAACAAGAAATTACGGTTTTGGAGGAGAAGTTCAGGAAAAGATGAGGAAAAGATGAAAGAGAACATGCAACCCACAACACTCTCACATGAATCCAAACCAAATTAGAAGTTTGATGAAGAAATACTAAGCAAAATAAAGATGCAATTTAAAAAAGAGGACTTAATCTATAGAAGGAAAATGATTTAGAAGAATAAAAGGACCTGAGGAAGTAGACTTAAGAAGAATAAAGTAGTTTGGCATGGTAAGTAAAACAAGTTGATTTAAAAGAGAAAAGAAACAAGAAATTAATAAGAAATTGGTTATGAATGATAAGAGCTGATAAAGGGTATAAAAGTATTAATGAGGTACTTAGGAAGTGAATAGTAGTTTATTGATGAGTAGTTTAGAAGACAAAGTTGAAAGGAAGACCAGTTTCATTTAGGTAGAGAGATTTTCATCCTTAAGGAATACTTGTCCACATAGCAGGTTTTCAGGGAATGTTTTTTTTTCAAAACCCCCTGAAAATTATCCATTAATGCAGAGGTTTGAGGGGAAGGAGGTAGAGTGAGGAATCTGAAATGACCAAGAGGAAGTCTGAAGAATTTTACATAAAAGGAAGGAAGGAAGGATTTTTCTAAATGGAGTTTGAAGGAAAAGACCTTTAGAATTAGAGCTTAAAAATAAACTTGAATCTCATCCTGAAGAGGAAGAAGTGAGATGCTTTTGAGTCGAGAGTAGCTGCTTAACCTCAACCAAATGACAAAGTACCTCCACTAATACTGCCAGTTGAGAGATCACTTAGGATTAGAAAAAAAGAATAGTGGTGATTGGTGATTCCCTGTTTGGGTTGGCATTATCTTTGCAGGGCGTTTATCCAAGATGGAACCTAGCACCTCCCAAGGCTTGTCAAAACATACAACTACTATCTACTTTGGAGATTTGTGTGGGTTCAAAAGATACTGCCTGAAGGAACCTGTAAGCCCTGCCAAAAGATTATGAAGATTTAGAGATGAATCTGAAGACTGGTATTTCTTCATTGTTAGCCATTCAAGGCAAGGGATAAGAGAAAAGGTGATTTGGGAAGCAAATAACTGGGTAGCGAGTGAATAGGATATCTGGGCCATGGCTTGGAATGGAAACATGAGAGTTACTTGCCCCAGGGATGATATGTACCTAATGAAGGGTGGCAAAACTATATGCATATACATATAGATATATGCACATAGATGTATTCTAGATCTATAATTATATATTTACTTGGTGCCTTGCAAGTGCTTTCAAAAGGTCTTTTAGAAGGAAGGAGGAGGGGAAAATTGCTTGTTTATATGCGCCAATCTAGATAATATAGAGAATAGCTACAAATTAAGAAAGACAGTTGAGATGCTCCAAAGTTCACAGGAACAAATCTAAGAAAGTAACTAGTAGGAAAACTTGAGTGTTTTGTGTTTGCCAAAAACAGAATAATGAAAAGCTGTTTGACTTACTGATAATTTCCTTATACAAAAGGAGAATGACTGTTGGAATGAAAAGGATAGATTTGAAATTTTTTATTTAATTAATTGATTTAGAATATTTGTCCATGGTTACAAGATTCATGTTCTTTCCCTCCCCTCCTCCCACCCCCCTCCTGTAGCCAGTGCTCAATTCCACTGGGTTTTACATGTGTCACTGATCCAGACCTATTTCTACATTCTTTTTTTTTTTTAAACCCTTACCTTCTGTCTTGGAGTCAATACTGTGTATTGGCTCCAAGGCAGAAGAGTGGTAAGGGCTAGGCAATGGGGGTCAAGTGACTTGCCCAGGGTCACACAGCTAGGAAGTGGCTGAGGCCAGATTTGAACCTAGGACCTCCCGTCTCTAGGACTGGCTCTTAATCCTATTTCTACATTCTTAATATTTGCACTGGGGTGATCATTTAGAGTCTACATCCCCAATCATATCCCCTTTGACTCATGTGATCAGTCAGTTGTTTTCTTCTGTGTTTCTACTTCCACAGTTCTTCCTCTGGATGTGGATAATGTTCTTATAAGTCCCTCAGAATTGTCCTGGGTCATTGAGCTGCTGCTAGTAGAGAAGTCCATTACATTCGATTGTACCACAGATACACTGGTATCTGTCTCTGTGTACGATGTTCTCCTGGTTTTGCTCCTTTCACTCTGCATCACTTCCTGGAGGCCTTTCCAGTTCACATGGAATCCCTCCAGTTCATCATTCCTTTGAGCACAATAGTATTCCATCACTAACATACCACAATTTGTTCAGTCATTCCCCAATTGAAAGGCAACCCCTTGTTTTCCAATTTTTTTTTTGCCACCACAAATAGTGCAGCAATAAATTTTTTGTATAAGTCCTTTTCCTTATTATTTTTTGGGGTATAAACCCATCAGTGTTATGGTTGGATCACAGGGCAGGCAATCTTTTAAATCCCTTTGGGCATATTGGAATGGAAAGGATAGAACAAAAACT
Source organism: Monodelphis domestica (assembly GCF_027887165.1). Taxonomy (NCBI): domain Eukaryota; kingdom Metazoa; phylum Chordata; class Mammalia; order Didelphimorphia; family Didelphidae; genus Monodelphis; species Monodelphis domestica. The sequence goes on from NC_077233.1 coordinate 15,008,704, forward strand.
ACAGAACTTGGGAATGGATATCAATTTAAATAAAGAGATAAAGAGTATCTGTCTTCAATGAATTTGGTCTCTTTCCCTAGAAGTACTACATCTTGAGATATGGAAAAAAAAACAGAGATTTTATTGCTTAGACACTGTTAGTGATATTTGAAAGCATGTAGAAAAAGCGCATTTTATATGGAACAGTAGAAAAGCCAATTTTTTTATTAAGAGACTAGATTGCAAACTATAGAATAGTGAACTTGACTTTGATTCCAGGGAAATTTTAGAACATAATAAAAAATTATGAACTCAATAAATACCAAGTAGGTCTATATGCATTAAAGAACTGAAGAAAGATTATACATGAAACGGAATCTCTATTAAGAAAAGCTTACCTTGCAGGGACCCAGGAGAAAAAAACACCATTCATAAGCAAAGGATAAACTATGGGAGTGGAAACACCGAGAAAAAGCAACTGCCTGAATACAGAGGTTGAGGGGACATGACAGAGGATAGACTCTAAATGAACACTCTAATGCAAATACTATCAACAAAGCAATGGGTTCAAATCAAGAAAACATCTAATGCCCAGTGGACTTACGCGTCGGCTATGGGGGGTGGGGGGGGGGAGGAAAAGAAAATGATCTATGTCTTTAACGAATAATGCTTGGAAATGACCAAATAAAATATATTAATAAAAAAAAAATAAAAAAAAGCATGAAAAAAAAAAGAAAAGCTTACTTTTAAAGAATATAGTAAGTTACCAGAGGACTAGCCCCTCTATTGTCAAGGCTTGCCTTTTCAGGATGCCCATCCATCTCTGGAATCCACTTTTCACCCAACTCTTACCTGTGCTTCAAGAAACTATAGCATGCCCAGGAGCCACACCTGGTAAACCATCTTGGCAGATAGTCTAAACCAAGTTGAGGGTGACTGACAGGCCTCAAGCCCATCAGTGAGTTAGGAAAGTGTCTAAGACTCCCTAGTGAAATGGATGCATGAGAACCGTTTATTTCATCAGCCACGAAGGCAACTGAAGGAGCGCAATGGAGCCCTTAGAGTTGGGTCAGATATTGAAGACACCAAGGTCATCTACTTGCATCCCAGGCCATAGCCAATGAACATGATTTTTGGCTTGCTACTGGATATGGATCTCTTTGGAAGAGAGAACAAGGCTGATGGCTTTGTGGATGTAGCTCTGCCTTACTTAGGCCAAATCATACACAATTCAAGATATCACCCAGATATCCTTTTTGAAAAGGAAAGAAAACAACAAGAAGTCCTTTTTTTTTATTCTCATTGTCTCACTAATCTTAAAGATCTACTTAGGCTTTCCTGTTGCTCACAAACACACCTATGACTCCACTATCCTTAAAACCCCTCACTTTCTCTAACCATTGTATTGTATTGAACTCTTAACAACTGATGTTTAAAAATGGAACAGGTTCCCTCAGGAAAGAGTGAGTTTCTCCTTATTGGAGAAATTGAGGCAGAAGCCAGCTGACCCCTTGTCAGTTGTACTGAGATACGCATACTTTTGGAGATGTGGATTAGACTAGATATCTACTGAAGTCTCTTCTACCTAGGAAATTCTGTGATTCTTCTATGTACTGTGTTGAGAATAATGAGACAAGAAGCACATAGTACTCGAGGCTGTCCAGGAATGTATTCTGTTGATCGCAGAAACCTGATTCTGGAAGCTGGAAAATGTAGGAAATGAAGAGAAGAGTGCCAGCTTTAGTATATGCGCTTCCGTGTTATCCTGAGATCATAATGATCTATATGATAAAGACTATATGATATAGTGCAGTTATATAGAGTATAAAGAGATGCGTTTCCTGTTTATAATTGGCTATCAAAGCTTTAGAAAAAAAAAGAAGGAAAAGAAATTGGGAGTATAAGATAAACCAACTTACACTGATAGATTTTTTTCAAGGTTTAGATCTTTATCTCCTTACATTGAAAGGAAAAATATTTGAACTTACAATAGTTGAACCTACCTAAAATATTTGGGAATATTTTTGTTCAGCCAACATGCTAAAATTTCTGCCATCATACCTAGATAGATAAAAGACAGAGACAGAGACAGAGAGACAGCGAGAGCTGTTGCTGGTAGCACATGAGATGCAGTTTTGATATGGTGCTAAACCTAAATTTTCAATCTTAAGTCTGTCCTCCCTAGTCAAGAACAAGTAACAAAGTACATGTGTTTAGATTCCCAATTACCCCCACAACTGCCTTCCCCCTATGCCATTTATATTTCTAAGAATACCTTGACATTTTCTGTCTGGAAATTCTATGCTGGCTTTAGTAGCTATGACAACTGCACCTACTGATCCATGTTACTGTGCTGTAGGAAACTTCCCTGTCTTCCCTAGTTTGAAGGAGTTAGTGTTAGCTCTTATTCCTCCTCTAATGAGGAAAATTATGTTATTCGATTACCAGAATCTTTTGTAAACATTTATCCTTCACAAAACTTGTGTGGTTTATCAGATTCCTCTAACACCAGGAGTTTGTTGTGCCAGCTCTGGGCTCTAATTTAATTGATCACTGAAAAGACATGATAGAGTATGATTTTCTTTTCTTTGATAATTTACTATTTGTTATGAAGTGATTCAGTGTGGTCTTTGAGGGCGTTTTATATAGCTCTTTGGCTTAAGAGAACTCTGAACTCTAGCCCCTGTTATGGCATCTACCTGAGAATAGGTAAACAGCCTATAGCTATTTGGGAATGTCTTTGAGACTGGGACCAGATTATAGAATCATAGTTTAGGTAGGAACATTTATGCCTTTGTCTTCCTAGACCATTTCAATAGAGGTTACATGATTTTACAAAATCGAGGAACTCGATATGTTATCAAAAGTCTGCCATTGCCTTTATGTAAAAGCTGGTGCAGGGTCGGGGGTAAGTAGGAGGGCTAAATAGGCTAAATTGAAAGCATAAATTAATTTTTAACAGGACCTGTATATACCCAGCATACAATTGTAACTCAAATATATTTAGCATTTCATGGTAAACAAAGCATTTTATACTCAATGTTTACTTTCTCCTCTAATAATGTTTTGATATCATACAGGTAATAATATTCTCACTTGACAGTGGAAGAAAACTGAAAGAAAACAGATGAATTGCTTAAGTTCACAAAGTAGGTAACTGACCCAGGACCAAAAAAGTCCATCACATTTTAAATCTAGTGTTCTTTACATATGTAAGTCAAAAGGATAAGAAGAAAATATCAAAATTACCTATTGTATTAGCAAAGATGACAAAAGAAAAAAATGACAAACGTTGGAGGCGTTCCCGTAGTGTACCTATGGGAAAACAGGTGCACTGAGTACATCCACTATTGATGGAGCTATGAATTGGTCCTCCTCTACTGGATAGCAATTTGGAACTATGCCAATAAAGTTGACAACTTTCTGTACTCTTTTTATTGTTACTAGGTCTGTGCACCTAAAGAAAGAGGAATAGGATCTATATGTATACAAATAGTTATAGCAGCTCCTTTTGAGGGAGCCAAATTTTGGAAACCAAGTTGAAATCTTCATGTTGAGGAATGGTTAAAACAAATGGCAGTATGTAAATGTAATGGAATATAATTATATCATTAAAATTATGAATGGAGATGAAGCTAGGAGAACTTTTATAAACTGATGGAGCAAAGTAAGCAGAAGTAGGAGACCAGTGTATAGAATAACAGAGAAAAGCAACTTCCAAAGACTTTAGAGCTCTGATTAATGTAATGATAAATAATGAGTCCAAAAAGAATGAAGATGAAACATACCACTCACTCACTTCCTAACAGAAAGATGATGAACTTAAATTGTAGAAAGAAACAGATTGATTTTTGAATATGGTTAATGTGGGGATTTGTTTTGCTGAATATACAACTATATTTGAGGTCTTAATTTTTCTCTTTAAAAAACAATTTGCCCCAAAGTGGGGGGATGATAGGATGGACAGATTAATTAAAATAGGTTACTTGAAAATAAAAAACCTAGCTATTTAAAATGTGAAAAATTATAGGTAATTTGGTTCCATGCAATTTTTTTCTCTCCTTGGAAATGAAGAAGACTAATGCTGAAAAGCTTGGAAAACTTCTGCTCGCTTACCACACCTAAATGTAAAGTTTTTTTTGTTAGTTTTAAAAAATATGAATCTTAATGCTCTTTTTAATGCTTTCAGTTTTACCTGTTTGTTTTTATATATTACTTCTTTGTGAGCAATCCCTTGTAAGAAGTCAAACTATTAGAGACCCAAAATGAAAATCCATGTAACCTTTCACATCTTTAGCATCCTCACCCCTCTGTTTTTTAAAAACAATTTTAATCTTCATTTATTTTTTATATCATAATTTTGCCCAATATTTTTCTTCCTCCCTTTCCCAGAGAGCTACCCCATATAACAAATAGTATTTTTTCTTTTTCTTTTTAAATTTTATTTGGTCAATTTCAAACATTATTCCTTGGTTACAAAAATCATATTCTATTTCTCCCTCCCCTCTTCCCACCCCTCCCATAGCCCACAATTCCACTGGGTATTACATGTGTCCTTGATCAGAACCCATTTCCATGTTGTTGGTGTATCCATTAGGATGTTCATTTAGAGTCTGTATCCCCAATCATTTCCCTTTTACCAATGTATTCAAGCAGTTTTTTTCCTACTCCCATTGTTTTTCCTCTGAATGTAGATAGTGTTCTTTCTCATAGATTTCTCCAAGTTGTTCAGGATCACTGCATTGCCTCTAATGGAGAAGTCCATTACATTCGATTGTACCACAGTGTATCAGTCTCTGTGCACAATGTTCTCCTGGTTTTGCTCCTCTCACTCTGCATCACTTCCTGGAGGTTGTTCCAGTCTCCATGGAATTCCTCCACTTTATTATTCCTTTGAGCACAATAGTATTCCATCACCAACATATACCATAATTTATTCAGCCATTCCCCAATTGATGGGCATCACCTCATTTTCCAATTTTTTGCCACCACAAAGAGGGCAGCTATGAATATTCTTGTACACGTCTTTTTTACTTATTATCTCTTTGGGGTACAAACCCAGCAGTGCTTTGGCTGGATCAAAGGGCAGACAGTCTTTTAGCACCCTTTGGGCATAGTTCCAAATTGCCCTCCAGAATGTTTGGATCAATTCAAAACTCCACCAGCAATGAATTAATGTCCCTTTCATATCTTTAGCATTCTCACCCCTCTGTTTTTTAAAAACAATTTTAATCTTCATTCATTTTTTATATCATAGTTTTGCCCAATATTTTTCTTCTTCCCTTTCCCAGAGAGCTACCCCATATAACAAATGGTTATTTGCCACATCCCTTCCAGCATTCATTACTTTCCTTTGCTGTCATGTTAGCCAATCTGCTGGGTGTGAGGTGATACCTCAGAGTAGTTTTAATTTGCATCTTTCTGATTATAAGAGATTTAGAACGCTTTTTCATGTGCTTATTAATAGTTTTGATTTCTTTAACTGAAAACTGCCTATTCATGTCCCTTGCCCACTTATCAATTGGAGAAAGGCTTGATTTTTGTGCAATTGATTTAGCTCTTTGTAAATTTGAGTAATTAGACCTTTGTCAGAGGTTTTTATTATGAAGATTGTTTCCCAATTTGTTGCTTCCCTTCTAATTTTAGTTACATTGGTTTTGTTTGTACAAAACCTTTTTTATTTGATGTAATCAAAATTATTTATTTTATTTTTTGTGATTCTTTCTAACAAATAGTATTTTTTAAAGACTTCCTCCAACAACAACAAAAAAAAGAAGACAAAAGTCAGAACTAATCGATACATTTTAAAAAGTCCAAACATGCATGAGCTTTGTATTGTAAACCTTAAAATTTCTTAGACTTGTGAATGTTGGAAATTTCACCATTGGAAAGTTTCATGCTTGGAGGGAATTTCCTACTGATAGTGGGAACTCTATTGGAATGTGAACCCCCCTTGGCATGGGAGGGTCCTTCTCCTCCCTACTTAAGATTACTTTAGGACAGAAACCTTTTGCTGAACAATGGAAAGGGCTTTGACCTATACTTAAGCATAGAACAGGAAGTTCTTTGAGTCATGATTGATTTTAGAATTGATACAATAGAGATACTTGGAATGACAGAACCAGGTCTTGGAACTTACAATCTCCACCCTACTCAGTCCTAACAGGATTTAGGAAGGGCTGCAGCATAGATCAAAATTTAATTATTTGAGAAGATGACCTTCAACAGACATGTGCAAAGGGGCAGACCTCTGGGCGGTCCTGGGTTAAGCTAGAGCCACCATTGGCACAGGGAAGACATGGACAGTGATTGGTAGATGTGAGAACTGAGGGGAGGGAACTGAGATGGTTTCCTTAAAGATAGCGGGGTCTGAGGACTGAGGTGGTGGTTCGAGAGGTTTTGCTCTGAGAGGTAGTGCTCTGAGAAGCTTGCTCTGAAGGAAGCTGGAGGTGGAGGCCCCTGAGACTGTTTCTCCATTTTGGTCACGTGAGTGATAGGGACTGATCTCTTTTCTTTGCCTCAGCTATCTAAGGGCTTGGGCCTTTACAGAAGGGGTATTTAAGCCCTATTCCTCTCTCTCTCTCTCTCTCTCTCTCTCTCTCTCTCTCTCTCTCTCTCTCTCTCTCTCTCTCTCTCTCTCTCTCTCTCTCTCTCTCTCTCTCTCTCTCATACTTTTCTGTTTGTAATTAAAAACTCCATAAAAGGTTGACTGCTGATTTGAGTTTTCATTTAGGAATTACATAGCTGAATTCCTTGGCGACCTTAAAATTAGTATATATCAGTCTGTTAAGGTGATTTCCTTGTCACAGTATCTTCCATCTAGAAAGGTGTGGGTTTTGAGTATCTTCTAATATCTCTTCATTTGAGTCATGCTTGATTTTTAAAATTCTCTTTTACATTCACTTTGAATCTTGAGGGGTGTGATTCTTTCCCTTTATATTGTTGTAATCATTGTCTATATTTTTTCTTGGCTCTGATTGCTCCATTTGCATCAGTTCATATAAATCTTTCCATGCTCTATATTCATCAATTCATTATTTCTTATAGCAGAGTAAATAGCCCATTACATTTATGTACCACAATCTATTTAGCTATTCCCCAATTGATGGGCATCTATTTCCATTTCCAATTCTTTATTTTCACAAAAAGTGCTGCTATAAATGTTTTGGTATACATGGAGACTTTCTTTGTATCATCATCCTATAAGCCCAGTAATGAAGTCTCTTGGTTGAACACTGTGTACATCTAGTCACTTAATTTGCATAATTCCAAATTCCTTTCCAAAATGGTTGTACTATTTCACATCTCTATAGACCATGTAGTGTGCCTATCACTCCACAGCCTCTTCAACACTGACTGTTGTCACATTTGCCAGCTTTCAGGGTGTGGGGTAAAACCTCAGGGATGTTTTGATTTGCATTTCTCTTATTATCAGTGGTTTGAAGCATTCTTTCATTAGGTGAAATTTTCTTCTTTTCATAACTGCTTGTTCTTATCTTTTGACCTCTCTTAGTCACACATAAATGCATACATTTACTTATTGTTTATAAGTATTGGATACTATCCCCTTATTAGAGAAATTTGATATGAAGAATTTTTTCCTATTCAACTACTTCTTTTCCTAGGTGCATTCATTTTGTCTGGGCAGAAGCTTCTCATTTTATGTAATCTAAGTTATCTGTTTTTTTCTTTTGTAATTACTTTTATCACTTGTTTGTTTAAGAATATCTCTTCTACTGATTCTCAAATACATAGAGAGCTCAGTCAAACATATGAAAATAAGTTATTCTTCATTTGATAAATGGTCAAAGGAGATGAACAGGCTAAACAGGCAGTTTTCAGATGAGATCAGTCATCTTTAATCATGTGAAAAAATGCTGTAAATCATTCTTACCCCTCTCAGTATTTTTAAAGTTGCATGTAGAATCAATTTTTCAACAATCATTTTTGGAAATTTTAGAGTTCAGATTTTCTCCCTCTTTTCCTTCCCCCTGTTCTGGAGGTGATGAGTACTCCAGTATTTGTTAAACCCATACTGTGATGTAGGGCATATTTCCATAATTCTTATGTCATGATAGAAGACACATCTCACACATCCTATAGAAATCTCATGAGGGAAATATAGTAGAAAATGGCATGCATTGATCTGTGCACAGACTCCTACAGTTCCTTCTTTGACTATGGACAGTGATAGCATTTTCATTATGAATCCCTTGTAGTTATCTTGGAGACATCCTTCTTAGCTGATCATCATAGAATATTTCTGTTACGGTACACATCTAAATTGCTCCTGGTTAGAGAAATGCAAATGAAAACAACTCTCACACCTGTCAGAGAGGTTATTATGACAGGAAAACAATGTATGGGAAAATTGGGACATTAATGCTCAGTTGGTGGAGTTGCAATCTAATCCAACCATTCTGGAGAGCAATTTGGAATTATGCTCAAAGGAATCTAAAACTGTGCATACCCTTTGGTCCAACAATAATACCATTACTAGAACTATATCCAAAAGAGGTAAAAAAAAAGGAGAGAGAGAGAGAAAAGGACCCATTTGTACAAAAATATTGCAGCTCTTTTTCATGGTAGCAAAGAATTGAAAATTGAAGAGTTGTCCATAAATTAGGGATTAGTTAAACAAGTTGCATATGACAGTTATGGAATACTATTGTGCTATAAGATATGACAAGCAGGATGATTTCAGAAAGATTTGGAAAGACTTACATGAATTGATGCAAAGTGAGGTGAGCAGACCCAGAACACTGAACATAGTGACAGCTATATTTCTTGATGCACAGCCATGAATGACCTACTCTTTCTCAGCAGTATAGGCATCCAAGACAATCCCAGAGACTTATGATGAAAAATGTGATCTGCCTTCCAAGAAAGAAATGGAGCCTAAATGCAAACTAAAACAGATTATGTTTCATTTTCTTTATTCTTTTTTTCCTTCCCATTTGAGAACTCTTCCATTAAATGACTAATATGGAAAAATGTTTTACATGATTACACATATAAAATCTATATCAATGTTTGACATCTCAGTGAGGGATGGAGGGCAGGGAGAGAGTGAGGATCAAAAGAAAGGAGAGAATTTAGAACTTAAAACTTAAAAAAAATGTTAAAAATTGTCTTTACATATAATAGAGGGAAAATATATTATTAAAAAAGGTATCTCCCCTGCCCATAGCTATGAAAAGTATATCATCTGTTTTCTTCAAATTTTTTTATATTATGAACTTTAATATTAAGGTTGCTTATCCATTTAGAATATATTGTAGAATATGGGGGAAGATGTTTGTATAAGCCTAATTTCTGCCAGATTGCTTTCTGGTTTTCTTAAGAGTTTTTAACAAATAAGGATTTCTTTCCTAAGTAATTCATTTCCCTCTATCAAACACTGGGTTATTGAGTACAATCTTTTCTGATTCTCTCTTGTCTATTGCATTGATTTATCAATTTCATTTTAAACAAATTTTTAATAAATACCAGATGGTTTTGATAGGTGCTGCTTTATAATATGCTTTGAAGTGCTATTCCATACCCTTTTCCCCTACCTCTTTTCATAATTTCTTTTGCTATCATAGATCTGTTGTTTTTCCAAATTTATTTATTAAGTTCTATAAAAAGTATACATTTGGTCATTTAAATTAGTATAGCATCTAAAGTACATATTAAATTTGATAGTACTGTCATTTTTATTGTGTTGGTATGAATATTCCTCCAGCTATTTAAGTTGTTTTTTATTTCTTTAAGAAGAACTTTGTAATAGAATTTGTACAAGTCTTTTATGTGCTTAGGTAGATTGATTCCCAGATATTTTATGCATTTTGTAGTTATTTGAAATGGGATTTTCCTTTCTTTTATTGCTTTTTGCATTTTGTTATTATATAGACATTCAGTTGATTTTTGAGGTTTTATTTTGTAGCCAGCAATTTTCCTGAAGCTATTGCTTGCCTCAATAAATATCTTTGCTGATTTTTTAGGATTTTCCCAAGTGTAGCACTATATCATCAACAGACAGGGATAGTTTTATCTTCTCTTTACTTTTCTTTGTGTCTTTAATTTTTTTCTTGTCTTATTGTTTTTGCAAGAATTTCTAGAACTCTAGTAGTTATAGTCAGGAGAGCAGACAACCTTGCTTTATTCCAGTAATTATTGTAAAAGGTTTTATTATATCGCCATTGCATTTAATGCTTACTTTTGATTTTAGATAGATGCTTTTTATTATGTTGGGGGGAAAAGCTCCCTCTATACCTGTACTATGTAGGGTTTTTAGCCTAAATGAATTGTACTTTGTCAAAGGCTTTTTCTGTATCCATTGAGATTTTTATGATTTAGGATGTCTTTGGTTTTTTAAAATATGACTAGTTACATTCATTATTTTCATAATATTGAACCATCTTTGCATCCATCATATAAATCCAGCTTGTTCATAATGAATGACCTAGATAAATTGCTGTATTCTGAAACAATTTAAAAAAAATTTTCAAGTCCACATTCATTAATGATATTGGTCTATAGTTTTTTTTTTATGTGTGTTTTATCCTTCCCTGATTTAGATATTAAGATTATATTTGCCTCACAAAAGGATTCTAGTAAGGTGCTTTTAGTTTTGAGAATAATTTGTGAAGTATTGGTACTAATTATTCTTTAAAATTTTTATAGAATTCGATGAATACATCAAAACCAGGAGTTTCCCCCTCCATTTGATAGTTCCTTTAAAGCTTGTCCTATTTCCTTTTATGAAATCGGGGTATTTAAGATCTCTGTTAGGTCTTCTGAAAATCATATATTTTGTATTCCTCTATTTCTTTTGGGGTCTCATTTATTTATTTATTTTAAAAAATCTCTTACCTTCTGTCTTAGAATCAGTACTGTGTACAATATTGGTTCTGAGGCAGAAGAGTGGTAAGAGCTAGGTAATAGGGGATAAGTGATTTGTCCAGGGCTATAAAGCTAGGAAGTATCTGAGGTCAAATTTGAACCTAGGATTTCCCATCTCTAGGTCTCTCTAGGCCATCTAGCTGCCTCTAAGGGTTCTCAGTTTTTTTAGAATATAGATGTAGATAATAGGTTCTAATTATTCTTGATTTTCTACCCTCTTTTTCATCATATTAAAGGTTTATCAGTTTTATTAGTATTTTAAAAGAACAAGTTTTAGTTTTATTTATAATTTATATTTTTTTAAAAAGTCATTTCAGCATACCTATTTCTCCTCTAATCTTAAATATTTAGTCTTTTATACTTATTTTAGCTTTATTTGTTTCTTGTTTTCCTAATTTAAAAAATTGCATATTCAAAACATTAATCTCCTTTTCCCCTCCTCCCAATTTTGTTAATATATGTTTTTAGGGACCTAACTCTTCCCCTGAGGACTCTTTTAGCAGCATCAGAGAAACTTTGGTATATGTTTCATCATTCAATTTTATTTAATTATTGTTTCTGTGATTTGTTCTTTGAGCCACTCATTATTTAGATTTCATTAAGATTCCATTTGAGTTCATGATCCCTGAGGCTATTTTTTTTGTGTTATAGTCTATTAAAGATGTGTTTAGTATTTCTATCTTTTAAAAATGTTTTTGTAATATCTCTATGTCTGAATGCATGGTCTTTTTTGTTTTTGAAAAAGTTTTATATGGGGCTCAGAAACACATACATTGGGGCAGCAAGGTAGATAAAAGAACCTGGATTCAAATTTGATTTCAGATACTTCCTAGTGTTGTGATCCTTGGACAAGTCATTTAACCTTGATTAGCTCTTGCTATTCTTCTGTCTTAGAACTGATGCTGACAGAAGAAAAGGATTAAAAAATTTTTTTAAAATACAGATATTCTTTTGCATTTCTACTTAGAAGATGATTTAAGTTTTTTGGCTCTAGTTTCTCCAGGATTTTGTTCCGTATTTTCCCTTTATCTTTTTGTTAGACTTATCTAAAATTGAAAGAGGGACATTGAACATTGAAGTCTTCTGTAAATGTTAGGGGTTTTTTTTTACTGTTAGTCTTTCTTCTGCTAGGTCAGTTAATATTTTCCTAATGCATTTGGATGTTGACACATTTGGATCAATATGGTTTAACACTGATATTGGTTTATTGTTTATAGTTCTTTTTTACCATAATACATGTTCCTTGTTTATCCCTTTTTAGTTTTTTGAATGTTTTTATCAAATAGAATGATTACAATTCCTTCTTTTTTTGGGATTTATGTTAATTTTTTTTCTATTTTCTCAGTGTGATTTTGCTTGTCTTTGTTTTTTAAATGTTTTCTAATAAGCAACATATTGTAGGGTTTTCTTTTATTATCCAGTCTATTCCTTTTTTTGTTTAATTGGATTGTTTAATCCATTCATAATTTAAGTTATGAGTTAGCTTTATATTTTCCTCCATTTGTCTTTACTTCTTTTCAAATTATTTGTTTTTCCTGTCCCACTGGTTAGCTTCTCCTTACCTCTTCTTTTTCATTACTCCTTTTCCTTTGGAGATTTGCTTATTAATTACTTTTTCTTGCTTGCTTTTACCTAGTTATTGAATTTTTTCTCTCTCAGTAAAGTAGATTTTCCCCCTTCCTCTTGTTCCCTTTATTTAGTCCTGTTCATTAGTTTTTAAATTTTCATTTTTTGCATCCCCTTTCCGTCCTCCCTTTTTACCTACTCTAGACCCTCATTTAGTGGTTCTTTTCCCCTTATACTTGTGTAGTCTCTCTGTTATCCGTAGTCCTTGTGGAATCAAAACTTCCAAAGTATCCATTCTGTGCTCTCCCTTTGAAGCAATTTCTGCCTCTGCCTCATAAGAGTTTAGGTCATAGCTGCCCATTTTCCACTGTGCCTCACTCTCCCCCAAATGCCAAATTCCTGTGGTTGACAGAGAGGGCACTGCCCCATAGCAAAATACTCCTCTACTTCCCAGTTATACAGCCTACGGTCCACCCTACCTTATCCCTGTTCACCGTCCTTCTTAACTTGCCTCAAGGTCTCCACCCTGAGGCCATGCCTTCTCACTCAATTTCTCTCCAGAACCTCTCTTTGCCCCCTCCCGAGGCAATACCACTAGTCTTTTCAAGCCCCAAATCCCCACAGACAACACCTAGGGCAACTTCTTTCACTGAACATCCCTCTTCACCCATAAGAACATTATCTGTAGCACCTCCCGCCACCACCCAAACAAGGCATCTTCTTTTCTCCTTCCTTCCCTTTTCAGTTCTTCCCCTGGCTTCCAGAGAGAAAATAGGAGCCATCTGCCCCTCATTGCTAACCCTTGCTTTGGCCAGCGTCCTCTTTCCTTCCTTGCACTCTTGCCTTTTGTTAGTCCCACAAAAACCATTTCTTTGTCTGTAGGCAGACTCTGTCCCTGCCTCCAAGCCTGCCTCTCCACCATCACCTCCATCTAACTTCTGCTTACCCCTGACTTCTGGTGCCCATTTAGAAAGTAGCCTCTTACTGCTCTCTCCCCTGCCACTTTCTTGCTAGTCTAACTCTCCTGCACATCTGTTTTCTGGGAGTGCCAGAGAAGCAAATAATCTCTTCAGGTCTTGTTTTCTTTCTGAGACGATTTTGAAATTGTCTTTATTATTAAATGACTATTTTTTTTTCATTTATAGCTAAATTCATATTTCCAGGGTAGGTCACTCTGGATTGAATTCTGAGCACTGTGGTTCTTTGAAAAACCATTCCCTCCAGCATGTTGGGATGGTGAAGAATAGTTGTGTGAATTTCCTTTCCTTTCTATTTGGAAGTCTTTCCTTCCAGCTTAGAGAAATTGTTTTTGTTTTTTTTCTCAATGGAATTGTTCAGTTTCACTACTGGGTATCTTAGAATTTGCATCTTTGAGTTTTTTTCTGGTGGCTAGCTAAGGATTCTTTCAGTTGGCACTCTTTTCTGTATTTAGAAGTTCTGGGCAGTTTTCTTATATTATTTCTTACATACTAGTGTTCAGGTTTTTTGACTTGTGTTCTTCTGGGAGACTTGTAATCCTGACTTTTTGTGTGTGCATACTGTCTTTAAGATCAATATGTTTTGCTTGAATACAGAACATGTCTTTTTATAATGTTACTGCTTTTTATTTTCTTCTAGATTGTCCTTCACATTTATGTAGTTGTTTTCCCAGTTTGTTTCCATTTCACTTTGTTTCTTTGGTGAGATTTGCCATTGTGAACTTTTCTAGTCTGTCAATTATTTCTGCTTGCTATAAATTCAGCTTTCACATTCTCATTTCTCTTTTAAACCACTCAGAAAAAGCATGTTCTAGTTCCATGTTCTCTTTGACATCTACAAGATCCTCTGCCTCATCAAATGCTAAATAATTTTTTCTTTATTTTCTAGTATTTATTCACATTTGTTTACCAGATTTGGGGGCCATGTTTCCTTTTTCTGTTAATGTTTTCCCTCTTGTTGGATTATCTGCTTAGATCCAAGGTTTTTGAGTTTTCTTTGTCCTGAGACCTTTAATAATCTTATTTTTCTTTATTTTTCCCACTTGTTTACTTTCTGACTCCTTTCCCCTCTTGATGGATTTCCTGGGGGGAGGGGGGGAGGGGGATGTATCTCAGTCTTCTTCCACATTGAGCAATTTGTTGTTTTCCAGTCTAGGTTTCTGATTCAGATAATTTTTGTTGGGTTGGGACAGAACTGGCTGTAATTGGATGCTGGCCTCTTTTCCTTAGGCTTAGTGGAATGCCATATAGCTCCCCATATATGACGACCTGTCTCATTCCCTCCTTCCTCAGTTCTCTGACCTGGCAGTACCGATTGCCACTGCAGCCTGGGCAGATAGCTGTCATTTGGAGTTTAGATCTCCAAGGCTTTGGGAGAAAGTATGGGGCTGGATTTTGTTTTAAGCCCAGACACACTCTCCTGTTTCTCTGCTCTCTTTACAAATATTGTTTGCAGCACAGAGCTGAGGCTTTGGCTGTCAAGGCCTCATCAAACTTCTGTTGTTTGGTCCTTGGGTTTTCATGGGACTACACAGAGGGTGGGGGAAGGATCAGGGTGAAAGGTTACATTTTGATGCAAGTCTGTGTGTCAAGTGTCTAGTGAAACCTTGCCATCAGGAGCATGGTGGGTAATGGGGGAGGGGGGGTCAGTGAATGTGAGCTAGGCATTCATTTATGAAGTTTTTATCGTTGGTTGGGTTCCGAGTACCCTAGACCATGGAGATAACTGAAGTTGCTTTATCTTGACCCATATTTTCTGTATTAGAGAGGTTGGAGAGATCACAGGGAGCAGAGAAAAAGTCTAGTCTTCAACCTTTCATCATTTTACCTAAATGCTCCTTAAATATGTCAGCTATTACTTTTAATTGGGACCAACATGTATAGTTGTGATCTACATCATAAGCTCATTGAGGTAAAATATTTCTCTTTTCTCTTTGTTTCCCTTATGTTTAGCAGGATACTTGGAACATAGTAAATACCTAACACCTTTGGTGTCTAATTCATTGCTTGGAGGGACTATCTTTATGGATGAGATCACTTATTTAGTGATTTTACTGTTTTTAGAAACCCCAAGACTTTGCCTATAATATGCCACTCTTTTGCTTGTTAAAACTAAAATAATCACTACTTTTTTACTTTTAGCTTCTCAAACTTTTATTGACCCCTAGTGGTGGCTACAATTTTCCTAATTCATGAATAAATATATTTATCTGCAAAGGAAATAAAAATGTCCTATTGCCTCTTTCTTTTCTCACCAAGTTTTCTAGCTTTGTTTATTTCTTCCTTATTGCCTTTTCACTCTTTTTTAAAATTTAAATTTCTCCTCCAATTACTTCTAAAAAATTTCCAACATTCCTTGCTTACCTTTCTAAATAAGGTGACTTTCTTGACCTAAAAGCTTCCAGAGAGCTAGATAAAATTACTTTATAAATAGTAAATTGTTCCAGTCTCTTGTTTTTATCATACATATATCTTTATTTTTAAAATCATACAAAGGATTCTTGGACTGTATTTTCTTATATAGTGGGTCACCCATTTTATTGGATTGTTCAATTATAATCGTTAGGCTTATGTTTTCTTGCACTTCTTTCTTTTGTATCGGTTTTTACCCCATTCCTGTTTTAAGTCAGTATTTTGTCACTAAGATTTGCTTAGTTCACACTACATTTTGATGTTCTTCCTCTCTAGGGAGAGAACTGACAAACCCTGAATGAAAAGTGAAGCATACACATTTCCCACTTTATTTTTTATTGTTTTTATTTTTGTGTGTTTTCTTTTAAAACACAGTTAATATGGAAATATGTTTTGCATAACTTCACATGTATAATTGATGTCCAATTGTTTGCCTTCTCAAAGAGGAGGGAGGGGAAAGGACAGTTGTAGACAATTTGGAACCCAAAATTTAAAAAAAAGAATATTAAAAATTTTTTAAATGTAATTGAGAAATAATTTGACAAAATATATTTGAAAAAAATTAAAACCTCCAACACAATACACCATAGAAAATTACTATAGTAACTTAATGTTTCAAGCTTTTGATAGAAGAGCTCATTATTTGACAAAAACTGTTGGGAAAGGTGGAAAACAGTATGGAAGCAACTAGAATAGACCAACATCTCAAACTGTTTATCAAGATAAGGTCAAAATGAGATATGACATAAGGATGCTACTATAAGCAAATTAGGAGAACATGGAATAGTTTATCTGTCAGGTCTATGGATAAAGGAAGAATTTATGATGAAACAAGAGAGAGAGAATTATGAGAAATAAAACAGAATTACATTTAAATTTTAAAAAGTTTTACACACCCAGTGGAATTGCTCGTTGGCTCAGGGAGAGGGGAGGGAAAGAACATGAATCATGTAACCATGGAAAAATATTCTAAATAAATAAATAAATTTTTAAAAAGTTTACACAAACAAAACCAGTGCAGACAAGATTAGAAGGAAAAGAAAAAACTGAGGGAAAATTTTTTGTAGTGAATGTCTCACAAAAGTCTCATTTCTCAAATATATAGAAAACTGAGTCAAATTTATAGGAATACAAGCCATTCCCCAATTAAGAAGTAGTCAAAGGATGTGAATAAGCAGTTTTCAGATGAAGAAATCAAAGCTGCCTATTGTCATTTGAAAAAAAAAAAGCTCTAAATCACTATTGATTAGAGAAATGCAAACTAAAACTACTCCTCCTTCAAACATTTCCTAGATGAGATACCTTGAATAAGTCTCTTTGCCCCCAGAATCTATTTCTATATTAGGAAAATGGGGACAGGACAGCATGGGTAGGGTCAAAGGGACAGATTTGTGATCTTTTTACAAATGAGTCATCTTTCCACTGCTGCAGATGGAAACCTCTGTGCTGTCACATATTAGATATGCATGTACTTCCTTTTTAGACCTTATTTCATATTAATAGCCAGAGAGTCTTTAAATAAAGTTACCTAATATAATAAGTACATAATAAATGGATGTTACATATTTCAAGGGGTCTTAATATATCATGAGAAGAAAACCTTTGAAAAGATATTTTAATCTAATTTTCATAATCAGTAAATAAGTACAAACTATGTAGGTAATCCTATATTTCTGTGGGGCTGTGTCATTTAGAACAAAATATGACCAAGTTGGAAAGACTTGGTTCTGGAAAGAGCAAGGTCCTGGCAACAGATTATGTCTGCTACTTGGGGTCCAGTCTACTAAATGTAGCCCTTACAATATATGTTATCTAAGAATCAGCCTGGTTAAGTTAGAGAGAATCACTGTTGAATTGTTCAGCCTCAGCAACTTCCAAGGACCATATACTAAAGTGTAGAAGGTTTAGGGTCTGAAGGGAATGTACTTTTTGATCAAATTACAGTTCCTTGAAGTTGAAGTAAAAATTGATTTAAAAAAGAGATTGCATGTGAGAGACGACCCTTCTAGGAAAAAAAAATTGTACAGAGGCCCATTGTTTCAGGAGCTGAAGCCCAACTGATAAGTACTACTTATATATGTATAGTAATGGATCATGTATGGGAAATAAAATTGACTTGAAATTATTAAAAATAAAAACAAATAAGCACAGTGGAATCTGTGTACCTTTCAGCCAAGCAGCTGTACTTCTATAAAGATTTTATCATTTGTAGAATATAGTTTATCTTTTTCTTTCATTAAGAAGGTCCTGGATGACTGTGTAATTATCCTTATAAAGATTTTGCAGAGTTTGGTAAGTGGGGAAGCAACCATATAGGTTTGATTAGTAACAATCTTTTGTTAATGATAAGGTCTGTGATTTTCTAAGCATTTGGCTTCTTTGTGTTTTAATATATCTTGAGTTAATACCTCAGTATGTTTAATATTGATCACCTCTCATACAGACATCCTTTAGGCATACTTTTAGAATAGTTGTTCCTCCCATATTTATTTTGTTTTTTGTGATAGTTAAACCAAATTAATTTTTTTCAATGAAAAATCCACATTTTCTTCCTCCCTTCTACATTTCTTCCACTGGAAAAGAAAAAGAAAAAAAACCCATCATATAACAAATATACATAATGAAACAAAACAAATTCACCCATTGACCATGTCCAAAGGAAAATATGTGTCAGTCTTGGCTGAATTTGTCACCTTTCTTTCAGCAGGTGAATAGCAGCATGCTAGTAGTCCTTTGGAACCATGGTTATTGTTGTTATATAAATTGTCCCTCTGGTTCTTTACCTCACACTACATCAGTTCTTATAAGTCTTCCCAGGTTTCTATGAAATTATTCTTTAAAAGATTTTTAAAGGAATGATAGTATTGCAATACATTTGTGTGCCATAATTTATTAAGCCATTGCCCAATTGAGAGCCTATTAGTTTATAGTTCTTTGCTACCTCAAAAAGAGCTAGTATAAATATTTATGTACATACAGGGCTTCTTTCTCTTTACTTGCTGTTTTTGAGGTATCAACCTAGTAAGTAATGTGACTAGATTTAAGGAGAGAAGCATACATGGATGTAGCCAATCGTTCCCCTTCCTGTCTCCCCCCACAAATGACTTCTGAAACAAAACCAGTACAGCCCTTCCATAGCTGGTTAAAGGATAAGGACTCATGACTTGGAACATAAAACGGTTGCCATCACACAGTACTATTTTCATCTAATAATGCTTCTTTTCATGAATTTATGTTAAGTATTTTAAAATTTTTTCCAAATTATTTGTAGTAATTTTTAATATGTGTTTTCTAAAATTATAAGATCTAAATTCTCTCTTTTCCTTCCCTTCCTCTTCTCTGAGATGGTAAACAATTTGATTTGGGTTATACATGTACATATGGTCATTCAAAACATTTCCATACTGGTCATGTTCTGAGAGAATGCTCAAAATAACTAAAGCCTCAAAGTAAACACACACACACACACACACACACAAATAAAGTTAAAAATAGCATGCTTTGGTCTGCATTAGGACTCCATCAGTTCTTTCTCTGGAGATGGATAGCATTCTTGATCATAAGTCCTTCAGAATTGTCTTGGATCAATATATTGCTGAGAATAGCTCAATCTTTCATAGTGGATCATTTTACCATATTGGTGTTACTGTGTGCAGTGTTCTGACTTGTTCTGCTTACTTCATTCTGCATGAGTTCATGTAGGTCTTTCTGAATATCATTTCTTATAGCACAGTAGTATTCCATCACAATCGTATACCACAGTTTGTTCCGCTATTCCCCAATTGATGAACATCTCTTTAATTTCCAATTCTTTGCCAACACAAAAAGAGCGGTGATAACATAGTTTTGTACAAATAGATTCCCACCTCCCCTTTTAAAAAATCTCTTTGAGATATAGATCTAGTAATAGTATAACCATGTCTTTTGGGCATAGTTCCAAATTGCCCTCCAGGAATGGTTGGGTCAGTTCACAACTCTACCAACAATGCATCAGTGTCCCAATTTTGCCACATCCCCTCCAACATTTATCACTTTCCTTTACTATCATATTAGCCAGTCTGATAGATGTGCAGTGATAACTCATAATTGTTTTATTTTGCATTTCTATAATCAGTAGTGGCTTTGAACATTTTATAAGTTTATATTTCTAAGAGTGATGCCAGGGCAGAAGATAAATTAAGGCCCTATTATAAAATTATATGGAAGAGAGGTCAGACTTGTTTCAGAAGTTCAATGGACAAAAACAGAATAAAGAAGCAGCAAATAAAAATATGTGTATGTACAGAAAATAACACTGAAAACCAGGAAGGGAAGGAAAATAATTTTAAAAACTGAAGTAAATTCAAATTAATTTGGGATAGGGCAGGTAAACTGGAATAGGTAGCATTAAGGAGGACACATTTTTAGAAACTGACTGGCATCAAAATATAGTGGGAACCAAGCAAATTGCAGGTATACAATACTAACTTAAAACAAGAAAGGAATAAAAATGAATACAAAATAAAGAAATGAAAAGCACAAGTCTGACAATTATAATTTTAAATATGAATTAATTTAACAATGCAGTAAAATGGGTAACCAGGTATATAAGAAAATGCATCCTAATAATATTCTAGATACGTCTAAAAAATAAAGATGTATGTATGATGAAAATGAGAGGCTAGAATAATTTATTATTCCTAAGGTAATTTTAAATAAGCAGTAGTTTATCATTAAAAGGAATGATATAAATTCATAATAATGAAAAATAAACAGGTAAATGCATTATTTCAAAGAACTTTAGACAATGAAACAATATTGGCACTAAACATATGTACCAAAGGACAGGTATCTAAATTCACAAAAATTATCTGAGTTTAAAAAAGACATAGAAACCCAATAATTATAGTAAATTTTTTTCTTTTTTTATGAGTGGAAGGAAGCTCATTTTTTCAATGGTTGTTTTGGGAAATATTTGTCCTAATGAACTAAATTATTTGAAATAACTTAATAATCTTAAAAAGTCTTTATTCATTTAAATATTCAAATTGGTCTCCAACATTACCAACCTGCTGTTTCTTCAGATGATACAAGTATCAGCTTATCTATGCATGCCTACCAATCATTTGTGACTCTTGTTTATGTTCCCCCTATCCTCCTGAAGGCCTTCTTTATACTCTGTGTGTGCATGAAAATGTACCAGTAGACTATTTAGTTCTGTTAGTGGCATCCATACAGCAATACTGATAGACCACCAGGAATAAAAAGATGAATATTTGTTTAGGAGTGGAAGATAAATTAGAAATCATTAAGAGAATTTTGCTCTTCTACTTGTAGATGCTAATGTTCCTCTCTCAGAGTTGGACGATTCTAACAAGGTGAAAAGAAACAGAATTAGAGAAGGTAGAACTGAATGATGTCTAGTGACTTGTGAACAGGTATATTAGAGAGAGTATGCATATATCTTGGTACCACATGGTACTTTTATAAAATTAACCATATATGAGGACAAAGAAAAATAAAAGGGGAAAAGAACAATACCTAACATATTGTAGTAATTAACACAAGGGGGAAAAATGAAAAAATACCTAACTGGAGACTTGGTAACATCCTAAAAAATTATTAAAGAACAAATCATAGAAACAAATCCAGTAAAAGAGGATGATAATAATCAAATAATATACCAACATTTCTGGGATACAGTTATATTAATCTCGAGAGGAAAACAATCTCTCTGAAAACATATGTTAACAAGAGAATTAATAAATGGAATATGAAACTTTAAAAACTAGAAATAAACATAAATTAACTACAACAAAAGACAAAATTTTGCATGTTAGAAGAAAAATTAAAAATATAGAAATTAATAAGACTAGAAGC
Source organism: Monodelphis domestica (assembly GCF_027887165.1). Lineage (NCBI taxonomy): Eukaryota > Metazoa > Chordata > Mammalia > Didelphimorphia > Didelphidae > Monodelphis > Monodelphis domestica. The sequence goes on from NC_077233.1 coordinate 15,030,384, forward strand.
TAATTCTTTATATAGTTTATTAGAATTGATAAACTGTTGAGTTAACCTTTTTCAAATGAAGAGGTCAGAAAATGAATTACCAAAGTTGAAATGAAACAAGATGAAATCACAACACAGAGAAAACAAAAAGAATTATTAGAATGAACTAAAATACATATGTTAGCAAAACTGAGAATTTTAGAGACATAGAGAATCACTTTAAAAGGTATAAATTATCAAGGCAGGAGGGTAGCACATTGGATAGAGCATCTGGCTCCAGTTAGGAGGGCCCAAGTTCAAATTTGGCCTCAGACACTTCCTAGCTGTGTGACCCCGGGCAAGTCACTTACCTCTAATTGCCTAGCCCTTGCTCTTCTGTCTAAGAATAAGCATTTAAAAGGGTTTTAAAATGTATATAAATTATTCAGATTAACATAATTTGAAATATAGATCCTAATCCAATCTCAGAAAATGAAATTGAGCTACCATGAAGGGACTACCAAAGGGGAAAAAAAATGTTGATCCACATAGATTTACAGATAAATTATATTAAATATTTAAAGTGCAGTTAATAATCTTGGAACATTTGTATAAACTGATACAAAGTGAAGTGAGCAGAAATAGAATAATTTATATAATAACAATACTGTATAGACAAACTGTGAAAGACTTAGGAACAATGTTTAACACCATGGAATTAATCGTAGTTCCAAAAGATTTGTAATGCAATATACTCTCCACTTCCAGATAGAGAGGTGAGAGATGCTGGGTTCAGAAAACAAATTGAAAAACCTTTTTTTGTGTGTGTGTGTGGTGGGTTGTAGGGGGAGCATTTTAATGCAGGAATTTGTTTTATTTGTACAAATTAGTAACTGGTTTTGTTTTCTTGCTTTCTCAGTGAGTGGGGGAAGGAGAAGTAAGAGTGGGAAAATTTGAAACAGAAAATAGAATTGAATTTTTAAAATGAATAAAATGCAATTAATACCTCAGTATAAAAATTATTCTCAAAAATTACAAAGAAAATCTTCTAGCAAGGAGGCAGGGAGGAAGGGAGGGACGGAGGGAGGGTGATTTTCCCACCAGTTTACAGAGAGATGGCTAAGTATTAGAGATGCAAAATAAGACATATTATCAGATATTATCAATGGTTTAAAGTTGTTTTGCTTAACTCTACTTGATATGATGGAAAGTTTTCATTTGAAGGCAGAGAGGAGAGTTATTACAGGAACAGAGGTAGTCATGAAATGAAAAACAATAGGAACAGCCAGGTGGGCTTGGTGGATTGAGAGCCAGGCCTAGAAATGGGAGGTCCTGGGTTCCAATCTGACCTCAGGTATTTCCTGGCTGTGTTATCCTGGGCAGGTTATTTAACCCCAATTACCTAGCCCTTAATTCTCTTCTGCCTTGGAACCAATACTTAATACTGACTCTAAGATGGAAGGTATGGGTTTAAAAATAATAACAAAAGTTAAAAAGTATGTATATCTATATATCTATCTCTAAACACATACAATATATTTATCACACTAAAAATGGCATTATATTCTACCTATACTTTTTAAGATTTTTACCATAAATGTTATTTATGTTTCTGCATCTATTGACATAAACATATTTGAGAATAGGATTAATAATGTTAATTGCTAATAATTATTTTCCAAATGTTAAACTTTACAACTTTACAAACACTTTACAAGTGTTTATCTTTCTCTCCTGGCTCCAATCTCTACATCATTAACTATGTCTGGATATTTAGATAGGGCAATCATCCACATGGAGTTGATAGATGAACATATGGGAGGTGGTTGAGATAGCCAAATGAGAATATAGAAAGAAAAGAGAAGAGGGCCCAGGACAGAACGTGAGGAAAATCCATAATTAGTGAACATGACATTAATCATGATATAAAAAAGGAGTCTAAGAAGGAAGCATCATAAAGGAGGAAAACGAAGACAGCACAGTGCACTAAAAACCCAAAGAGAGTGAAATGAGAATATCTGGGAGGATTTTGTTGTTCAGTTGTATCTGATTTTTCGTGACTCCGTTTGGGATTTTCCTGGCAAAGATATTGGAATGCTTTGCCATTTCTTTCTCTAGCTTATTTTACAGATAAGAACTGAGGCAGATAGGGTTTAATGTTTTTTTCCAGGTTTACATAGCTAATAAGTATCTGAGGCCAGATTTGAACTCAGGAAAATGATCTGACTTCAGAACCAGCACTCAATCCACTCCCCATCCAGAAAGATAGGACATCTTAAATGTAAACTATTTCGGAAGAGCCAAAAAAGCATGAGATTTGAGAAAAGACCTTTATGTTGGCAATGAAGAGATCATTGCTAACATTACTGTTTTTTAATTAAAATTTTAATATAAATTTAAAAAAATTTTAAATTCTAAATTCTAAATTCTCTCTCTCCATCCAGCCTTCTCACACACATTGAAAATACAAGCAATATGATCATACATGTGAAGTCATTCAAAACAGATTTCTTATGTAAAAAAAAAAATCCCGAATTGATAAATGGGCAAGGGACTTGAATAGGCAATTTTCACATAAAGAAGTCAAAACTGTCAATAAGCACATGAAAAAGTGTTCTAAATCTCTTATAATTGGAGAAATGCGAATCAAAACAACTCTGAGGTACCACCTCACACCTAGCAGAGTAGTTAATATGTCAGCAAAGGAAAGTGATAAATGTCGGAGGGAATGTGGCAAAATTGGACACTAATACACTGCTGTTGGAGTTGTGAATTGGTCCAATCATTCTGGAGGGTGATTTGGAACTATGCTCAAAAGGGCTTTAAATGACTGCCTGCCCTTTGATCCAGCCATACTACTGCTGGGTCTGTATCCCAAAGAGATAATAAGGAAATACTTATATTAAAGCATTTATAGCAGCTCTTTGTGGTGGCAAAAATTTGGAAAATGAGGGGATGCCCTCCAATTGGGGAATGGCTGAATAAAATGTGGTATATGTTGGTGATGGAATACTATTGTGCTCAAAGGAATAATGAACTGGAGGGATTCCATGTGAACCAGAAAGACCTCCAGAAATTGATGCAGAGAGAAAGGAACAGAGCCAGGAGAACATTGTACACAGAGACTGATACACTGTGGTACAGTCGAATGTAATGGACTTCTCCATCAGTGGCAATGCAATGATACAGAACAATCCCGAGGAACTTATGAAAAAGATGCTATCCACAGCCAGAGAAAGAACTGTGGGAGCAGAAAGGCAGAAGAAAAACATTTGATTGATCACATGGATAGATGGGGATTATATGATTGGGGATATAGACTCTAAACAATCACTCTGTTCCAAATATTAATAATATGGAACTTGGTCTTGATCAATGACACATGTAAAACCCAGTAGAATTGCTTGTTGAATATGGGAGGGAGGAATGGAGGGAAAGAACATGAATCCTGTAACCATGGAAAAATAGTCTAAATTAATTAAATAAAAAGGCAAAAAAGGAAAGTTGTAAAATAATATGCTTCAATTTATATCTAATATTTATATTTATAAGTTCTCTCTCCAGATGTTGATAACATTTTCCATCATGTGACCTATGGAAATGGCTTAAGGTCATTGTATTTATCAGAATATCTAAGGCTTTCATAGTTGATCATCACTAGAATATTGATTTTACTGTATACAGTGTTCTCCTGGTTCTGCTCATTTCATTTGGCATTAGTTCATGTAAAGCTTACTAGGTTTTTCTGAAACCATCGCCCTCACCATTGGGCATAGTTCCAAATTTTAATCCAAAATGGTTGGACCAGTTCATAACTCCACTAGTAGTGTTTCTCTATTTTTCCACATCCTGTCTAGTATTTGTCATTTTCATTTTCAGTCATGTCAGTTACTGATAGGGGTGAGATAGCATCTCAAGAGTAGTTTTCGTTTGTATTTCTCTACTCAGTGTTGATTTTAGAGCATTTTTCTTGAGATTATAGATAGATTATAGATTATTTTATAGATTTCTTCTTCTGAAAACTACCAGTTCATATATCTGAATCTGACTATCAATTGGAGAATGGCTTTTATTTTTTATAAATCTGGTTCAGTTCCTTTTTATCACAGAAATTTGCTATAAAAATTTCCCCTGGTTTCCTACATTTCTTCTTATTTTTGCTACATTGGTTTTGTTTGTGCAAAGATTTTTAAATTTTATGTGATCAAAATTCTCCATTTTACCTCTATGATCCTCTCAATCTTTTGTTTGGTCATAAACTTTTCCATCATGCATAGATCTAAGGGGTAAAATTTTCCATGCTCTCCTAATTTCCTTATGATATCACCCTTTATGTCTAAATCGTACCCATTTTGACATTATCTTGGCAGGTGGTTCTCTCAGTATGCAAAGAGTGATATTTTGTTTCTTCATTTCTTATTCTTGTAGCTAGCATTTCTAGTTCAATAGTGAATAATAATGATAATAATAGACATCCTTGTTTTATACTTCATCTTCTTGGGGAGGCTTCAGGTTTATCCTGTTCCAGAAAAATGCTTATTCTTACTTTTAGCTAAATACTACTTATTTTAAGAAAAGATCCTCATAGAGGCAGCTAGTTGACTTCAGGGGATAGAGAGCCAGGCTTAGACACTGGAAGTCTAATGTGGTCTCAGACCTTCCTAGCTGGATGACTCTGGGCAAGTCACTTAACCCCAGTTGCCCAGCACTTATCACCCTTCTGCGCTGGAGGACAGTAGGTGAGGGTTAAGAAAGAAAAAACCCATTATTTCTATGATTATTTTTAATAGGAATGGATGTTATTTTACATCAAATGCTTTTTCTGCATCTATCATTTTTTTTTGGTTTTTATCTTTCATATGGTCAATTGTGCTTATAGTTTTCTTATTATTGAACTAGACTTGCATTCTTGATATTCCTGTAATCCCAAAATGATCATAGTGTGTGATTTTTGTGATTTTATTGAATACATATATAAAACCCTTATCTTCCTTTTTATAATCAAGTCTGTATATTGGCTCCACAGTAGAAGAGAGCCTTAAGGGCTAAGTGGGAATGGAGGTTAAATAAGTTGCCCAGGGGCACTTAGTTTGGAATTATCTGAGGCCAGATTTGAACCCCTCCTTTCCTTTCTCCACAACTGACTTTTCAGTCTACCCAGCCAGCTACCTGCCCCCCTGTCCTAGATAATATTAAAAAAAAAAATCTTTGCATCAATATTCATTAGGAAAATTGGCCAATGATTTTTTTTTCTCTTTTTTTGCTCTCTCTTTGACTTAGGTGTCATAGAAGGAATTTGGTGGGACTTTTTCTTTGCTTAGTTTAAAAAAATAGTTTAGTATTGGAATTAGTTGATCTTTAAATGTTTAGTAGAATTCACTTGTAAATTCATCTAGTTCTGGGAATTTTTTTCTTACAAAATTCACATGGGTTATTCAATTTCTTTTTTTAAGATTAAGGCTATTTATGCTATTTCCTCTTCTAGTAATCTGAGCAAATTATTTGTATAAATATTCATATATTTCACTTAGATTGTCAGTTTTATTGGCACATAATTGGTCAAAATCCCTCCTAATAATTGCTTTAATTTCATCTTCATTGGTGGTACATTCACTCTTTTTATTTTTGGTATTGGTAATGTGGTTTCTTTTCTTTAAAAAAAATCAAATTAATCATTTTATTTTATTGTTGTTTTTCATAAAACTAGTTTCTACTTTTATTTATAGTTCAGTGTTTTTTGTTGAATTTTATTAATTTCTCCTTTGATTTTCATTTTGTTTTTTAATTGGGAACTTTAAATTTATTCCTTTTCTTGTTTTTTTTTTAGTTGAATGCCCAGTTCATTGACCAACTTTTTCTCTTTTATTCATGTAAGGATGTGGAGGTAGAAATTTTCTTCCAAGCACTGCTTTAGTTGTATTCCGCTAATTTTGTTATGCTGTCCCATTCTTGTCATTATCTTAAATGAAATTGTTTTTCTTAATTCCAAATTTTACAAAACCAAATAAAACAAGCATTTCCTTATTCAGAGAAAAAGATTGTACATAAATCCACAAATCTCTTACATGTTTAGTTTACTTTTCTTTGTAACTATACAATAAATCGCATCCACAAGTGCCCTAACCTATCCCTCACCCTCCCTGTATCACAGAAGGTTTCTTCTGGGAGACAGATATGTTCATACAAATTAAGTTTTTCATGTTTTCACCCTTTATTTTACTCTCTGGAGGTAATATTCAAAATATTTTCTTCCATTATTAATTCTGTAGCTATGAATGATGTTCTCTTGGTTCTACTCATTTCATTATTATCCCATAGTTCTTTCCAAGTAAAAAAAAATTAACCTGCTCATCCCTTTTTATGGTGCAGTAGTATTCCATCAAATCAAATATCACAATTGGGCATCTTGTCAATTTCCTTTTTTTTTTTTTGCCACCACAGAAAGCTGCTATAAATATTTTGGAACATATGGATTCTTTTCTTTTTTTCTTGATTTCCTTGGGAAATAGACCCAGTAAGGGTATACAACGGTTTATAACTCTCTGGGTATAATTTCAAATTGTTCTCCAAAATGGTTGGATCAATTCACAGCTCCACCAACAGTGGCACCATTTTTCCACATTCCTTCCAACATTTGTCATTTTACTCAGTCTGATAGGTGTGAGATGATATCTAATCAGTAGTGATTTAGAGCATTTTTTCATATGGCAATATATGACCTTGATTTCTTTATCCAAAAATTCTGTTCATATCTTTTGCCCATTTATCAAATGGAAAATGTCTCTAATTTTTATAAATTTGACAAAATTCTCTATGCATTTTACATATAAGACTTCTGTCTGAGGCTGTGAATAAACATTTTTTCCCCAGTTTTTTGCTTTCCTTCTAATCTTGGCAACATTTATTTATACAAAATCTTTTCAATTTAAGGTACTCAAAATAACCCATTTTATTTTACAATGTTCTCCATCTCGTTAACTCATATTTTTTTCTTCTTTACATAGATCTTATAGGTGATATGTTCTCTGTTCTTCTAATTTACTTAGGATGTTTCCTTTTGTGTTTATATCATGTATCCATTTTGATCTTATCCTAATAAATGGTGTAAAATATCGGATAATATCTAGTTTTTGCTGAACTAGTTTCTAGGTGTTCCAGCAATTTTTACCAAATGATTTCTTATCCTAAAAACCTGGATCTATGCTTTTGTCAAATACAAGATTATAATCGTGTACTACTATTTGTTGTATATCTATTCAGTTCCACTGATCTACTTTTCTATTTATTAGCCAGTATCAAATACTTTTGATAATTACTGCTATATAATACAATTTAAAACCTGCTACTGATATGTTTTTAAAAACAATATTTAATGAAATTGCTGATCATTTCTATGATTTGTTCTTTGACTCATTAATTCTTTAGAATTAGATTACTTAACTTATAATTAATTTTTAATCTATACTTCCAGTGCCCTTTATTGAATGTAATTTTATTGCATTGTGGTGTCAAAAGGGTCTACTTAATATTTCTGCTATTAACTTCTTTTATACTCATTCAGTTTTCTTCAGACATCTTTCATATATAACTTTTTAAAAATTCTGTTTATTTCCTTAGCTTCAGATTTATTTTATGGTTAGATTTATCTAGTTCTGAAAGAGGATAAATTGAGATCCCTCCCACTAGTATAATTTTACTCTCTAATTCTTCCTGTAATTCATTTAACATTTTCTTTTGAGAATATGAATACTAAAAAAATTATGTAGATGCTATGACATTTGGTGTTTATATGTTTAGTATTGATGTTATTTAATTGTCTCTGGTACCTTTTATTTTTTTCTGGGTTATTTCCATATTGTTCGTTTTTGTGAGTAATCTTAAGAACCAAAACCCCAAAACATAAACCCAAATAAACAAGTGAAAAATTCATATGTTTTCATTGGCATTCTGACTCCAACAGTTCTTCCTCAGGAAGTAGATAGCATTCTTTGCCCTATGTCTATCACAGTTGGTCATTCCACAATATTACTTATACTATATACTGCTTATTTTACTTTGTATTGGTTCATGTAGATCTTTTCAACTCTTTCTGAAATCATACCTTATATAGCACAATAGTATTCTATCACCATCATATACCACACTTTATTCAGACATTCCCCAGTTGAGGGAAATCCCCTTAATTTCCAATTCTTTACCACCACAAAAAACCCAGCTATAAAAATCTTTGTACGAGTAGATCCCCCCTCTTTTTTTTTTAATCTCTCTAGGATATAGCTCTACGAGTGGTTTACTGGATCAAATGGTTTGCTTTGTTTTATAGCCCTTTGGGCATAATTCCAAACCGACCTCTAGTTTACAGCCCCACCAGGAATGCATTAGTCTGGCAGATTGGCCAATATGACAATAAAGGAAAATGATAAATATTGGAGGAGATGTGGCAAAATTGAGACACTATGCATTGCTGGTGGAGTTGTGAATTGGTCCAACCATTCTGGAGGGCAATTTGGAATTGTGCCCAAATTGCTCTAAAAGACTGTCTGCCCTTTGATCCAGACATACTACTGCTGGGTTTGTACCCCAAAGAGATAATAATAAAAGTTTGTACAAAAATATTCATAGCTGCGCTCTTTATGGTGGCAAAAGATTGGAAAATGAGGGGATGCCCATCAATTGGGGAATGGCTGAACAAACTGTGGTATATGATGGTGACGGAACACTATTGTGCTATAAGGAATGATAAACTGCTTGATTTCTGTAGGAACTGGGAAGACCTCCAGGAATTGATGTAGAGCAAAAGGAGCAGAACCAGGAGAACGTTGTACACAGAGACAGGTACACTGTGTAGTTTGATCAGGGTAACTGACTTTTCTACTAGCAACAATGCAATAATCCAGGACAATTCTGGGAGACTTGTGACAAAGAATACTACCCATATCTAGAGAAAGAATTGTGGGAGTAGAAATGCAGAAAAACATATGATTAATAATTTGTTTATATGGGCATATGATTTGAGATTTTGGTTTTAAAAAATTACTCTATTACAAAAATGAATAATATGGAAATAGGTGATAACACATGTATAACCCAGTGGAATTGCTTGTCAGCTCTGAGAAGGGGAAAGGGACAGGGGAGAGAATGTGAATCATGTAACCATGGAAAAATATTTTAAAATTAAAAAATTTTAAGAATATTAATTTACATTCATCAAGAGTAATTTAAAACATTTTCACATGATTATTGTAGCTTTGATTCTTCTTGTGAAAACTGATTATTCATATCCTTTGACTATTTGTCAATTGGGGAATGACTTGTATTCTTATAAATTTGATTTAGTTCTTTACATATTTGAGAAATGAGATGTTTATCAGGGAAATTTGTTATAAATTTTATCCCAGTTTGTTGCTTCCTTTCTAATCTTGATTGCATTGGTTTTATTTTTACAAAAACTTTTTAATTTACTATAATCAAAATTATTCATTTTACATCTTATAATGTTCTCTCTCTCTTGTTTGGTCATAAATTCTTCCCTTCTCCATAGATCTAACAGGCAAAGTAGTCTTTGTTCCCCTAATTTACTTATAGTTTTACCCTTTGTGTCTAAATCATATACCCAATTTTAACCTTATCTTGGTATAGGGTATGAGATATTGGTCAATATCTAATTTTTGCCATACCGTTTTCCAATTTTCCCAGCAGTTTTTGTCAAATAGTGAGTTCTTATCCCAAAAGCTGGCATCTTTGGGTTTAACATACACTAGATTGCTGAGATTGCTAGATTGTTTTGATGATTACTGCTTTATAGTACACTTTAAGATCTGGTACCACTAGTCCACCATCCTTCACGGGTTTTTTTTTTTTTTCTATTAGTTCCCTTGATATTCTTGAACTTTTGTTTTTCCAGAAAAAATGTTGTTATTTTTTCTAGTTCTATAAAATAGTTTTTTGGTAGTTTGATTGGTATGACTGAATAAGTAAATTAAGTTCTTATTCCCTTTTTACTTCTCTATAGGGTAAGATAGGATTCTCTACCCCAATGAGCAAGGCTATTATTCTCTCTTTGAGCTGATTCTGATGAGAGTAAGGTTTAAGTATTGCCAGTCATCGTCCTCATCCTCCTCTCCTCTGTAATATTTTCCCATGTTCCTCTTTATATGATATTCTTTACCCCAGTTTACCACTCTCTTTACATTTCTCTCTGTGCAATCCTCTTTTTTGCATATCATCCTAAATAGCTTACCATTACCCTCCCGCCTCCATCTATATATACTTCTTCTCACTGCTATGATAATGATAAAAATTTCAAGAGGTACAAATAGTATCTTTCCATGCAGGAATATAAACAGTTTGACTTTACCGAGTACCTTAAATTTGTTCTCTTTCTTATTTACCATTTTTATGCTTCTTTTGAATTTTGTATTTGGAAATCAGATTTTCTGTTTAGGTCTGGTCTTTTCTTCAAGAATGCTTGGAAATCTTCTATTTTTATTAAATGACCATTTTTTCACCTGAAAGAATATAGTCAGTTTTCATTTATAGGTGATTCTTGGTTGTAAACCCAGTTCCCTTGCCTTCCAGGATATCATATTCCAAGCCTTTTACATCCTTCAGGGTAAGCTGCCAGATCCTGTGTAATTCTGCCTGGGGCGCTATGCCATGTCATTTGAATTGTTTCTTTCTAGTTGTTTGTAGTATTTTCTCCTTGTCCTGGGAGCTCTTGAACTTGGCTATAATATTCCAGGTTTTCATTTGGGGATTGATTGCAGAAGGTGATCTGTGGATTCTTTCATTTTCTATTTTATTTACTCTCTTGTTCAAGGATATCAGGGCAGTCTTCTTATAATATGTCTAAGCTTTTATTTTCTGATTATGAATTTCAGATGGTCTAATAGTTTTGATATTGGTTCTCCTGGATCAGTTTTTAAGGTCAGTTGTTGTTTCAATAAGATATTTCATATTTTCTATTTTTTCATTCTTTAATTTTGTATTATTGTTTCCTTAATGTCTCATGAATTCATTAGCTTCTCTTTGGCCAATTCTAATTTTTTTAAATTATTTTTTCTATGACCTTTTGATTCTCCCTTTCCATTTGAGTAATTATACTTTTCATGGAACACTCTTCTTCAATGGATTTTTGTGCCTCTTTTTCCACTTGACCAATTTTGCTTTTTAAGCTATTATTTTCTTTTTTGCATTACTTTAATTCCCCCCCCCCATTTTTCTTCCACCTCTGTTATTTGATTTTTTAAAATTCCTTTTTGAGCTTTTCCAGTGCCTGAGATGAATTCCCATTTTTCTTTGAAGTTTTGCATATGCCTTTCATTGTTCCATACTGAATCTGTGTCTTTTTCTTCCTTGTTCCCATTGAAATTTTCTATGGTTAGGTGTTTGTTTTGCTGTTTGCTCATTTTCCCAGCCTTTTTTTGCCTTTGGACTAGGAGTTCTCAAAACTGCTGATTCAGTCTCCTCAGCTGATGACTTTTAGTACTTAGAACATTGTGAGCTATTTTGCCCTGGGGCTAGGGACTTCACCACAAGCTTGAAAAGGTCAAGGACCTCAGGACCTCCCTGGGAGCTAGTGCCAAAGCTTGTGACTTCAAGGAGTGGGTATGGAATGCTCTGTTGTTGGCTTAGGCAGGGTTCTAGGATCTTGCAGTTGGCTTGTGCCAAGGTTCAGAACCTGGGCAGCTAGCACTCCTCTGTGTGCAGTTTTACTTCTAGTTCCCTCTTATCTCTTGAAAATAGGCTCTCTTTGCCTACCTTTCAAGTTGTTTTCCACAGAAGAGCCACCTCATTCTGTTCCCTTTTTGGTTCTGTGACTTCAGTTGTTTTAAGGAGCTAAGGTAGATTTGAAAGGATTCTCCAAGTGGTTCTAGCTTTTGCTACTACTAAGCCACCATCTTGGCTCCTCCCCCATCGCTTCATTTTTTAAAGACAGTATTTGGACAGTTTTGATGACTGCTTCTTTATTCTGTAATCTGAGGTCTGAAGTATTTTTTCCCTTTTTCCCCTACCTCTTTTGATCATTTCCCAAGGTATTCTAGATATTTTATTTTTTCAATTGAATTGTGTTATTATTTTATCAAGTTCTATAAGGGTATGCTTTTGGTAATTTGATTGGTATGAATTTTAAATTTAATAGTATTATCTTTTTGTTGTCTTGTTATTAATATTTCTCTAGCTATTTAAGTTGTTCTTTATTTCTTTAAGGAGCACTCTGTAATTAAATTTATACAAGTCTTAAGTATATTGATCCTCAAATATTTTATGCATTTTGTAGTTATTTGGAATAAGACTTTCTTTTCTTTTGTTGCTTCTTGGACTTTGTTATTATTATGCAGAAATTAATTTGTTTTTTGAAGGTTTATTTTGTAAAAAGTTTTATTATCTTTGCTGATTGCTCTAGTATTTTCCAAATATAGAATCATATCATCAGCAAATAGGGAGTTTTATCTTCTGGCTTCCTATAGTCTTTATCTTTAATTTCTTTCTTTTATTGCGCTTACCTGCATTTCCAGAATGATATGAAATAATTGTGGGGAGAGTAGGCATCCTTTATATGCACACAGTTTTCTTTGCATAGTGTTTTTCCCCTTTTAGAATGTGAGCTCTTAAATAGGGACTGATTGAACTCCTTTAGAATAGGGACTGGTTTTGCCTTTCTTTGAGTCTTTAGCACTTCTTACAATCCTTCAAATGAGTGGTGACTGGCTGAGCTGTATCCCTATTTGGAAGAGTTTTCTTTCCTTACCCTTATAATTTGTTTATGATGTGATTAAAAAAATCTAGGTCATAAATTCATTTGCAGCTTATTGTGTTATATTGTGAAAGATATTGATCTTTTAAACTCAATGTCTGCCACCACACTGCTTTCCAAGTTTTCCCAAAAGTTTTTCCTTAACCAAGATTTGGAGCACATGGGTTTTTATCAAATGTAATATTATTATGTTTATTTGTTTCATTCAGTATATTATATATCTAATCTATTCCACTGTTTTGCTTTTCTATTTTTAAACCAGTACCAAATTGCTTCTTTATTTACCGCTTTATTTAGTTCCAGATACAGTGCTGCTGAGCTCTTGTCTTTCCCACTTTTTTTTATTATTTTCCTTGAGATCCTTGATGTTTTGGACCTCCAAATTAATTTGCTTATCATTTTTTACTTAGTCTGCAAAGTAATCTTTTGGTAGTTTGATAGTAAGGCACCTAATAAGTAAATTTATTTAACCAGCATTGTCATTTTTATTACATTGTGATCCCGTCACTTTGTATGAGCAATTATTCTCATTATTTATTTAGATCTTTCTGTATATAATATTTTGTAGTTGTATTTATATATTTCCTGTGTTATGCTGGATAAATTACCAAATACTGTATTCTTGCCTCATTGCTATAATTGGCATTTCTAATATTATATAAAAAGTGTTGATAATAGATAGATATCCCCTCAATTTACTGAAAAGATCTAGCAGATGTTTTAGATAGATGCTTTTTTGCCATACCATTTTTATTATATATTAATCTACTCAATTTTACATTTATTTTTACATAAATGAGTGTCACATTTTATTGGGTTTTTAAGTTATATGTTTTTATTGTTTGAGTCATAGTATATAATCTTTTTAATATGTTGCTGAAATTTATATTCTGATTTTTGTTCAGTATTTTTGTGTGGCTATTCAAAAAGGTTCTTTGTGTATAGTTTTCTCATTTTCGTATCTTTGGTTTAAATATCAAGACTATCTTGTATTAGAAAAGAAAATTGGTAGAATCTCTTATTTGCCTATTTTAGGGTTAGGTTATTCAATATTTGAATTAATTTGTAAATTTGATTGAATTCATTTATAAATTCACCTGGACTTTTTCCCCTCCCTTTAGAAATAAAATTTCTGATTTATTCAATTTCTTATTCGGATTGGGTTAATTAAAAGTTCTCTTTTTAGTAAACCTCAGCATTTTTTATCTATTTAATCTTTAAAAATTAATTTGTCGATACTTAAAAATTCCTAGGATTTCATCACCTCCCTATGTCTCTGATCCATAGAAGGCATCACCTAACAAAAAAGGCTGTGTATACAAATCATTTCTCTCATGTTTCTATTTGTCAGTTCTTTCTCTGGAAGTGGACATTAACAAGTAATTCTTCAAATATTAATTCTATAGCTGGTATATAATGTTCTCTTGGTTTTACTCGTTTTGCTCTTCATAATTTCATGTAGCTCTTTCCAAGTTTTTTTAATTAACCAGCTAATCATTTCTTATGTGCAATAGTATTCCATCACAATTATATACCACAACTTATTCAGCCATCAATTGGTGGACAAACTCTCAATTTCCAGTTTTTTGCCACCACAAGAAAATGGCTATGAATATTTTGGAATATATAATTCTTTTCCTTTTCCCCTTGTCTCCTTGGGAAATAGATCCCACAATGATATTGTTGGGTCTAAGGGTATAATTTTTTAAAATAATTCTCTGGACATAATTCCAGATTGCTCTCTAAAATGGCAGGATCATTTCACAGTTCTACCAGTGTATTAGTGTCTCCATTTTTTTCCACATCTCCTCCAACATTTGTCATTTTGCCCTTTTTATCATTTTAGATGTCTGATAGGTTTGAAATGATATCTTAGAATTGTTTTGATTTGCATTTCTCTAATTAGTAATGATTTAGAGCATTTTTTTTGTATTCTTAATATGGCTTTTATTTTTTTATCCAAAAACTGCTCATATCTTTTGACCATTTATCAATTGGGGTTATGCCCACAATAGGTGTATTCTTTATCTTTTGTTTTTCCAAATAAATTTTGTTATTTTTCTAGCTCAATAAAATTTTTTTTTTGTAATTTAATTGGGATGGCATTGAATAAGTAGATTAGTTTGGTTTAGATTGTCATTTTAATCATACTGGCTCTGCCCCACCCATGAACAATTAATATTTCTCCAATTATTTAAATTCAATTTTATTTTGCAAAAAGTGTTTTATAATTGTTTGTGTGTCTCCTAATTTGTTTTGGCAGATATACTCCCAGGTATTTTATTCTGTCTATGATTATTTTAAATGGAGGATCTTTTTCTTTCTTCTTACAGGGCTTTATGTTAGTGATATATAAAAATACTGGTGATTTAAGTAGTTTTATTTTATATATCACTACTTTGCTAAAATTATTCATAGTTTCAACCAGCTTTTTAAGTTGAATCTCTAGGATTTCCAAATATATAATTTATCATCAGCAAAAAGAGTTTTATTACCTCTTTGCCCATTCTGCTTCCTTCAATTTCTTTCTCCCCCTCTTATTTCCATTGTTAGCATTTTTAATACAATATTAAATAATATTGGTGATCATGGGCATCCTTGTTTCACTCTTAATCTGGAATATTCCTGTTATAAATAATACTATCTGATTGTTTTAAGTGTCTGATTCTTATCATTTTAAGAAAATCTACTTATGCCTATATGGTATTTTTTTTGCATCTCTAAATATAATCATTTGATTTTTATTACTTATTAATATAATCAATTATGTTACTAGCTTTTTTTATGTTAAATCATCTCTGCATTCTTGGTATAAGTCCTTTTGGTTATAAAATGTAAAATATTTGTGATGTTATTATTGTTTCTTAGCTAGTTTTTATTTAACATTTTTGCATTCATGCTCAGCAGTAAACTTGGTCTATAATTTTTTTCTCTAGTTTTGCTTCTCCTGATATAGGTATCAGCACCATATTTGTTTCATAAAAGGAGTCTGGTAGGACTCTGTTTTGTCCATTTCATTTTTATCAGTTTTCTCTGTATATTATTAGGCAAAATAATTTCCAATAATTTTATTTATTCTAAGTTTATGTACTCTTTTATCATCATTGACACTAGTTTAGTTTTCTTTTTTTAAAGACATCTAACCACTTAGTGTTTCATTTCTCCAATTTAAAGTTTTATTTACCAGTTCTTTTTTCATATTATTAGACTTAATTTTTTTTTTTAATTTTGAAGTATATTGGCTTTTAATTTATTTATTGCTTTCCTAGTTAGTTGTATGCCCAGTGTATTGTAAAAGCTTAAAGAGATAAAAAATTTTCTCTTAAGGTCTACATTGGTTGTTTTCCCAACTTGTAGCTTGTTGTCTCATTGTTGTCATTTTCTTTGATACAATCATTTCTTCTTTAATAGTTTTAGAACTGAGTAGACATAATTTAGTGACTTTGGGGGCATAATTTCAAATTGCTTTCCAAAAACGTGGGTACACTGGTTGGGAATGGAGAAGGAATTTTTCCAAGGACACCTATGTAATCACTCTGGGTTCTAGTTAATATCATGCAAAGTGTCAGATGTCTCATTCATTCTCCTTGGGGGTTCCCTCTCCAAGACCCCAGTTGAAGGTTGGGATGGCTTTATTTATCTTTGTGTCTGTTATATGATGGCAGGCACTTCTTGTAGGGTTGCTTGGTTCAGATGATCTCAGGGAAATCACAGTGGCTGGGCATGGGGGATGGGATGTAGGAGTTCATTGAAGTCCAGGAAGTTGCTGAAGGAGGGAACCTCAACTTCTCTCTTAGATTTTGGAGGGAAGGGGAAGCCTGTAAGAATCACATTCATTTAAATGCAGATATTCCTTGGAATCAATTAGCCAATATTCCATACCTGACCTCCATCAGAAAAGAATGCTGGGAAGGAGGCAGTTGCTGGTCTTAATTTTAAGCCATTAAGGCAGATCTGGGAAATTTTAAAAGGAAAAAAGTGGCTGTTAAACAAGCATTAGTATATGGCAGCCAATGTTCAATACTGCACAAAGAAAGGCAAAAACAAGGTCCTGCCTTTTGAAAAATCATAATTGGAGAAAATAACATGAAATTCATGACAGACATCCAAGATAGAGAGTATAAGTGGAAGGGAGGGAAGGAAGAGGGGAGGGGAAGGGAAGGCCTCTGGAAGAAAATGTGATTTGAGCTGAGTTTTAAACTACTAAAAAGTAAATGTAAGGAGGGGAAAGCATTATAGGCATGGAGGAAAGCCAATGCAAAGGCATGTTTGGAAACTAAGACATGGAGTATCTCATGTGAAGAATAGTAAGGGACCTGTTTGCAAAAGAAAAGTAGAGGCATCTGGAGGTTTAGTGGACAGAGCACTAAGCCTGGAGTCAGGAGGCCCTGAGTAGAGATTCAGCTGCAGAAACTTACTAGCAATTTTGACCTGGGCAAATCACTTAATTTCTGTTTGCTTCAGTTTCCTCAATTGTAAAATGGAGATAATATCTATATCACAGGGTTGTTGTGAGTCTCAAATGAGATATTTGTAAAAGTACTTAACACAGAAGCAGCTACATGGCTCAGTGGATAGAGAACCAGGCTTGGAGACCGGAGGTCCTGGGTTCAAATGTGGCCTCAACCACTTAACAGCTGTGTGACCCTGGGGAAGTTACTTAATCCCAATTGCCTAGCCCTTACCCCTCTTCTATCTTGGAAACAGTACTTAGAATTGATTCAATATCCCTTTAAATTGGAAGAAATGGAGATAATCATAGCACATTCTCCCCAGGGCTGTTGTGAAGATACAATGAAATATTCATAAAGCATTTATAAATGCTGGCTGTTGTTATTATTCAGAAGAGCATTTTCGGTTTGATCCTTTTGTTCAGAGCAGGGCTTTAGAAAAATCACTCTGGCAGCTATGTGGAGGGAAGGATCAGAGAGTTGGAAGACTTAAGTCAAGAAGACAAATGAGGAGGCTAAACAAGTATTCCCAGGAAAGATTATAAGGGCTTGACGTAGAATGACAGTTATGTGAATAGTGAGAGAGATGAATCCAAAAGACATACTGGAGACAAAAAGAATAAGATATTCCCTCTGCCCC
Organism: Monodelphis domestica; assembly: GCF_027887165.1. Lineage (NCBI taxonomy): Eukaryota > Metazoa > Chordata > Mammalia > Didelphimorphia > Didelphidae > Monodelphis > Monodelphis domestica. The sequence continues at coordinate 15,048,190 of NC_077233.1, forward strand.
CACTGGATTTGGGTAGTGATGGAAAGGGAGGAGATAGTAATGTAATGCCTAGATAACAGAATTTAGGACAATACTTAGTTTGGTTCCGTCAACAGAAAGTTCAAAAGACAGGTGGGTTTGGGAAGAAAAGTAATGTAATCACAACTGATCCAGACCTGACCCTCCATTGTCATGTACTGGTTCCTACCAAAAAATGAACTTAGGAGCAGGCGAGTTTATTCACCGACTGCTGGATCAGTCTAGAGGGTCCTCTGATACAGTGAGACAGTATAGGGAATGGAGTGCTGAATGAGGGGTCAGTGGGAATGGGTAAGGAATTTGCCTTTGCAACTTCTTCCTGTGCTTGAATCAGGTTAAGTTATAACCCCTTTCAGGGATCCCCACTCTTCCTAGCCATGTGACTGGTGATTGGTGAGGACAGAATAAAAGTAGGGTAGTTCATTATTATATTTGCCTGTTGTGGGGGAGGGTAATATGGAAGCCAGTTAGTTGACCACTGAGAATTATGTTGTGGATATGTGGAGTTTAAGATGTCTTTGGGACATCCAGTTTGAAACTTTCAATAGGTAATTGTTGATAAGAGCCTGAGTTGGATCTGAGAGTCATCTGCAGAGATCATAATTAAACTCATAGGAACTGATGAGGTTACCAAGGATGAAAGTATTAAGAGAAAAGGCCTCAGATTAGAGCCTTGAGGAAAAATCATTCTTAGGAATCATGATGTGGATGATGAAGACAACTAGAAGAGAATATTGCCATGAAAATTTTTTAAAAGTCTTTAGGAGAAGATGTTTAGCAGGGTCAAATGTAGCACATAGGTTGAGAAGGATGAGTACAAAGAAAAGCCCATGTGAGCTGGCCTTTAAGAGATAGTAACTTTGGAGAAAGCACTTTCAGGTGGGTGAAGGAAAAAAGGAAGGAAACAAATGAGAATTAAGTGCTTATAATGTGCCAGGCATTATGCTAAGTGCTTTACAAATATTATCACATTTGGTCTTCACAGTAACCCTGGCAAGTAGATGCTATTTATCCTCATTTCATAGTTAAAAAAAAATCCATTTATTTATTATTTATTTAATTTAGAGTATTTTACCATGGTTACATGATTTGTATTTTTCCCTTCCCCCTCCTGTAGCCAGTGAGCAATTCCACTGGATTTTACATGTATCGTTGATCAAGACCTATTTCCATATTTATTAATATTTGCAATAGAGTTATAATTTAAAGGCAACATCCTCAATTATATCCTCATCGAACCATGTGATCAAGGAAATGTTTTTTCTTCTGTATTTCTACCTCTATAGTTCTTTCTCATAAGTTCCTCAGCATTGTCCTGGATCATTGAATTGGTGCTAGTAGAGAAGTCTATTACGTTTGATTGTGCCACAGTGTATCAGTCTCTATGTATAATGTTCTCCTGGTTCTGCCCATTTCACTCTGCATCACTTCCTGGAGGTTGTTCCATTTCACATGGAATCCCTCCACTTTATTATTCCTTTGAGCACAATAATATTCCATCACCAACATATACCACAATTTGTTCATCCATTCCCCAATCGAAAGGCATTCCCTTATTTTCCAATTTTTTGCCACCACAAAGAGTGCAGCTATAAATATTTTCATACAAGTATTTTCCTCATTGTCTCTTTGGGATACAGATCCAGCAGTGGCATGGCTGGATCAAACGGCAGGCAGTCATTTAAAACCTTTTGGGCATACTTCCAAATTGTCTTCCAGAATGGTTGGATCAATTCACAACTCCACCAGCAGTGCATTAATGTCCCAATTTTGCTACATCCTCTCCCAACATTTTTTACTTTCCTCTGCTGTCACATTAGTCAGTCTGCTAGGTGTGAGTTGGTACCTCAGAATTGTTTTGATTTGCATTTCTCTAATTATAAGAGATTTAGAACACTTTTTCATGTGCTTATTGATAGTTTTGATTTCCTTATGTGAAAACTGCCTGTTCATGCCCCTTGCCCATTTATCAATTGGGGAATGGCTTGATATTTTTATACAATTGATTTAGTTCCTTAAAAATTTGAGTAATTAGGCCTTTATCAGAGATTTTTGTTATAAAATTTTTTTCCAATTTGTTGCTTCCCTTCTCATTTTGGATGCATTGGTTTTGTTTATACAAAACCTTTTTAATTTAATGTAATCAAAATTATTTATTTCACATTTTGTGATATTCTCTATTTTCTAGTTTTGTCTTAACTTCTTTTCCTACCCATAGATCTGACAGGCATACTATTCTATATTCATCTAATTTACTTATATTTATATGTAAGTTGTTTACCCATTCAGAATTTATCTTGGTATAGGGTTTAAGATGTTGAGGTATACCTAATCTCACCCATACTGTTTTCCAGTTTTCCCAGCAGTTTTTGTCAAACAATGGGTTCTTATCCCAAAAGCTGGGATCTTTGGGTTTATCTGACACTAGCTTGCTGAAGTTATTTACTCTTAGTCTATTCCTCCCTTCTGTCTCTTAGCCAGTACTATGTTGTTTTGATGACCACTGCTTTATAGTACAGTTTGAGATCTAGTACTGCTAGGCCCCCATCCTTTACTTTTTCCCCCCATTATTTCCCTTGATATTCTTGAAATTTTGTTCTTCCAAATTAACTTCATTATAATTTTTTCTAATTTAGTAAAAAAGTTTCTTTGTAGTTTGATAGGTATGGCACTGAATAAGTAAATTAATTCGGGTAGGATTGTCATTTTTATTATGTTAGCTCATCTTACCCATGAGCAATTAATGTTTTTCCAATTACTTAGATCTAGTTTTAATTGTGTGGAAAGTGTTTTGTAGTTGAGTTCATATAATTCCTGTTTGTCTTGGCAAATAGATTCCTAAATATTTTATATTGTCTAGGGTGATTTTAAATGGAATTTATGTTTCTAACTCTTGCTGCTGAGTTGTGTTGGAAATATATAGAAATGCTGATGATTTATGTGGTTTATTTTGTATCCTGCAACTTTGCTAAAGTTGTTGATTATTTCCACTAGTTTTTTAGTTGGTGCTCTAGGATTCTTTAAGTAGATCATCATATCATCTGCAAAGAGTGATAGTTTAGTCTCCTCATTGCCTACTTTAATACCTTCAATTTCTTTTTCTTCTCTAATTGCTATTGCTAGCATTTCTTGTAAAATGTTAAATAATAGAGGTGATAATGGGCATCCTTGCTTCACTCCTGATCTAATTGGGAAAGCTTCTAATTTATCCCCATTGTAGATGATGCTTGTTGATGGTTTAAAATATATACTGTTTATTATTTTTAGGAAAGACCCATCTATTCCTATACTTTCTAGTATTTTCAATAGGAATGAGTACTGAATTTTTTCAAAGGCTTTTTCTGCATCTATTGAGATAATCATGTGGTTTCTGTTTGTTTGGTTGTTATCAATTATGAGGATGGTTTTCCTAATATTAAACCATCCTTGCATTCCTGGTATAAATCTCACCTTATCATAGTGAATAATCCTTGTGATCACTTGCTAGAATCTTTTTGTTAGTATTCTAGTTAAGATTTTTGTATCTGTGTTCATTAAGAAGATTAGTCTGTAGTTTTCTCTCTCGGTTTTTGGTCTGCCTGGCTGTGGAATCAGTACCATATTTGTGTCATAAAAGGAATTTGGTAGAACTCCATCTTTGCTTATTTTGTCAAATAGTTTATATAATATTGGGATTAGTTGTTTTTTAAATGTTTGATAGAATTCAATTATGAATAGGTCTGGCCCTGGGGATTTTTTCTTAGGGAGTTCTCTGATGGCTTGTTCGATTTCTATTCATGATATGGGTTTATTTAAGTATTCTATTTTGTCTTCTGTTAATCTAGCCAGTTTATATATTTGTAAATATTCATCCATATCACCTAGATTGCCGTAATTTGTTGGCATATAATTGGGCAAAATAGTTCTTAATAATTACCTTAATTTCCTCTTCATTAAAGGTGAGGTTGCCCTTTTCATTTTTGATACTGTTAATTTGGTTTTCTTCATTCCTTTTTTTAAACTGGCACTTTATTTTATTTGTTTTTTTCAAAGTACCAGCTTCTAGTCTTATATATTAGTTTCAATTTTACTAATTTCTTTAATTTTTAGTATTTCCAATTTAGTTTTTTATCTGGGATCTGGGAATTTTTAATTTGTTCTCTTTCTAGTTTTTAAATTTTCATGCCTAATTCATTGACCTCTTCCCTTTCTCATTTGTTGATATATGCACTCAGAAATATTTTTTCCCTGAGTACTGCTTTGACTGCATCCAATGAATTTTGATATGATGTCTCCTCATTGTCATTATCTTCAATGAAATTATTAGTTGTTTCTATGATTTGTTCTTTAACCAATAAATTTTGGATAATCATATTATTTAATTTCCAATTAATTTTTCATTTGCCTCTCCATATACCCTTACTAGCTATTATTTTATTGCATTATTATTTGAAATGGTTGTATTTATTATTTCTGCTTTTTTGCATTTGTTTGCAATGTTTTTATGCCCTAGTACATGGTCAATCTTAGTGAATGTACCATGTGCTGCTGAAAAGGTGTATTTTTTTTGTCCCTATTTATTTTTCTCCACATATCTATTAACTCTCAGTTTTCTACGATTTCATTCACATCTCTTACCTCTTTCTTATTTTTTGGTTTGATTTATCTAGATCTGATAGAGGAAGGTTCAGATCTCCCACTAATATAGTTTTACTATCTATATTTCCTCCTTAAGCTCCAATAGTTTCTCCTTTAAAAATTTGGATGCTATACCATTTGGTATGTACTTATTAAATACTGCTATTTCCTCATTGTCTATACTGCCTTTTATTTTTACTTTGGCTTTGTCAGATATCATGATTGTGACTCCTGCCTTCTTTTTCTCAGTTGATGCCCAGCCTCTTACCTTACCCTGTGTGTGTCAGACACCTGCCTTATGTGATCTCATTTTATAGTTGATGAAATTGGGGCAGACAGAAGTTAAGTTATTTGCCCATACACAACATACAGTGTAATTTATACAACTAGTAAATGTCTAAGGCCAGGTTTTTTTCTTCCTAAATTCAGGTCCAACAGCCTTATCACCTGCACCATCTAGCTGTTTGATGAAGTCAGTAGCCAGATTACAAAGGGTTGAAGAGTGATTGAAAGGATATGAAATGGAGATAATGGGTAAAGAAAACTTTTTCTAAGAGTTTATGAAAGGGAAAAAAAATACATAGATTCATAATTTCCAAATTATAGAGATAGAAAGTGACTTGGGGATTTTTGAAGGGAAGGAACAAATAGGTTGGAAAAGGCTAAATATGAGGAGAGACAGAGAGAGAGATGGGATGATTGAGGTTGCAGTCTGAAGAAGGTGGAAGGGGATGACATCAAAGGTACCTGTAAAGGGGTTGATCTTGGCAAGAAAGCTCTTGTCAAGAAGGGCTACCTCATTAATAGAAACTAGGGGAAAGGATGGAAACATCCTCAAGATATATAGAGAAATCAAGGAAGATCTGTAGCATTTCAGCTGGATCCTCTGCGAGATGGTTATGGGAAGATGTGTATTGTGTGAGAAGATATGGGAGGTTTGCAATCAGCATCATTAGTGGAACTGCCCACCATGCAGCAGTAGGGTCCAAGAAAGGACTTAATTAGAACCACCCCTAACTGGAATGAATTGATCTGTGGAATAGTGAGTTTCCTCACTAGAGGAGGTCATACAAGCTCAGATTTGAAGGACATCTAGCCTAGTGCATAAGAACTCTTGTTACTTTATCCCCAAGTGGATATCCAGCCTTTCTTGGAAGACCTCTAATGAATCATGTACTTTTATTTATTCCCTGAGGCAGCCTATTCTGCTTGTGGATAACTGTAATGATTAAGTTCCTTTTTCCCTTGAGCCTAAATGTACCTCTCTGAACCATGTACCCTTTACTTCTCATTACTGCCCCCTTTTGGTTTTGAATCACAAGCGGAATTTTCCTCCTTCACATGCCAGCCTTTTGGGACTTGAAGATAGATATGTTCCTTCTAAGTTTCTTCTCTTCTTAGATTTGCATTCCATGATTCATAAACCAGTCCTTATAGAATGTGGTCTTGGTACCTATCACCATACTATTCAGCCTCCTTTCAACATTCACCTATATGTTCTAAGAATGTGGCAACCAGATAGAGCCATATATAGTAATCCTAGCTATGTTTTCACTGGTGTAGGGGTGAACCCTGAGCTGAGGAAATTTCCTCTACTCCTGAAGGTCAGCAACTTCAGTTGTCTAGGGCTCTGAGATGTTAAATGGTCTGGCCACAGTTCCCAGGCAGGACAGTTCAGAGGAAGGGCTTGAACCAAACAAGTCTTCTTGGATTCCAAGGCCACTTCTACATCTTGCTACCCAGAGGAGCACTCAGAACAAAATACAATCTACTAATGTGTCGGCAGTCAAAGATTGCACACCACAGTATTGACTGTCAGAACCTTATCAGGAAGATCATAGAGTTATAGCTACAGTGTAGTAAAAAACCTTAGAAGTAAACTTAGTACAGCTCTTTTCTTACTTACAGATGAGGAAACATGAAGAGCAAGGAAATGACTTCCCCAAATAAGTAGAAATAAGTAGTTGAATTAGGGTGCCACCCATGCCCATCCTATTGCTACATGCTGCCTCCACATCTTTGTAGAGCTGTAACAAGATAGCAGCCTGTCAAGGACATTTTAAGGGGAGGATGTCTGTATGGAATGGCAAGTTAGACTAATTGACTTCTAAAGATCTGCTCTTAAGGGTGGCCCCAAAAGCTAGATTTAATTTCCCTGATCTCTATACTCCTTATTCCATTCTGATTATTTCACCTTTGAGTCAAGAAAATTGGACTTTATGCTTTGTAGCTGAATCTCTTTCCCAGGGCAGGGTTTCCTAGAGTAGTCTTTTACCTTCTCTTTATCCAGCTGCAATGATGAATGACAATAGACAAAAATTCACAAAATCCACACTTGAGAGCCTCCCTCCTGTCTAGGAGCTGGGCAGTGAAAAAGAAGGAAAGGTCTTGGCAAAGGAGGAGGCAGCAAGAAGCGGCTGGACTCTAGTTTTTGTTTTCAGTACTTTGGAAGCTTGAATACATCTTTCTCTAGGAGTTGACCTGGGTGTGACTTGATTATGAGGGGGAGCTACAAGTACTCCACCTCTATTGGAGGGCAAAGGGGAAGAGGGAAGGCAGCAGGCCTCAGTTCCTGGACTTGGAGCTTCCCGGGTCCCCAAAAGAAAGGGCATGGGAGCCAGAGTTCCTGTGCTTACGAGAGTGGGAAGGAGTTGAGAGGAAGTGATCTATGTAGAGCATCATGCTACTCTTTCTAGTCCTTTCTGTTGATAAGAACGGTGGGGTGCTGCTTCACTCTTCCCTCCAGGCTAGCCTGTCTCTGTTTCTATCTCCCCATGGCACCAGTTTGTTTCTGATTTATGTGGTGTAACATACCCACTCTACTGCCTTTCTCCACCTGCCTATCCGTGCTTTCTGTAGCATGGAACTCTCACTCTCAAGCCCTTAGAGTGGTTTAGAGCCACCTTCTGGATGGGGTACCCCTTGCCTCTCAGAATTTCTGCTGTCCTGAAGTTACCCAAGTTTAGCAGAAATATTGCTTCTATCCTTTCTTTTTCTTAGTTCTTGGCAGTTTCTTCAGGCCCAGTCACTGTCAGGTTTGGACTGGCCCTTATTCTGGGGTTTATTGGGGACTACTCTTACCTATTTGAAAGAACCAATTGTTAAATTTCCTTTGTACGCACTTATACCTCAGAAATCTTCAAATGCTACAAATTCAGGCTTGATTTGTTTTGTTGATTGTCTAGATTTAAGGAAGGAGAAAATGTTAATAATGCACATTAAATGTTTCCCTCCACCCTAAGCCAACTGCTAGAAATTTACCAGCACATTCCTGAATATAGGATTCTCTGTGGAACTTTGGTCCCCTTCTATACCTTCCTTTCCTGAACAAAAATGAGAGTGGGGATCAGTTAAATCAACAAAAAAGTAGGGATATCATTTCCCAGTTCCCATATTGGGGGCAGTAAGTTCCTGTCTTTTTTTTTTTTTTGAATGATGAGGAGCCTGTTGGCCTAGTATGGAAGTGAAGACCTATTTGACTTTCAACCTCTGGGTTTTTTTGGAAACACATTGATCAACCTCAGTGTCAATATCTTTACTATTTGCTTTGAATTGTGTCTCTAATTTAAGAATGAGGAAGTTTTAGGAAGAGGGCTGCTTTGTTAAGAAGGAATATAATCATCCTTATGTTCTTTCAACAGTTTAGCCCTCATAATAATAACTAAATTGCACTGTTTGGTGTTCTTAAATTGGGGCAGAATGTCTTTCAGTCTGGAATATAAATGCTTCTCCCGCTCTTTTATATTAATGATGTTTGCCTGACATCCCTACTCATCATTCTCCACCTTTTTAAAAAAGGAAAAAAACAAACCATTTCTTTCCATCTTAGACTTAATACTGTGTATTGGTTCCAAGGCAGAAGAGTGGTCAGGCAATGGGGTTAAGGGACTTGCCCAGGGTCACACAACTGAGGTCATATTTGAACCCAAACTATGGCCTCTAGGCCTGGCTCTCTATCCACCAAGTCCTCTAGTTGCTCCCCACTTTTTAAAAAGTTCAAACTCGAACACAACACCTTGCATCCCGTCTATAAACCTTATAGCATATATTCAAAAGGTTTTGCTATTTTCCGGGCACATTTTTTCCCCTATTTGAAAACATGAGTTGGCTTTCCTTTAACTCAAGAATGGCGACTTGCTCAAGTATATGTCAATGACATCGGGCTCCCCTGGTCTTCCTCCCTCCCTCCCTCTCGTACTTTATACATGAAGGCCGGGCAGGCAGTGAACCGCCAGTGGGGATTTGAACCCCGGGCTTCAGCATAGCACAGCCTCTGCCTTCCGCAGCCCTTGGGCGCTTAGAGCTCTTCCCCCCCCAAAAGTTTCCCTGTGCTTAGAGCTCGGCCAGAAGCAGGCTGGAAGGGCCCTTCCAGTGGAGGCTCTGTGCATGAGAAAGGAGAAAGTGATTTGGAAGTCTGAAAAGAGGCTCGGGGCTTGTGGATTTCCTTAGGTGCAGGGCTGGGGCCTCCTTCCTTTGAGTGGTGGGAGGTGGGGGTGGGGAGGAGGCGACTGCAGAGGGAGCGGGAGAGGGCAGGGCGCCCCAGCCCCGGCTCTCCCCTGCTGAGGGACAGTCGCCCAAAGTGGGAGGGGGGAGGAGAGGGGGCTCCCTCCTGCTTTTTGGGAGTGGGGGTGGGTGCGTGAAGGTTCCGTCTGCTTTTGCTGGCAGTTGTGCCTCAAGGAAATGGGTCCAGAGTGGTTAGGGGCACCCTGCAAAGTGATGGCGGACTTTCAGGGGCTTTGGAGGAAGGGGGCCTGTCTTTTCTGGGGCTGCTTTGGGAGGGAGATGGGGCCGTAGGTGTGTCTGTGAGGCCCCAGGACAGGTCCACTGGAGGGAGGAGGGAGAGCTGGTCCCAGGCCCCTCTCATTACCCTTCCCCCCGCCCCCTGCATCCCCTGCATCCCTACCCCCATTCCAATCCCAGACCCACCCCCACCCCCATCCATGGAGGTGGCCGCTAGGGTCCGCAGCCTAGAGGGAGGTCCGCAGTGGGGGTGGGGCGCTCTCCCTCCCCCCGCCCCCGGAGATGGGCGGGGCAGGCTTGCCTGGCTCTAGAGTGACCACGGCAGCGGCGGCCGCCGCAGCCCGAGCGGACCCCTTTTTGGACCCTGATTCGCCCGCCCGGATACGCCGCCGCTGCTGCAGCCGCAGCAGCCGCCGCCGTGGTGACGCGGTTCGCTCGCTTGCTCGCTGGCTGGCTCCGGCGTGGCGTGGCGGCGTGGCAGCTGCAGCGGGGCCAGGCCATGCCCCCGGGCAGTCGCGGCCGGCTCCCCTCGCCCTCGTGTACCCAGCAGCCGAGAGCAGTGGCTCAGCGCAGCGCATTGCCGGGCCGATCCGGGCCGGGTCGGGATGGAAGCAGGCCCAGGGTGACTTAACAGTTTGTGGGGGGAGGAGGCAGGTTGGCGCGGACCCCGCCCCCGGCCGGCAGCCCGCCCTGCGCCACGTCTGACCATCTGACCAGCCGTGGGGGCGGCCCTGTGCAGCTCCTCCCTGGGGCGGAGAAGGAGGCGATGATGGCGGGCGAGCGCCTGTTACTGGGGGACGACTTCCTGTCTCCACCACCGCCTCCACCGCCTCAGCGTTCCCTCCCGCGGCTGCTGCAGTCCCAACCACAGGAGCTCAACCTGGAGCAGAAACTAGAGCCCGAGCCCGAGCCCCAGCCCCAGCCGGAGCCGCCACCACCTCCAGAACCGCAGCCCCAGCCCCAGCCGGAGCCGGAGCCGGAGCGAAAGCAGGAGGTGTCCGTAGCTGAATGGCGCTATAGCCATGAGAGTGACCGGCAGTGGGGGCTGCGGCGGGAGTTCATCTCCCGTCACCTGCAGAACTACACGGGCCCTGGCGAGTCTGATCAGCTGCAGTCTCTGTCGACTGCCTGGACGAACCACGTCTTCCTGGGCTGTAAGTATAGCCCCCAGTTGATGGAGAAAATCCTCCAGATGGCGGAAGGTATCCATATAGATGACATCCCTCCCTGTGAAGTGGTGCCCGAGTCGTCCAAAGGGCAGAAGCGGCCCATCTCCCCCTTCGCGGGGTGGAGCTTTACCAAAAGGAAAGCAATTCCTAGAATCCCCCGCTTTGAGCCTGTCCATTTCGTTGCCAGCAGTAAAGAAGAGGAGAGGAGGGATGACCCCATGGACACAGATGCGCCTTGGGCAGATCCACAGGCCGATACCTTCAGGTGGCCAGGCGAAGGCCCAAGAAAGTTTGGTTTCCGAGAGAGTCGGCCTCATCCTGCGGTGCCCAGAATGATATCAAATACCGGAGAACAGGCCACAAGTAGTGCATTTCAGCGGTCAGCCTTTGGGGAATCTTCCTTAGCAGCAAAATTGCCAGAGGCAATGCTTTCTGCTAAACAAAATTTGATTGAAAGACTCTCTGCAACTATCCGGAAAAATCTTCCTGATCCAGAGCTGTATCTTGGCTCTGAGAAAATGAGTTACACATTCATTTTAACTCGCTGCATACAGGCCTGCAAGACCAATCCCGAGTATATATACGCTTCTTTAAAAGAAATTGCCCCATCCGATATCCCCAGAAGCAAGAAATTCCTGACTGATGGCTATGCTTGTGAGGTTCGGTGCCAGAGTATCTATTTGACCACAGGTTATGCGGGCAGCAAGAATGGATCCAGGGATCGAGCTACAGAGCAGGCTATAAAACTTCTCCAGAAGTCTGTTGAAGTTAGAGTGGTAAGAAGGAAGTACAGACATACTTATCAAGAAGACCTCGTGGTGTTTCCCACTGGCTTATCTTCTTATGATTTCCCACCAGCTCTCAAGCCCTCAGAAGACCTTCAGTCTTTTAAGAAGGGGCCTGCCCAGCTAAGTTCTTCTGTCATTGCCAATTTCAGACAGTGGGCTAGTTTTGTCCTCATAGAAAATGCCAGCGATTCCATTGGTATCCTTAATAATTCTGCCTCCTTTAACAGAGTGACCATTGAATACAAGTATGATATGATGCCAAATCGTTTATGGCGCTGTCAAGTGTTTTTGGAAGGCCAGTGCTTAGCTGAAGGATATGGAAGCAAAAAGACAAGTAAACATGCAGCAGCTGATGAGGCATTGACTATTCTGCAAAAAACTCAGTCTAACATTACAGCCACCCAAGTCCAAACAATAGATTATTCTCCCAAGGGATATTCAAGAAAGACAGATTTAAAGGACCTTGTCGTTTATGAGAATTCCTCAAATCCTGTGTGCACTCTGAATGACACAGCCCAGTTTAACAAAATGACTGTCGAGTATGTCTTTGAAAGGCTAACAGGCCTTCAATGGAAATGTAAGGTAATTCTGGAGAAAGAATTAATAACAGAAGCAGTTGGATTAAAGAAGAGTGTCAAGCATGATGCTGCAGAAGAAGCGGTGAAAATCCTTAAAAGGACTCAGCCAACTGTGGTGAACAACCTGAGGAGAGGTACTATTGATACCGTAATCTCAAGAAATGAAATTCGAGGTCTTTCAGCAGAAGAAGCTTATCAACAGCAGATCAAAGAGGACAATATTGGGAATCAATTGTTAAGAAAAATGGGCTGGACTGGTGGAGGGTTAGGAAAATGTGGTGAGGGCATCCGTGAACCCATCTCCGTCAAAGAGCAGCATAAACGAGAAGGGCTTGGTCTTGATATAGAGAGGCCAAATAGAATTTCCAAGAGAGATATTGAACAGATCATCAGAAACTACGCCCGTTCATCAAGCCACTCAAACTTAACTTTCTCAACAGAATTTACCAGTGACGAGCGAAAGCAAATACATCAAATTGCTCAGAAATATGGTCTTAAGAGTAAATCTCATGGAATGGGGCATGATAGATACCTGGTGGTTGGAAGAAAAAGGCGCAAGGAAGACTTACTCTATCAACTGAAACAAGAAGGTCAAGTTGGACATTATGAGTTGCTTATGCCTCAAGGATTTTGAGGCCAGAATTGTTTGCTTTGTGAATGCTTGTGAAGGCAATTTTTTTTGGCATATGAATTTTAAAATTTGAAAGAAATGCTGTATTTTCAGCTTGCAGGAGATATTCATTACAAAATGTTTTACTTTGCCTATTTCATCTAATACTTTCTTGGGAATTTGAAACTTAAAAGTGTTCTGTTTAATTGTGCTATCTTAATATTGACAACAAAGTAGTGCCAGTAATGTGTCTCTGCTCTTACTAGTTCTTTCAGATTTTAGTAGATTGTAGTAACAAAAACCTGTCCACATGGAAGGAAACTGGTGCCATTAAAAATATGGTTCTTTGGCATTTGCCCTTTGGGAATAAATGTGCATTTCCCTCTCCCCCAAAAAAGTGAAGCATTTTGGAGAAAATGTATAAAGTTGGTATTACCCACAATGAAAGTGTAACTTGATTTCTAGGATTCCTGAAAATGTCATCATTTTGTACTTTTATCTCTTAATTTGTGTGAAACTAATTATTCTAGAATGTTTTAGCAGAGTAAGTTGTCTATGCTGTGTATAAAAATGTCCTTAATAGTTAAACCATGTAATGCTTTCTTAATGTCAACTTTGGTGTTGTAGATTATAATTTCTGATATTTGCAGGATGATGGGAGTAAATTACTGTATTTTAATTATGTCTGGGTTCCACATGAGTTAAGGTAGTTGAGTATTGACAGTTTTCCTGTTATCCCTACTTGAGAGTCATTGCAAAGTCTTTTAAAACTCTTAAAGTCAAATTGAAGAATTGAAATTTAACTTACTTGTCGCTTTAGTAGAGAGTCACAGCATCTTTCCATTGTGATTTTCAATTGGATGTGTACATCTATGGCAACCACAGTGTCATCACAGCTTTTGTATAGTGCTGAAGATAGCTATACTTGGTGCTTTGCTTCAAAAGACCGTTAACTCTTCCAATCTCAAAAAGCTAATTAAATCTAAAAGACCAAGTTTGTACATATTAACAGCTTTTATTTTTTGTGTATTTCTCAAGTAATATGTTCTGAATGTAAAATCTGTATAAGCAAATGAGTGAGCTTAATAAATGGAAGCATAATGAACAAAATAGTGTTGTGTTTCTTTGGGCAGCTATATAGTAGTTGGCATTGGTTTGAGGAAAAGAAATAGTTAAATCATGAGAAAAAAATTTTTATACTTGGGAAAACACATAAAACTTGTATGCTAGTTACCTAGTCTTGTCAACATTTAGTGGTCAAAAAAGTTAATTAAACTTGATTCTCATTTATTAACAGTGCCCAGAACAGAGAATAATAATCCCATTTCCCCTAGTGATCCATCTGTTGACTAAATCACAACCAATTGTGTTCATTTCTGTTGTAATATAATTTAGGAAAGATGTAATAGTGGGTTAATAGTCATCTAAGGGCCAACTGGAAGAACCTTGGGGATCTTCATCATGGATTTAAGTTTAGATAGAAGTACTTTTCCTTCAGGCATAGACAGAGCATCCTGGAAGAAGGTTTATAAGTATTGTTTCAGAAAGTACAATTTAGGACTCATGAGTTTTAGAGAGGCATATTTTGATTTTATATAAAGAATCATTATAAATTAGAACTTCCCAACTTGGAATAGATTGCCATGTATAGTAGTTCTTTATATTTCCTTTGGGTCTCATCCAAAGGATGTAGACTTCTTTTTATGCTATTAATTACATATGTCCACAATATAATTTTTTTAGAGTAACTAGACAATTATTTCCTGATCCCTTTATAAATATATGTTGGTATGTGTCTGTCTCATGTTTTAGGGTTGTTCTTTTGTTAGGTCTCTTAGTATATATTAGACAGCTCCATGCTGCTTGTTACAAATGCTTATTTTAAAATCCAAGTAGAAAATTCTCTTCATCCTACCTAGTTTCATTGTTTGTTTTTTACCTCCCTAACAAAGTCACTACCTCTCCTTATAACAATGAGATCCTTGTATGCCCTGGACATTGAACACTTTCTAAAAAACCCTTGCCTTCTGTTTTAGAATAGGTACTAAGTACCAGCTTCCAAGGTAGAAGAGAAGCAACAGGGGAATTGGGGTTTAAGTGATTTGCCCAGGGTTGCACAGCTAGGAAGTGTCTGAGGCCACATTTGAACCCAGGACTTTCTATCTCCAGGTCTGGCTTCCTACTGAGCCAACTGCCCTGAACTCTCTCTCTCTCTTTTTTTTTAATGTTTTTGCTTATTAACAAGTAGGCTATATAATCGATTGGTGTCAGGTATCATTCTAGCAGGTTCACATCAATTAGTAATTGTTCATTGATTACCCAGTCTACTCCCCTCCCCAACTGAGAACATGAATTATAAAAGTCTAAAACAATCCATTGTCCAGGCCTGATATCCATCCCTATAGCTTGCTCTGGAGAGAATATACCTTCCACCAACAGTTTAACACACCCATTTACGTAGAAGCTTAATTGTGTTTGTTTGTTTTTATGCAGACAACTTTTTTCCTAGTTATTGAGATCCTAGAATCATAGTCTTAGAATTAGAAGGGACTTTGGAAGCCTTCTTGTCCTATTGCCTCATTTTATAGGTGACAAACTAAGACCCATAGATGTTAAGTGACTTATCTAAGATCAGACATAGGATAGAGTCAAAACTAGAGAAAATGTATTCATTAACCCAGTCACACTAATCTAAGATAACTTAGATCGAAGGTTGTTCTACTTCATTTTGATCACTGATGGAGGTTAATCCAGTCCCTGTAAAAGGTAGAAACCATCTAGCTCGCATTTCTTCCGTTGGTGTCTGAAATGAAAACCCATAAATTTCATAATCGCTTGTTGATACTTGAGTATCCCGTCTTCTGCTACAGGATCCTGTCGCCATAATTCTCGCCATTTCCATTTTTCATCATCTGTATGCTCACAATATTATATTCCTAGAGAACACAGAAACCAGAGACTCGTACTGATCACTAATAGCAAAATCGCAGCAACTTTCTTCACTCAGATGCTAGTGACTCTATAAGTAAGGTGTAGCCCATATTAATCAATCCTGTCCTTGTAGTAGTCATGTAGAGAATGTTTCACTGATAATGGATATTAAAACTATTGCTGCCTCTGGAGAAAAAAACAAGAGATATAGCTCTGTGGGTATACTAGGTAAATAAAACTTTTTTATTTTAATATATATATATATTTAATATATAATAAAATTAAAAAAAATAATACCACATTCATTCTTATTCTTGAGCAAGTGCTTTTAACCTTTAAATATTCAGCTTGGTCAGGATACTACCCAGGCATTCTTTTCCTCATTCTCAGTTGATTGGCCCCTGAGATATCAAACAGTTGGCAAACTGTTGTTAAAATGATAATATTCTAAAAAGCCAGAGGAACTGCCTTGTAAATGGACCAAATATAGGGTTTGAAAAGGCCAGTTGGGTATTGCTATGGCCTCCAGAATAACTTGATGAACTCAATCTGTGGTCAACCACCAAGGAATTATTAAACCAGGGCATAAAAAGACAATATGATGATCAGTCGATGGTCGTAGGTTTTCTAGGATGCCGAGCTTTGATTCAGAACCAATTCATACCTCTCTCTAGCTCCAAAGACAAGGCCAGCTAGAATCCATATAAGTAACTATATAAGAATTCTAAGCTTAGAAATGTCTAAGAGAGAAACCATCAGCCCAGCTAGAAAAGCACCTCTTAGAAATGAAGCATAAGCAGTACCCTGCCAACACTACTGTAATTGGTATACTTGTACTATAGGGTTCAAGTCTTGTTGCTTACTTTTTAAAAATCTTATTATTTTTTATTTTTAAATAACTAACATTTCCTCCTGTACTTGTCTTTCTCCTCCCAGAGAGCCATCCAATATAATGATTTTTAAAAGGAAAAGAAGGAAAAAAAGGAAGAATCAGCAAAATTGATCAATATATCAAAAGCCTTTTAACAACACAATGCAGTATTCCACAATCATTACAAAGGAGTGGAGAAAGGTGTCTTCTCATTTCTTTTTTCAGGCCATATTTGATGTTTTGTAGTGGTGATTTTATTTTCATTGTTTTAGTGGCTTTAATGATGTCATTTTGCATCAGTTCATGTAAGTCTTTCCATGTTTGTCTTTTAATCATTTGTCATTTTTTTAATTTTTATTTGGTCATTATCATTTGTCATTTTTAAAGTTTTTATTTTAATTAATTTTAATAAATGACATTTCTTTTTCTTTTTTTATTGTCATGCAAAACACATTTCCATATTGGTCATTGTTGTAAGAGCACTCTCATACATAATCAACACCCCAAAATAAAACCAAAGATATACTGATGTGAAAGATGACTTCAGCAGTTCTTTCTCTGGCAGTGGATAGCATGCCCCATAATAGTCTTTCAGGATTGTCCCAGATCGTTGCACTGCTGAGAGTAGCCCAAGTTTTCACAGTTAATCATTGTCAACTATTGCTGTTATTGTATACCATGGTCTCACACTTCTGCTTATTTCACTCTGTGTCAGTTCCTGCATCTTTCCAGCTTTTTCCAAAATCATCATGCTTAGCATTTCTTTTAGCACTATAGTATTCTATTAACAACATGTACTATAATTTGTTCAGCCATTCCCTAATGGATGGATAGCCCCTCAATGTCCAATTCTTTTGTCACTACAAAAAGAACAGCTATAAATATTATTGTACAAGTAGGTCCTTTCCCCTTTTTTATTATCTCTTTGGGAGACAGACCCAGTAGTGGCATTACTGGATCAATGGGTATGCACAGTTTTAGAACCCTTTGGGTATAAATTGCCCTCCAGAATGGTGGGATGAGTTCACAACTCCACCAGGAATTCATTAGTTTTCCAGTTTTGCCACATCTCCTCCAACATTTACCACTTTCCTTTATTGCCATATTGGCCAATCTGATAAGTGTGAGGAGGCACCTCAACATAGTTTTAATTTGCATTTCTCTAATCATAAGTGATTTAGAACATTTTTAATATGATTATTGATGGCTTTGATTTATTCATCTGAAAACTTCTTGTTCATATGCTTTGACCATTTGTCAATTGGGGAATGGCTTGTATTCTTATAAATTTGACTTAGTTCTTTACAAATTTGAGACACTAGACCTTTATCAGAGGCATTTTGTTTTTTTAAATTTTAATAACATTTTATTTTTGTCCAGATTACGTTAGTACAATTTTTAAATTTATTTAATTAATTTAGAATATTTTTCTACAGTTTTGTGATCCATGTTCTTTCTCTTCCCTCCTCCCTCCCCATTCCCATTGCCAATGAGCATTTCCACTGGGTTTTACATGTATCATTGATCAAGACCTAGTTCCATGTTATTAGTATTTGCAATAGAAAGTCTACATCCCCAATCATATCTCCATTGAACCACGTGATCAAGCAAATGTTCTGTGTTTCTAGTTCCACAGTTGTTTTTTTCAATGAGATATTTCACGTTTTCTTCTGTTTTTTTTTAAATTCTTTTTATTTTGGTTTGATTTTTCTTGATGTCTCATGAAGTCATTAGCTTCTAGTTAAACTAATTTTTAAGAAATGATTTTCTTGTCAGCTTTTGAGCTCCCATTTTCATTTGGCCCATTTCTTCTTGTATTGATTTTTGAAATTTTTGAACTCTTCTAGAATCTGAGTCAAATTTATATTTTTCTTTTGGACTTTGTGTGTGCTTACTGTGCTTTCTCTGTCCCCTTCTGTCTGTGCCTTGCTTTTTGTCTTCATAAAAATTCTCTATAGTTAGGCTTTTTTTTTTTTAATGTTTGCTCATTTCCCCAGCCTTTTTAAAGGTAGGCTCTATTCACAAGGAGGTTAGGGCCCCCTCTTAAACTTCAGTCCTTCCTTGCTGCTACCCTTAGCCTTATTTCTGGGTTTCTGCAAGTTTCAGTTCTTCCAAGATGGTATGATGGCCTGAGGGCTGGGAGTTCTGAGAGCCGTCTCCTGGTGCTGATTCATTTATGCCCTGAGACTGCTGATAGCTCAAATTCTAGCCTCAGCATTGGGCATAGCCTTTTGGTCTCACTCTGGGTTTGATCAGATCAGTCACCTGAGCAGCACTCAGCAGACTGCCCTGCCCTGGGAATCCCCCCATAGCTTTTGGCCAAGGTCATCCAGTGCCACGTTGCATCCTGGGGACCACCCCAGCCAGGGATCAGAGGGCCCAGCTTCTGGTCTGTGGACTGCCTCAAACTTGGATCTGTGTCCTCACCACAAGCCCCAGCTAGGACTCCTAGCATAGCTCTGGGCCCACCTAGATTAGGCTGTACAGCACAGACTTCTCTTGGTTGGAAATTCTGGATCTCACCACAGGTTTGCTTGGAACTTTAAGGAGTGTGTGTTGGGCCGACCCAGGCAGGGTCTCAGGGTCTGGGTGTTGTTGTGGGCCCAGGTTCAGAACCTGGCACAGTAGATGTGGAGTGGGGGGCTTGCTGTTGGCTTGCTCCTTACTCCTTGCTGTTGGCTCCTGCTGGTTGTGCTCCCCTCTCACCTCAGTGCCCCAGATTTCTTCTGCCTACCCTTCAGATTGTTCTTTTCTTAAAAGTTGCTTCACTCTGCCTCCTTGTTGGTTCTTTCGCTCCTTTATTTGTTTCATGGAATTATTTTAAGATTGGTTGGAGATGATTCTTATGGTGGTTCAGAGCTTCCCTGCTTCTACTCTGCGATCTTGGCTCTAGAACTGGAAATAATATTTGTTATTTCTTACAACATAATAATATTTCATTACATTCCTGTACTATAATTTGTTTAGCCAATCCCCATTTGATGGTTATCTACTTCTGTTTCTGTTTCTTTCTTTTGTTCCTTAAAAACCCTTACCTTCTGTCTTGGAATCGATACCATTGATATTGAGCTAGGAAATGGGGTTAAGTGACTTGCCCAGGGTCGCACAGCAAGGAAGTGTCTGAGGGCAGATTTGCATCCAGCACCTCTCATCTCAATCCATTGAGCCACCCAGCTGCCGCTTCCAGTTCTTAATAACATAAGAAGTGCTGCTAGAAATATTTTGATGAATATCATTGCTTTTCTTCTTTTAGTGTCCTCCTTGGAGTATATGCCTAGTCGTTTAATCTCTGGGTAAAAGAGTATGGATATAGTAATTATTTCATTTGCATTCTTGAATGGTTGTACTAACAGTTCAGGAGTGTGTATTACCACAACTCCTTCAACATGTACTATTCTGTCTTTTGTTATCTTGACCACTTTGCTGGGGGTGAGATGAAACCTCATGTTTGTTTTTTTTGTTTCTCTTTTTATGAATGATTTGGAATATTCTTCCATATGTTTGTTATTCATCTGCAGGTCTTCTTTTGAGTACCATTTGTTCACATCCTTTGGCTTAGTTCTTTACTTTTCATATCAGAAATCTATGAAACGTTTATGAAACTAATAATGATGTTATTACGTGGTATCTATGTGGTTTATGTGGTCTGTCTGGTCTTTTAAGGTACCCGAGGCACTTGACATGAGTAAGCTAATTGGATCCTAGGAACAACTTGGAACTTTTTTTTTTTTATCACTTTTCCTGTTAGTCTTTTCTGGCAGTGTACTAAAGTACAAAGTACTAAAGGAATGCATCAAGATAAAGCACTTTTTCAAAACCCTTACTCCAACTTGGAGAATCAATACTGTACGCTGGTTCTAAGGCCAAAAAACGGTAGAGGCTGGGCAATGGGATTAAGTGACTAGCCCAGGGTCTCACAGGATAACACACTTATTCAGAGTTTACAGTAAGCCCTGTGGGAAGGACTAGGAATACAAATACAAACAAAAAGGAAGGCAGTCCCTGCCCTGGAGATGTTTACATTCTGCCTAAGGAAGACAATTCATAAAAAGGGAATTAGGGGAGTGTTTGTGTGTGGGCGTGTGTGTGGTGGTGGTTTGGGGGGAAGCCAGGTAAGGCAGCAAAGGAATCCAGAAAGAGTTGGGGCTGAGCTGGGATGGAGGGAACCTGTTCAAGTCAGTAAACACTTAGGTGCCTACTGTGTACAAGCATGGTGTTAAGAAAAGATGGTCCTGCCCTCCCAGGCTGGAATCAACACCAGCAAAGCCGCAGATGGATAGAGGAGAGCTGCCTGGACAGTGAAAGCTCCTCTCCACAAAGAAAGACTTTGGGATGGCCCAGGGCGTTGACTTCCTCCAGGGCCCGGTTAGGAAGGAACTCAACAATCAGAGCAGGCGGCCCCTGGGGTAGGAGAAGGCTTGCAGCATTCCTTACCTCTGGCAGTCTGGGCTAAGGCTTAGAAATCCTTTCTGTATTAGACCACCTGAATATTCAGGCCCGAAGCAGAATACTGTGGCTTTGGTTCTAGACTACCACAATAAAGCAAATATCAGAAGGAAGTGACTCATGGACTTTTTGGTTTCCTGGGTATATAAAAGTGATGTTTACACTCTACTAAGTGTGCCACAGTATTATGTCTAAAACATACATGGCTTAATGAAAAAATACTTCATTGCTTAAAAACGGGCTCCATCTTCTCAGCCTCTGGCACAGTCATAATCTTTTGGCTGATAGAGGCTCCTCGCCTTGGTGTGCTGACTGCTGATGGTTGACTGTTGCAATTTCTTAAAATAAGAGGAAGAGGAAATTTGCTGAATCCACTGACTCCTCCTTTCCCTGAATACTTTGAGGCTATTGTATCAATTAGCCTAGTTTCAGTATTGTAGTGTTTCAGGGTGGACTGGTATGGTTCTTGGCATCCCAAAATAATTCCAATAGTAGCCTCAAAGATCACTGATCACAGATAACCGGAACAGATGAACTAATAATAAAAAGTTTGAAATATTTTGACAATTATCAAACTGTGACACAGACATAACTTACTAGATGCTGGGTTGCCATAAACTTTCAGTTTGTAAAAACTCAGTATCTTCAAAGTGTATTAAAACAAATTATGTCTGTAATTCAGGCATGGTTGGAGAAAAGCCTGGGTGAAATTCCTTCACTGACCAAATTGGAGCTTCTAAGCACCATAAGAAATAGGATATATGTGACAAGTCATCAATATAGAGTAAACTTATAGTTTTATTGACTCAGTTTATTTAGCCTCATGTTTATCATATATTAAATGTATATTATTCAAGAATATTATAAAGACATTCCAATATCAATACATTCTGCCAAGTAATCAGTTATAAAAATAAATTTTGCATTCTAAAACACTTAATGATAATAGGCACAGATTTCTTTCATTTTTCTGATTATACGTGGATGTAGGTATCTGCAATGCTACCTGGGTAACTTCTTTCTTTTGCTCATAACTTGTATAATAATATAATGAACACATCTATATTATATTTTTGCATATAACAATATATGATGCTAACACCATTAATGCTTCTTTTAGTCAATACAGGGTTCCTTCCACAACAATCTAAAAGATCTAGATTATATATTCTTCACAAGACATATAACAGCTCACTCATACTTTTGCATGGTTATCAGGTTCTAATCATGGATTGCCATGCTAATAGCAGGTTGCCACTATAACTTATTAAAAAACTTAATTTTTTTATTACATGTAGAAACAATTTTTGGCAATTGTTTTCTGACATTTTTGTGTAATTAGAAAATCTTGTCCCTTTGAACTACATCTCCCAGCATCCCTTTCCTCTTTCATCCCCACCTTGCATGTTTGCATATTGTATATAGTTGGATGTTTTGCACACCCTTGCTCTCTCTTTTCCTGTGTGCGCGAGCTCTCTCTTTTTCTCTAGCCTTTTATTTTCCTTTTTCCTTCAAGTTATTATTAATAAATCTTATTAAATATAATACTTGGAGTATTTTGGACATTAATTTTTAATCTTACATATTTGGCCACCACACCCAATTCTCGGGAATTCTTTACTCAGCCTCACTAAGCGAGCTAGGGTGGGAAAAAACATCCAACTATATACAGTATTCAAGCAGGCAAGGTGGGGACGAAAGAGGAAAGGGATGCTGGGAGATATAGTTCAAAGGGACAAGATTCTCTACTCATAGATTTTGCAATCCATATTCTCTACCTTCCTCTCTGCCTCCTCACCAAATCAGTAAATAGTCTGATATAGGTTATACCAGTGCTTTCATGCAGTACATATTTCCATTCCCCATGTGTTATATACAATAAAAACTCATGAAGAAAATAGAGAGAAATATGACATGCTTTGATCTACAATTAGATTCCAACAGTTCCTTCTTTGGCTGTAGATAGCATTTTTTTTTTAAATCATGAATCCCTTGGATTATCTTGGAACTTTGTTTTGCTGATAATAGTTTAATCCTTCACAGTATTAGTGTTACTATATACACTGTTCTCCTGGCCCTGCTCACTCCACTTTGCATTAGTTCATATAAGCCTTTTCAACCATATACTATATTTTGTTCAACCACTCCCCAGTTGATTGACCCCCCCCCCGTTTCCAATTTTTTGCCACCACAAAAAAAAAGCTGCTATAAATATTTTTTGTACAAGTAGGTCCTTTCCTTCTATCTCTGATCTCTTTGGGATACAGACCCAGTAGTGGTATTGTTGGGTCAAAGGGTATACATCCTTTTGTGGTCCTTTGGGTGTGGTTCCATATTACTCTTCAGAATGGTTGTGTCAGTTCATAATTCTACCAGCAGTGTATTAGTATCCCAATTTTCCCACATCCCCTCCAACATTTGTTATTTTCCTTTTTGATCCTATTAGCCATTCTGATAGATGTAAGTCAGAGTTGTTTTAATTTGCATTTCTCTAATCAATAGTGATTTGGAGCATTTTTTCATAAAACTATAGTTTTAATTTCTTCATATGAGAACTGGCTATTCATATCTTTGACCAATTATCAATTGGAGAATGCTTTGTATTCTCATAAATTTGACTCAGTTCTCTAAATATTTGAGAAATGAAGCCTTTGTCAGATATACTTGCTATAAAATCCCTCCATTTGTTGTTTCCCTTCTAATTGGTTGCATTGGTTTGTACAAAAAAATATAACCTGATGTAATAAAAATTATTCATTTTATTTTTCATTGTATTCTCTGTCTCATTTGGTCATAAATTCTTCCTTTGTCCATAAATCTGACAGGTAAACTTTTCTGTGTTCCCTTAATTTGTTTGTTATCATCCTTTATTTCTAGATCAAATATTCATTTTGACTTTATCTTAATGTATGGAGTGAGATGTTGGTCTATGCTTAATTTCTGCCATACTGTGTTCCAGTTTTCCCATAAGTTCTTCTCCCAATAGCTTAGGATCTTTGGGTTTATTGAACATTAGGTTACTATGGTCATAAGTACTTTGTTTTTTTTTTCCTAACTTATTCCATTGTTCTATCACTCCATTTCTTAGCCAGTGACGGATTGCTTTGATAATTACCTCTTTATTTTTTAGTTTGAGATCTGATATTATTAGGCCTCCTTCCTTCATATTTTTCCCATTAAATACCTTGATATCCTTGACCTTGGCTCAGCCTGTTCATGAGCAATTGCTATTTTTTCAATTGTTTATGTATGAAAAGTGTTTTGTAATTATGTTCATATAGTTCAGAGTTTGTTTAATACCCCTGTGGTTATTTTAAATAGAATTTCCTTTTCTATTTCTTGCTGTTGAACTAACTTTATTGATGATAAATAGAAATGCTGATGATTTATGTGGGGTTTTTTTTGTATCCTGCCACTTTGCTAAAGTTATTGTTTGTATTAGTTTTTCGGTTGATTCTCTGGGATTCTCTCTGTGTACCAGCATATCATCTGCAAAGAGTGAGTTTTGTTTCCTCATTGCCTATTCATTTCTTCAATTACTTTTTCTGCCCTTAATCCTATAGCTCGTGTTTCCAGTACAATATTAAAGAGTAGTGGGGAGAATAGGCATCCTCGCTTCTCCTGTGATCTTACTGGGAGGGATGTTGCATCGCACTTGAGAGAACATTTCATAACTCATCCTCATGGGGATCAACCTTGGCTGGCTGATTAGGATAACTGAGAACGGTGTGTTGGTATCCTCAATCTCAACTGAATTCTATCAGCATTCCAGTCCCTGTTATGGGCCCCCTGCTATACTTGGTGCTGGTGCACAGAAGGAGCGCAGAGTCTTTGAGAGAGAAACGACGTGTAGAAGAAAATGAAATACAAAACCTGTGCCGTTATTTCCAGGGGGAGGGCACAGTCTGATGCTAGGGGCAGTTTATTAACAAGGGTTCTTGCAGAGAACAAGGGGAGCTGGCCTGGGGACAAAAGAGGAACGAAGCCTACATGGATGAGTATGAGGGAACCATTAGTGTGGCCAGGGAAGTTTGACTCGGGCAGACAGTAGGTCAAAAATCGCTAGAAAACTTGAAAAATGTAAAACAAAAATGCAGCAAGGATGATTGAGGGCCCTTTCCCTCTCAGCAATGAATAGCAGTATGTCCCTGTCATTCAGCCTTCGCCTCTCATTCTTGGAATCTCAGAATTGAATACTAGAGTCTAGGCAACAGGACTTCAGGGCCCGCTGACCCGAGCAAGAAGTGGCTCTCTGCTTTGTAGCCTTTCCAGGGCAAGGGCCCCCCTCATGCACGTGCGCCCCGGGACAGACCCATCAGCCTGGGAGTGAGCCCCTGGGGAGCAGCCCCCACGCAGGCCTGAGGTTAGCTCAACCCTCTTCCTTCCCCGGGCTCTTGTCAGGGCCTGAACATCAAATCCGCATGACCGCGGCCAATAGGAGAGTCACCTCCATGTCTGTGCCTTAAGCCTTGCCGGGTCCTTCCTGTGCACTTCTGCCTCCGTAAGCCACACTGGATCATGAACAAACTGCCTTTCCTATTAGACACGTTCCCATTCCTGGAAGTCATCGTTTGGTCCGACCCTGCCTTTGTGCCAGAACTTTGGTACTGACATGGAGGAGGAAGGGGAAAGGCTTCTTGTAAACGGAGGGCCAGGTCGAAGAGCATCTCTCAGGCCGGAGGGAGCAATGACCATTCTCAGATTTGGAAGATGGTACTGAAAGGGGTTGGAGGAACTTCAAGGAGCCAAATTTTCTTTGTACAACTTCTTTCCCTTTTCCCTTCCAGCCCCCCAAAGTAAGCTCTTTCTCGGGCTTTCATCCAATTCCTCCTATGGCAGAGGGCCATGGTAGATAGACTTAGAGTCAGAAACATCTTCGTTTAAAGATTGTCATTTGCTTTGTGATCCTGGACAATTTATTGGGTTCTCAGCCCCAGGGCCTTCATCTATAAAATGGAGATGGCTCGCAGGGGGCTAGTATGAGAAAAAAAAAGACAAGATGATGCATATAAAATACTTTGCAAACCTAAAATGGCTACATAAAATTTAGTTATAATATGAAAGTCTCCTCGAGGCCATTTGCAATTTCTCTGTACTATCAAGTGAATAAATATCCTTTCTAAAATGTGGGCCCCCAAACTGAACATAATGCTCTCCCTCTATTCACATTCAGGTAATAGTGTGTCCAGTCAGCTGGAAATAGCTCGAAGAGATCTGGAGGGGGCAACAATGTATTTATACCAGCCTCTCAAAGCCCTCCCCAATCTCTCCATTGCTTACCTAAGGGTCAAGACAAAGTCCATCCTAATTCAGTCCAACCACGTGCTCAAACCCAAATACGTACAGAATGTTCATGAGTAAAATGGATGGGAGACCTTAGTGCAAGTAGGCAAACTTGCTACCCTAAATTTCATTGACTTTGTCTGGATAGACTTAAATGAACTTATTCAGCTAACTTCATAAAAAAAACTCAAAGGGTTAGTCAGAAGGGGGAGGAGAGGATTGAGCAGCATTGTACATTAAAAAGATGCTCAGAAGGTGGTACAAAAAGAGCATCTTGGTGTGAAGATCAATAGAGGCAGAAACAGGTGACTGTTACATATCATCTGGACAGCAAGAACAAAGTGATGAGTTTAGGAAAAATAATAAGACCAGCAAGGAGGGAGGCAGCTAGATAATACAATAGATAGAGAGCTATGCCCGGAGTTGGGAGGATGTAGTTCAAATTTAGCCTGAGCCACCTTCTAACTGTGTGACCTTGGGCAAGTCGCTCAGCCCCAGTTGCCTAGCCTTTACTCTCTTCCGTCTTAGAATCAACACTTAGAATTTAAAATTAAAAAAAGAACATGATGTAGAAGTGATGGGAGACTAAAATTATTGGAACATAGTCTGGACCTCTCTACCAAGAAGAAAGCAACTAATAATTTTGAAACTTTTGAATTTTTAAAATATTTTTCCATGTTTCCATATTTCATTTTCTTTCCCTTCCTTCTACCCTTCCCTCCTAGATCCAATAAGCACTTCCACTGGGTTATGCAAGTGTTATCACTTATACATATTTCCATATTATCATTTTTGCAATAGAACAATCTTTTAAAACCCAAACCCCAAATCATATATCCATATAAACAATGTTTATTGTTTTTTTAATTTTTAATGTTGTTTTTCTTCTGTGTCTCTACTCAAAACTTTTCTTAATGATTAAATCATCCTTAAAAGGTTGGGGAACAAAAAGGGAAAATTCAGTTTTGTATTTGCTTCTCATCAATTAAAGAACTATTCTTTGGAATAAAAGTGATCAATCTTGCCTAGATTCTGTGAGAGAAGAAATCTAAGTATAATCTTTAATATAGCCTAGATTTTAGGAGGGCATATTTCAGATAGTCCAGAGAAACAGTGGAAGTTGACCCCAGAAGGATATGAATCTTTTAAGTCTGAAATCCTAAAATAAAAGTGAAGCATTTCTCGTGAGGAGGAACAAGGGGAGTCAGGAGTGAAATAGCTACACAGGGGAATCTCCAAGCTACTTGGATTTTTAAAGGCTGTGTACTTTGTTTTTTTTTGACTTTCAGTTAATGTAGCAGTGAAGAGCTAATCTCTTGCATTTAGTCTATAGCAATGATGAAAAGGGGTCCCAGTCTAAGTAAAAACCAAGAAATCCAAAGAGAAACATCAGTATAGTTCAATACAAAGAATATTATTAAGTACTTCCATGTGCCAGGCAACATGCTAAGTCCTGGGGATAGACATTAGAAAAAAAAGACATTCCCTGCCCTCAAGGAGTTTATAATCTAATGGGAAAAGACAAGCCACAAGAAGAAGCTGAAAAGCAGAAGGGCAGAATGGGAAAGGGATAGCCAATTGAGGGGTGAGGGTGGAAGTGAAATGATGATAGTAAAATCAAAACGAAACACTGCAGCAGAGGGGAAATGAAAAGGTGCCTGGGTTTCTGGACCCTTTTAAAAGATGTGCTTTAGGAGAAGTTGTGCTTTTGTTGAGGGTTTTTTTTTTGCTCAGGCTTCCAATCAGAAAGGGACACAGAGGCACCTGAAGGACCTGAATAGGTGTGAGTACCAGAGCTGAAGCAATCTCCATGCTAGTAGGGAATTCCTTCATCCAGGCTAGGATTATAGAAAAAGTCAGTCAGATGCTATAGGTGGTAGAATAGGGGTCTTACCAGGGAAGTCAACTCAGGTTCAGATGAAGTATCTTGACCAGCATGTCCCAGGAGGCTGAAAGACCAGAGCTTTCATCAGTGCCATAGAAACTCACAGGTGCCCTGATTTCAGAAACTGCAGGGGAAGTGTAGGCCAATAGCAGGAGCCTAGAAAATTGAAATTAAGCTTAAATGGTGCCTGACCACCTTTTCATATAAGAGAGGGTAGATTTTGACTCAGGAAGATTGGAAAAAAACATAAGGATTCATATAGTTAAAAGTGGGAGGTGGGGCAGAATTGAACATGCTTCAAGTGAACTAAAAAACAAAATAAAACAGAAAAAGCAATCATGATCTCCAACATGGAAAGAGTTTTTAAAAAATAGTTGAAAGAAATAAACAGGGCAACTAGATTTGCTTAAAGTCTGCATAAGAAAAAAAAAATGTGCCACATGACCTAGAAGCAACTATTTAAGTGTAAAATTGTAGGGGGCAATGGAAGTACTGTTTCATCTTGGCCACGTAGATTATGAATGTCCATAGAGGTCTGTCTAAAGGAAGCTTGAAGGGAGGCAAGAATGGACATTTCCACTCTTCAACAAGGGAAACTGATTCTTGCCAGGAAGCAGGAAACTGGTCCAGAAGTTGGCCCCTCCACTGTCCTCAGAGGGAGGGTGTAGTAGGCTAGAATTAAATCTCTTTGCTTCCTTAAACATTATGAATGTAGGGGACTAGATTTTAGGAATGCAGACGAAACTCCTAATCTCTATTTCTTAACAGTTAGGGGAGGGGCCCAAGATTCATATCCAGGGCTTTACTTCCTTTCTGCCAAATGTCCATTCCAAGATGAACGCAATAGCAAATAACAAAGCAATTCATTTATCCAAGTGGATAGCAAAACAGAAATCAAGAGAAAGTAGACATATAAGAGTAGACGCCAGATGATACAAAAAACTCGGCTCAACTGAGAAAGTCACAGATTTTGCCCCAGGAAAATGGGATGCAGTATGCAGTGAAGCTAGCCGGGGTTCTTTCGGGGCATTATACTAGAGACTGGCTTCTCTACCTTTCAGTTTCTCAGAGTCTTTTCCTTTCAGCAATCCGAAGACATGTTGGAATCCATCGGCTCCTCTCTCCCTACCTCGCTGCCTGCCACTGCACAGATAATCTCCCCCGGGGTTGGCCCTTTAAGCCAAAGATCTGTCAATCGGTCCATCGTGCACATGTCTTAAGTGCCTCCTATGGGAAGCATATTCAGCAGATGTCACCAAGGCAAACTTGACAATAGATTGGATGGAGCAGGGGGGAGGCCAAGGACGAGCGTAATTCTGAAGGACCTCGAACAACAGGGAAAGTAGAAAGAGGGTCAGTTCTGGGTGAGGCACATTGAGTTTAAGATCTCTGCTGGCCATCTAGTTTGCGGTGTCTCAAAGACAGCTGGAAATGTGTGCCTGGAAGTAAGCAGAGATGGTGTGGTAGGCGACGTGGATTTGAGAATTGTCAGTATGGGAATGAAGTCTATGGGAGCTGATGAGATCACCAAATGAAGCCGTATAGAGGGAGAAGAGAAAGCGAGGGTAGCTCCGTAGATAGAGGCTGGCCAGGAGATAGGTGGTCCTGGGTTCGAATTTGACCTCAGACACTTCCTAGCTGTGTGACCCTGGGACAAGTCACCTGAATTCAGTTCTAAGACAGAAGGTAAGGTTTTAAAAAGGGGGAGGCCCAGGACAGAATCCTGAGGGACACCTTTAGTTATAGAGGGCTTGATTTGGAGGAGGATCCAGTAAAGAAGATAGAGAAAGTGCAATCAGATAGGCAGGAAGAGAACCAGGAAAGAATGCTATCCTGAAAACCTGGGGAAAAGAGTATCAAGGAAGAGAGAATGGAGCAGTGTTAAAGGCTGCAGAAAGGTTGAGAAGGGTGAGGATTGAGAAGAGCATTTGGCAACGATGAGATCACTGGGAACTTTGTTTAGGGCAGTTTGGGTGGCACGAGAAGGTAGGAAGCTGCTTGTGAAAGGAGGTGGCTATTTTATATGGCTTTTACTAGGAATTTAACTACAAAGGACACGAGATGTAGAATGATAGCATGGATGGAAGGATCAAGTGTTGGGTATGTGGAAGTATGTGAGAATAGATGTATTTGTAGGCAAGAGAGAACGAATGAATAGAGAGAGTGAAGTGGAAAATAAGTGAGAGAGTAGGAATAACGAAGGAGGCAAATTGTTGGAATAGAGGCATTAGCATTGATGTGAGACTGGGAAGAAGGAGGAAAAAGTGTAGAAGGCCCCAGAGTGATGAGATGAGGAAGAAAGGAGAAAAGGGAACGCTCCGGTTTTTTCTGTAAAACATAAGGCAAGGCACTTGGCTGGGAGAATAGGAAGAGGAGGTTTGAGGAGGGGTGCAAAGGTTTGAAAGAGTGTTATGGAGGGTGTCATAGTGATTGATTAGGCAGGTATAGCAGGATTGCTGAGCAGCAGTGAGGGCTCAGTTGAGGTATGTTAGAACTGTTGCTGGATTATCTCCACTTTCATGTATATAGGAATTAAAGCAATGAATGGTGGGAGGCTTGGCTGGACATAATCTCCACTCACACAACTATCATCTTAGTTCAGGGACTCATTTACAACAGCCTGCCTCCTAATTGGTCTTCCTGTCTCAAAAGTCTCCCTTCTCTGGTCTAACCCACACACTGTGGCCAAAATCAAAATGGTGATCAAATAATTTTTTTGAAAAATATTGGGGATAGGGGGGAACTTCTAGCCAAGATGGGGACCTAAAAAGAAATAGATCACTTATTTATTTACTCTAGCAAGAACCTGACATTTATATTGGGTTAAATAATAATCAAGAAATTAAAGGTGAAACTATAGTATATAACTTCTACTTCAGAACTGCACAGAAGCCTATGGGCAAAAGGAAAAGGGGCCACTAGCAGAACCAACATCAGTGCAGGTAACCAAACCTGTACTCTCCCAATGGGACTAGAGATGAAATACAGACATGTGTAGCCCGCTAGGCTCTGGCGGGCTCCCCTGAGAATGCCCCTATTTGTGTTATTAAGCCCAATTTGTGGTTTCCTTTAAACCTCCTCCTGTGCTTTACAGAGCATTTAAGAAATATCTAATTGATGCTTTTATCTATTTTTTTACAATGATATCACTAGTACTCTATTTTCTGAAAAAACCCTGCTTTTTTAATTTTAGAAATGTTTTACTTTTTCCACTTACATGTAAAAACAATTTTTGGCATTCATTTTCTAATATTTTGAGTTCCACCTTGTCTCCTTCACCCCTCTATCCTCTCACCTCCCTGAGACAGTAATCAATTTGCTGTTATGTGCTATGGACCTATTTTCATATTCAATCATGTGGAAGAAAACACATTAAAAAAATGAAGAAAGTAAAATGAAGAGTTGTCTGCTTTGATCTGCATTCGGACTCCATCAGTTTTCTCTAGACGTGGAGAGCCTCTTTTATCTTCAGTCTTTTGGGGTTGTCTTGGCGCATTGCATTGCTGAGAATAGTTGTCATTCAGCTGTTCCCTGTTCTGCTGTTACTGTGTGCAATGTCCTCCTGGTTCTGCTCACTTCATTCTGCACCAGCTCATGGAGACCTTTGCAGGTTTTTCTGGAGCCATCTTGCTCACCATTTCTTACGCCATATCCAAAGGAGAGTTCATTATTCTCTGTTGAGGCTGTCCCCATGCTTTTAGCCATTAGAGTTCTTGATCTTGGAGTAATTCTAGACCTCTCATTCTCAGTCATACCACACAGCCAATCTTTTTTATTCTACCCCAGGAATAACCCTTAGATAGACCTTTTTTTGTCAGCACCCAATTTAGGCCCTCTTCACCTCTTGCTCAGACTATTGCAATAGCCCCCCAATTCAGATCAAATTAGATAGTATTTATAAAACATTATCACAGCACCTGGCACATAATAGATGCTTAATAAATGCTCGATTGAGTTTTCCTTCAGTTTATTCTTTCCAACTTATACTGTATATCTTGCTGTACATAGTTGTTTTCATCTTGTCTCCCTCATTATATTAGAGCAGAGCTGTCTTGTGCCTCTCTTTGTGTCTTAAATGCTTAATACAGAGTCTGGAACATAATAAATGCTTCTGCCAAATGGTGTGCTAAGCTTTGGAGATACAAATACAAAAAGTAAGGGATAGTTCCTGCCCTCAAGGAACTTATTCTATTAGGGGAAGACTCACTACCAGGAACCCATTAAGAGCCAAAAGATTCCTGGGCAACAAGGGCCCAATCAAGCTTGATGTTGTACTGGTCCAAACCCAGGAGGAAATAACCATTCAAGATAATAAAATGTACAGAATATCTGAGAATCAGTTTACAAAATGAATTTAAAAATGAAAAAATATAATTCTAAACTCTTTTTTAAAATGACATTAAATAATTGTAGAGATAGTCATTGCTTCTGGCTAGGCTATGCCATTGTAATAAAAATGAACATACTATCCAAGTTAATTTATAGACTTAGGGCTACAACAATCAGACAACGAAGGAGGATACTTTATAGAGCTATATAAAATAACATTTGGAGGAACAAAAAGTTTAGAATCCTAAGGGAAAGAAGAAGAACAACAACAAATGGAGAAATGAAGGGTGGACTAGTATTTCCAGGACTCAAATTATAAAGAAATAATCATCAAAACTATTTAATATTATAATCATTCTTTCTTTCCCCCAAACCCTTACTTTCTGTCTTAGAATCAATATTGTATATTGGTTCCTAGGCTGTGAGGGGTAGATGACTTGCCCACGGTCACATAGCTAAGAAGCATCTCAGGCTGAAGTTGAACCCAGGACCTCCTGACTCTAGGACTGGCTCTCAATCCACTGGCCAACTAGCCGTTCCCTACTATAACCATTCTTGAAAGTAATTTAGAACTCTACCCCCCAAATAATTCAACTGTGCATATATCACAAAAAAGTGGAAAAGGACAAAATATTAAAATAAAATAGCAGCTCTTTCTATAGTAGCAAAGACAACTGGAAAAAAGAATCATCAACTGGGAAATGTTTAAACAAATTATGGTATATCAGTATAATGAAATTACTCCAAAAGAAATGGTGAAAAGTACATTTTCAGTGAAAGCTAGGAAGACCTGTATGAACTGATGCTGAGTGAAGTGAGCAGAACAAGGAGAATAAGTTATACCACAAGAATAGTGTAAAAAGAGAGAGGTGATGGATTGACAGTAGAGAGTGAAACTTTTGGAGAAGGACAGACATGAAGGAATTTGTTTTGTTTGACTATGCACACTTTTTTCTGAGTGTGGAATATAAGGAAATATAATTTACTTTTGTTAATTAAATAATAAAATTAACAAAATGACTTGTTACTTTTTAAAATATTAAAAGCAGGTGATGATAATAGTAATAGCTGGGGATAGCTGGCTGACTGGCTGGCTGGCTCAGTGGATCGAGAGCCAGGCCTAGAGACAGGAGGTCCTAGGTTCAAATCTGACCTGGGACACTTCCCAGCTGTGTGACCCTGGGCTGTGTGACCCCCATTGCCTAGCCCTTACCACTCTTCTGCCTTGGAGCCAATACACAGAATTGACTCCAAGACAGAAGGTAAGGGTTTAAAAAAAAGTAATAGCTAGCATTTATAGAACACTTTTAAGGTTTACAAGTCATTTTACAGATCTCATTTTACCCTCTCAATAATCCTGAGAAGCACGTGCTATTATTACTTCAATTTTACAGATGAGGAAACTGAGGTAGGTAGCATTTAAGTGGTGTGGCCCTAGGTCACACCACTAGTAAGTACATAAAACTGGATTTGAACTCGGGTCTCCCAAACTGTAGCTCAATGCTGTGTCACTTCTAGATCAATAAAGCAGAAAAGGAACAATTAGGAAAAAAAATTTTAACTCAGTTACTCACTTTTGGAATAAAAGTCAGAACATCAGTTTCTTTAGAAAGAATTACCTATTTGACTAGAATTTCTGGAAAATCTGGAAAGAAAGTCAGAAGAAATCAGATGTAGATTGCTATTTTATAGGAGATACTCCAATAAGCTCAAAATATATGCTCTGACCATTAAAGGTAACACCTCAGCAAAATAGGAGAGGATGTCAAGTGTATTATCGCTATGGCTAAGGGGAGATCTTTTTTTCCCCAAAATTCAAAATCCAAATTCTCTCCCTCCCATGTCCCATCCTTTGAAAAAGAAGAAAAATAAAACCTGTTACAAAAATGTATAGTTGGCAAAACAAATTCTTGCACTACCCATGTCTTTTTTTTTTCTGAGAGGATTTCACTGTATTTAGCTGTAGTCAGTTTTACAAGCATTTTTTTAATTACCATTCCAAAATGCAAAAAAGTCACATAAAAAATAGAAAAGGGTCTCATCTTTCTTTTTTCTAGAAATTGTGCTCAATAATCAATAAGAGTATTTAAACTTCAAATTAACCACCAATCAAAAAATCCAATGTGTAGAACTGGGTCTTTTTAATAGCCAATAAATAATATAATAAATAGTATTTACTTAAGAGAACAGTAGACCTCATTTATAATCAGGTTTGGTGGAATGTTATGTTCTCTGACTGTTCTCCATAGTAACAGACCTATT
The DNA here is from genome assembly GCF_027887165.1 of Monodelphis domestica. Lineage (NCBI taxonomy): Eukaryota > Metazoa > Chordata > Mammalia > Didelphimorphia > Didelphidae > Monodelphis > Monodelphis domestica. Next base: position 15,082,717 of record NC_077233.1, read on the forward strand.
GTGATTTTCCTGATGTACTGTAGAGTCTTGAATAATTAGCAAAAATGTAGAACTCCATTTGATCAGTCAATCAAACAAGCAGGACAGCATTTATGCATCCATCATTTTCTGGATTGTTGGTAATCTGTGCGTACTTTCCCCAGATAACTTTGCCTCTTTGTGTCACAAGGCCCAGCTCACTCACATTCACCTCAATGATAATACCTTTGGTAATGACACCCAAAGTTGTATATAGTGGGGATGAGGGATTCTTCTTCACACCAAGTATGGGTAGGCAAAAAGTGGCTCTAAGTTCAGGGTGAGTTACATGAGCCTTTTTAAAGCGCAAACCCATTGGTCTAATAAATCTTTCATATTTTGGTCATTTTCGAGTAAAGCCATCCCCAACAAAGCAGACTTTAGTAACCATTCTCTTCCAAGCCTTCTTCTTCCTCTTTCCTGTACGAATAACCTTTAATACTTCTGTTTCTCCCTGGGCACGAACCTTTGGCAAGGGCACTTCCCATTTACCAGCTTTTTCTTTTCATTTTTGTTTAATCATGTTGGAAAGGACTTTGGCTCAGGATTGTTCCTCTCTGTCCAGAAGATATGCAGGCACTGCTCCTTGGGGAGTTTTTTCATTATTCTTTTGCTTGGTATTTCTCTTTTCATGCATCTTGATAGTCTTTTTCATTTGAATCTTCTCAGCATGACGTTGTTTATGGTAAAGTTTGGCCTTTAGACCTATCATTTTCTTTGCTTTCTTTGAACGTTCATGAGCCTCATGGCTTTCCTTCTTTCTCTTTTTCTCATGGTAATCCAAGCGGTAGCCATACTGCTTTCGGTGTTACTCTATTCGTTCTGTGGCATGACGATAGCAGCGTGCCAGTCAAGAGGCCACTGAAATTGCTCCCCAAATTAAGACCCTCCAACAATAGCAAACGAATTCCCAGGAGCCGGAAAAGAAAAGGTACCCATATCTTTAAAAAAAGGTTTCTGGAAAATGAGGGGGTATCCCTCCATTGGGGAATGGATGAACTGTTTGTGGTATCTGTTGGTGATGGAACACTATTGTGCTGAAAGTAATGATGAACTGGAGGGATTCCACGTGAACTGGAAAGAGCTCCAGGAACTGATGCAGAATGAAAGGAGCAGAACCAGTAGAACATTGTACACAGAGACGGATACATTGTGGCACAATCAAATGGAACGGACTTCTCTGCTAGCAGCAATGCAATGACCCAGGACAATTCTGAGGGACTCATGAGAAAGATGCTATCCATGTCTGGAGATCCTGAGAAAGAACTGGGGGAGCAGAAACATAGAAGAGAAACATAGGATCAATCACATGGCTCAATGGGGATGTGATGGGGGTTTTGGTGTTAAAAGATCACTCTATTGCAAATATGAATAATAGGGGAATAGGTTTTGAACAATGACACATTTAAACTCAGTGTAATTGCTCATCAGCTCCTGGAGTGGGGAGGGAGGAGGGAAGGTAAATAACATAAATCATGGAACCATGGGAAAAATATTCTAAATTAATTAAATAAAAATGAAAAAAAATAAAGACATAGATGGGAAAAAAAAGTTTCAATCTGCTCTTTGGGTCTGTCTAGAGGAGGAACATGTTTCATTTTGAGTCCTCTAATTATAGTCAGTTCTACTGTGTTGATCAGAGTTTTTAAGTCTTTCAAGATTGTTTTCTTTATACTATTATTATCATATGAATTATATATTCCTGGTTTTGTATCAATTCATATAAAACTTCCTAGGTTTTTCTAAAGCTGTCCCCTTCATTATTCCTTACAATATAGTAAGCATTTCATCGCATACATGTCCTATAACTTCTTTAGCCATTCCCCAAAGGATAGGTGCCCCCTTAGTCTGCAATTCTTTGTCACTACAGATAAGTGCTATAAATATTAGTGTATACAGGCCCTTTTCCTCTTTTGTTAATCTCTTTTTGTGTACATTCCCATTGCTGAGTCAAAGAATATGTAGTTTAATAACTTTTCAAGCATAATTCCATATCATTCTCCAGAATGACTAGATAGCTCATTGCATTTGCTGCTCCACCAACAATTCATTAATGCAATTCCCTCCCCCCCTCCAGCCACTTTAGCATTTGACATTTTCCTTTTTTCACCTTTGATAATGTGATGGGTATGAAGTGGTACCTAAGAATTGTTTCAATTTGCTTTTCTCTAATATAAGTAATATAGACAATTTTAAAAATATAGCTATTAATAGCTTGGATGGCTTTCTCTGAAAACTGTCTTTTCATAACCTTTGATTATCTCATTGGGGAATGGCTCATTCTTATAAATTGGATTTATTCCCTCTACATTATAGAAATGAAACATTTATCAGAGAAACTTGCTGTAATTATTTTTTCTAATTTCCCATTTCTGATTGTAACAGGTTTGATTTTCTTTGTGTAATAATTTTGATTTTATGTAATCAAAATGTTCTATTTTAACTCCATTAGACCTTTCCATCTCTTATTTGGTCTTGAACTCTTCCCCATTCATAGATCTCACAGTTAATTTCTCCCATGTTCACCTAATTTATGATGTAGCTTTTATGTGTAAGTCACCTGTTTATAGTTTTTCTTGGTATGTAACTTGTGAGTCTATATCTAGTTTCTGCCAGACTGTTTTCCAGTTTTCCCTTCAGTTTTTGTTGAATAGTGAATTCTTGCCTCCATATTTAAGATCTTTGGGTTTATTCAACACTTGGCTACCCTGCTTTTTTGCTTCTGTTTATTGTGTAACTAATCTGTTCCATTGATCAACCTTCTTTACCCAGTACAAAATTGCTTGATGATTACTGCTTTGTAGTGATAGTTTGAGATCTGGTTCTGCTAGGAACTCTTCCTTTTTAACTTTTTTCATTAACTCTTGATGTTCTTGGCCTTTAGTTCCTCCAGTTTAATTTTATTATTTTTTCTAGTTTTCTAAAGAAAGTCCTTGGTAGTTTGATTGGTATAGCACTTAATAAATAAATTAATGTAGGTAGTGCTGGCATTTTTATTACATTAGCTGAGTCTTCCTGTGAACAATTAATATTTCTCCAATTATTTGGATGCTTTTACTTTTGTAAAGAGTGTTTTATACTTGGCTTCATATAGTTCCTATTTGTTTTGTCAGATAGACTCCCATGTATTTTATAGTATCTATAGGATTTATTTCCAAATGTTTGATCTTATTGATTTCCAGTTTTCTTTTTTTATTTCATGATTTAGATATTAAGACCATATTTGTGTTATAGAAGACATTTAATAAGATCCTTTCTTTTCCTGTTATTTTTAAAATTTTTTTAAAACATTTTTTGGTAGTTATTTAAGTACTCTTTTCTGTTCTATTAATTTGGACCATAAAAGAACTACTTCCAGGTCTTTTGCCTAATTTTATTTCCTTTATGACTTCTGATAGAGTTTATAGCATGCTTGTGGAAGAAATTGGAAGTGTAGGAAGATTGGGATGATAGCAAGAATTCAGGTTTTAATGAGCTTTTAATGCCAAAATACTTTCTATTTTATCCTAACGGGAGCCACTAGAGTTTATTAAGCAAAGGGTGACATGGGCAGACTTACTCTTTAGGGAAACCACTTTGGTGGCTGACTGACTTGATGGATTAGAATGAAGAGAGATTCGAGACAGGCACACATACCAGCAGGCTATTGCAATAGTTTAGGCATGAAGTGACGAAGGCTTACCCCAAGGTGGTGGCAGTGTCACAGGAGAAAAGGGGGTATATACGATATGGATATGGGAGAGTGAGAGATATTGAGGAACAGAAGAGGACACCTAAGTTGTGAGCTTGGGAGACCTGGAGCATAATAGTAAAAGTAATAGGGAAGTTAGAGAGGAGGATTCTTAAAGACTAAATGGTTACATGATTCATGTGTTCTCCCACATATATATAATCACTCAAACCTATTTCCATATCATTCATTTTTGTAAAAGGGCAGACCTTTAAAACAAAAACCCGAACTCACATACCCATACAAACAAGTGATAAATCACATGTTTTCTTCTGGATTTCTACTCCCACAATTCTTTCTCTAGATATGGATAGCTTTCTTTGTCTTAAGTCTCTCAGAATTGTCTTGGAACATTGAATTACTTTTAGTAGCAAAGTCAGTCACATTTGATCATCCCACAGTGTTCTCTTGGTTCTGCTTATTTCATTCCGCATCAGTTCATGGAGGTCTTTCCAGTTCTAGAAATCCATCAACTCATCATTCCTTATAGCACAATAGTATTCCATTGCCATCAGATACCACATTTTGTTCAGCCATTCCCAATTGAGGGACATCCCCATAGTTTCCAATTTTTTGCTATCACAAAGAGTACAGCTATGAATATTTTTGTACAGTTACTCAGTTTTTTTAAAATCTCTTTGGGATATAAATCCAGCAGTGGTGTGACTGGATCAAAGGGCAGGCAGTCTTTTAAAGCTATTTGGGCATGATTACAAATTGCCCTCCAGAATGGCCAGATCACTTCACAACTCCACCTGCAATGCATTAGTGTCCCAGTTTTGCCACATCCCCTCCAACATTTATTATTTTCCTTTCCTGTCATATTGGCCATTCTGCTAGGTGTGAGGTGATAACTCAAAGTTGTTTTGATTTGCATTTTAGATAGGAGGATTTGGGAGGAAAGATAATGATCATTGTGTGGAGTTTGGGATGCCTCCAGGACAGACAGCTGGAGATGTTTATGAGCAATAGGTGATTCAATATTATACTTCAGGAGAGGCAACTATAATATTGACCTAAAACTCTGTGAATCAGAATTTATTAGTAAATATTTGTTGAAACAAAATCAGTGCAACCAAGATTAGAAGAAAAGGAGAAAGTTGGGGAGAAAATTTTGTAGCAAGTATCTCTGATAAAGGCCTTATTTCTCATATATTTGGGGAACTGAGTCAAATTTATAAAAAAATATAAATCATTCCCCAATCGATAAATGGTCAAAGAGAATTAACAGGAAGTTTTCAGATGAAGAAATTAAGGCTATATATAATCACATTTTAAAAATGCCCTAAATTGCTCTTAACTAGATAAAATGCAAATGAAAACAACTCTGAGGTACCACCTCACACCTATCATATTGGCTCATATGACAGAAAAGGAAAATAGTTGTTGGAATGGATGTGGAAATGCTCGAGGAGTTGTGAACTAATCCAACCATTTCCAGAGAGTGATTTGGCACTATGCTCAAAGGGCTTTAAAAATGTACATACCCCTTGATTCTGCAATGCCACTACTAGGTCTATATCACAAAAATATTTTTTTAAAAAGGGCCTGTTTGTACAAGAATGTTTATAGCAATTCTTTTTGTGGTGGCAAAGAATTGGAAAATGAGGGAATGTTCATCAATTGGGGACTGGATGAAAAAGTTGTAATATGACTGTGATGGAATACTATTGTGCTATAAGAACTGAGAAGGATGAATTCAGCAAAACCTGGGAAGACCTGACATGAACAGATGCAAAGTGAAGTGACCAGAACTAGGAGAACATTGTATATAGTAACATGATGATGAACATTTATGAATGACTAGGCTGTTCTTAGCAATACAGTGATCCAAAACAATCCTTAAGAACTCATGATGAAAACAATTGCCATCAACTTTCAGAGAAAGGATGGTGTCTAAATGTAGACCAAGACATATTATAATTTACTTCATTTCTAAATTTTTCTTTTCCTTATTCTAATTCTTTTTTCACAAAATGACTAATACGAAAAATGCTTTACACTCTTACATATATAAAATCTGTATTAGTTCACTTGCCATTTCAGGGAGTGAAGAGGACAGGGAAGAGAGAGGGTTATAATTTGGCTCAAACTTTTAAAAAAATCAAAGTTTAAAAATCTTTTTTTCATGTAATTGAGAAAAAATACTTGTTATGAAAGAAGCAGAAGTAAGAAAACTACACAAATAGCTACAAAGATATAAATAAAAGAGTAAACAAAGAAATTGAATGCTAGTTAAGACTAGACTTGGTTCAGAAGAGCCTAGGAAATGTCACTGCTTAGTTGAGGACTCTGGGTATGGAACATTACATATGCCCTCAGACTCAGTGGATATCTTGATTTTATTTGCTGATCTTGCTTTTTCCCTTCTTTTTTAATTCTTCAGGATGATCCTGTGGATAGAGAAGTGGGGAAGATTATATTTGGTAATCAAGATGCCACAAAAACAAAAGATTAATATGAAATTTTTTAAAGAACAGGCCATGCAAGAACAACTTTATTTCCTTATGTGAAGAGTACTAGAAAGGGAAAAGCTGTATCTCTACTTCAGTATAGATTTAGTTTGCATTTTAACAAAACATTTAAAAAGTCATTCTATTCTTGTGGAAAAGATAGGGAGATCTAGAAAATAGTACGGTTAGGTAAAATCAGACCTGGCTGAATGGATAAATCAAGAGTCATCATTAATTGATCAAATACACAAGGGATTTAGGCTTGAGCCCTCTCCTGTTCAATATTTTGAGCAAGATCTGCATGATGGCATAGTTAACATGCTTATCTCATTTGCAAGAGAATTATGTTGGGGAAGGAAGCTAAAGTGAAAAAAAAATTAATCAAATTTCATTGATATAAGCAGTTCCTGGTGAAAAAAACTACCAATGCAATGAACAAGTGTGCGCTGTTTTGCATTTTTAGAGTTACCTGGTACCCTAAAGGATCACTTAAGGATGTCTGAGGCAGGGCTTACATCTAGGGCATCCTGACTCTGAGACCAGCTCTCTATCTCTCTCTCCCATAGCCACACCTCTTTTCTCATTGGATGAGTGTGAGTATTCATAAAGATCTCAATAGGCAATCATATTAAGCCAAATGAAATAAAATGGAATTTAGTAGGTATAAAAGTAAACTTGGTTTCGAAAGATCAAGTTTAGATGTACATGATGGGGAAGTGTGGGCAGATGACAATTCATCTAAAAAAACCCTAGTTTTTCAATGGCTTAATCCCATGGGTTGATGAGGATATGACTCTAAATGATCACCCTGGTGCAAATTTCAATAATATGGAAATAATTTTTGATCAATGACATATGTAAAACCCAGTGGAATTGTGTGTCGGCTACAGGAGGGAGGGGAGGGGAGGGAAAGAACAAGAATCTTGTAACCATGGGAAAATATTCTAAATTAATTAATTAAATAAAAATGTGAAAAAAATCTAGTTTTTAATGGACTACAAGTTCAAGATACAACTCCCCCCCAAAAGTTTTAGACTGTCCCAAAAGAGACACAGTGCATCTAGCCCCTGCTCTTGTTAGACCACAGCAGGAATATTTTCTTTGGTTCCAGGCACGAAATTTGAGGCCATCAGTAACCTTGAGGCCATCTTGAGAAGGGAGGCTAGGAAAGTAAATGAAATTAAGCCCTTTTGTTTGAGATTAAGATATCCTGTGGCCTCTAAGAACATTTAGGAGAGACAATATTTATTGAAAAAGTGCATTAGTATGGACGGATCAAGTCGTTTAACTTCACTGTCTCAGACTCCTAGGAAAGGCCCCTTCCAATCTTAGATCGATGATCCCATGGTGACTGAGCAACAGTGTTTAGAGGGCAGAGCCTGGACTCATCGGGAGTGAAGTTCTGAACTGATCCACAACTGGAGGCCCATTTGGAATGATGCCCAGAGGCCCATAAAAGAATGCTTGTCTTTTGATCCAGCAATACCACTGCTAGGTCTGCCTCCCAAAGAGACCAAACAAATGGGAAAGGACCTGTTTGTACGAGAATATTTGCAGCTGCGCTTTTTGTGCAGGCAAAGAATTGGAAACCAAATGAGGGGTGTCCTTAGGTTGGGGACCGGCTGAACCAGTGGCGGTGCCGATGGTGAAGGCATAGTTGTGCTAGAGGCAATCATGGCCAGGATAATGTCAGAAAGAGCCAGAAAGGGGGCAGCTGGGCAGCCTAGCGATGGGAGGTCCTCAGACCCTTCCCAGCTGGGTGACCCTGGGCAAGTCCCTTCACCCCCACCTCCTAGTCCTGACCGCTCTTCTGCCTTAGTCCGCAGGAACGATTCCAAGAGGGAAGGTGAGGGTTAAAAAAGAGGAAGAGCCCGAAAGACCTCGCACTGGGCACCGCGGCGGGATGATCACATGGGACAAGGCCAGGATCCGGGACATTTCGAGGACTCGGGAGAGAGAGAGGAAAACGGGCTTCCCCTTGTCTGTTGGGTATGTGGTTTGGGGTTGGTTTGATGAGATTCTTCACTCACAGCAGTAAATCCTATAGAAATGTGCGTGAGAACAACTGGGGGGGGGGGGCGGGTCTCCCAACTAGCAGGCAGGTGTAGACATTTGGTATGAAATGAAAAGGTGCCACATTACACTGGGGACACCCCGCAACAGACCGTTACTGAGCCCGTCAGCGGCGCGATGCAGAGCACCGGCTGGCTCTCCCACCCCAGCCCAGGACCGCTCTCAGTCTGAGTCCGCTCAGCTTCGCCGCGGACAGCAGGGGCGGCCCGAGGCCCAGCTTGACAGGGGCAGGCAGGGCTGCCCAGCCGCTCGGTCCCCTGGCTAGCCGGGCACGCCGGGAAGGGCCCCTCTGTCCCCGGGCCCCACTCAGGGGGGGGCTGCCCAGCCCCCGCGGGGCCTCGGAAGTGGCCTGTCCGTGTTCTGCGAGCCTTCCAGAACTCGCTGGCTTCCGCTGCTGCCGGCCTGCTCTGGGCCGCTTCTCGGCTTCGGGGTGCCCGGCCCTGTCCCTGCCGCCTCTCTGCTCCCATCACAGCTGCCACCCACAGTCCAGCCTCGTCCGGCCTCCTCCCGGCTCCCACCGCGGCCCGTGTTCCTTCCCCTCCCCCCCGCGGTGGGCAGCAGCTCCCACCACCTGTGGCCCTTGCCCCAGCCCGGCCTCCTCCCAGCTCCCCGTCTCACCCCAAAGATGGGGGATTGAAGGGCAGCTGCTGGGGCCCCAGGCCTGGCCCTCCCTCGGTGTTGGGTCCGGAGACCCCCGTCCTGCCCCCATCCTAGAGGTCTGGATTGATGGGGAAGCCGCAGGACGCGAGATGGTCCTGGAAATGTGGCCATGGGGGTGCGAGAGCTCTCCAGGAGGGGCACGCAGGCCCCCAAGGGGGGAGGAGTTTGTTTCCCGTTTGGGCAGTCTTCCAGCAAAGGCCCTCCCGGCCAGGAGGCTGTGCTGCCCCGTCCATACCTCTACCCGCAGGATTCAACACATGGACTTGGCAAAAAAGGCACCGGGTTGAGCAAAGCCAGTGGGTGTCCTCTAGAGGCTTGGGAGGCCCAAAAGAAGGCCCTGATTGGTATCCGGGATTGTGCACGCCTTCCCCAGGCGGCCCTCCTCTCCTCCCCCGACTCTGCCTTCCTTTGGGCCCCGCGGCAGACAAAACGTAACCCAAATGGCCAAAAGCCAAGTAATTTCTCCCTCCAAGTGGCTCCACGCGGCCCATTCACTTTGCTTAAAAGTGGACCTGGGTGTGGGCTTCAAGCCTTTGCTCTCCCGCGCCGGCCTTCCCAACAGGCCGCTTTAAAGGGCAGAAATCCTTGTTTCTTGGTCTGGGTAATCATCCGGATCCCTCTCTGCCGCCAGCGTTCCACATCCAGTGGATTCAAATACTGCCTGTCCCTGCTAGGAACCCTCTAAGGGTTCTCCCAGCCTAAAAAGGAAAGCTGGCTTGTCGCTGGAGCTCCCGCCAAGCAGCTCCCAGCACCCCTTTTGCCTCCCTCCTGATTCTCCTTATCTTCTTCCACCCCATTAGCCATTCTCTGATTTCTCTTTTCTTTTAAAAATCTTATTTAAGACCCTCGCCTTCGGGGTTGGCACCAATTCTAAGACAGAAGAGCAACAAGGGTTAGAAGTTGAGGGTAAGTGACTTGGCCAGGATCATACAAACTAGGCAGGGTCCGAGGTCACATTTGAATCGAAGTCCTCCTGACTCAAGGCCTGGTTTTTTGTCCAGGGTTACCTAGCTGCCCCTCACCACTTTTGTCCTACCTTCCATTTTTTTTCTTTTTTCATTTTGGCCCCCCACCTCCTGCCAAATACATGTAAAGGTTTCCAACATTTAAAAAAGAATTTTGAGTCTCAAATTCTTTCCTTTACCCTCTCCTCCACTGAGATGGTAAGCAATCTCATATAGATTTTATATATGCAGTAATGTAAAATATTTTTCTACATTAATCTTTTTGTTGAAGGAAAATAGAATCCAAAAAAATTTAAGAAAGCAAAAAGCTTAAAATCTTCTCTGGAAGCAGATGGTATTTCCCATCAAGTATTCCCTAGGATTTCCCTGGATCACTGTACTGCTGAGAATAGTTACTCTATTCATGGCTATTTATTGTGCAGGATTCCTGTGCACAATGTTCTCCTGGTTCTGCTTATTGCACTCTGCTTCAGTTCAGGTCAGTTTTTCCATGTTTTTATGAGCTCCTTTTGCTTGTCATTTTTTTTTAACCCCTCACCTTCTGTCTTAGAATCAATATTGTGTATTGGTTCCAAGGCAGAAGAAAGCAGTAACAGCTGGGCAATGGGGATTAAGTGATTTGCCCAGTCACACAGCTAGGATGTGTCTGAGGTCAAATTTGAACCCAGGACCTCCCATTTGCAGGCCTGGCTCTTGTAAGATAATTTTGTTGTTTTGACTTAAATCTAAATAATTGGTCGCCAGGGATGATTCCCAAATAATAAAATACCCAAGTCAGCTGGGAATTATGGAGATTTTAATTAATATAGAGAGAAGGAATTAAGGAAGAGAGAGAGAGAGAGAGAGAAAGAGAGAGAGAGGGAGAGGGAGAGGGAGACAGAGAGAGAGAGAGAATTAATTTGCCAAAGTAGCTTCCCTGAGCCCAAGGGAAAGGGATTCAGTCTTATCACTCACCATGAGACCCTCTCCAAGCTAGGTTCCAGTCCTCCACTGAACTCAATCTCCTGAACTGAGTTCAGAACCCAATTCCACTCTGAAATGAATTCCTGAACTGACTTTTTACCCCTCCTTTTAAAGAAATTTTCTCATGTCACCTCCCCTAAATTTTCATGCCTATCAATCACAGTAGACGCTTTTTTTCCCAGGACTGCCCATTCTTAGTTCTCACCACTCTTTAGTTCTCACCATCTCTGGTTAGATTTTATCTTCTGAGGTACTTCACACTTCTTTGTTAAACTCACCTTTTGTGAGTAACTTGACCTTTTTGTGATTAATTTAACCTTTTCAGGTACTTAACACCTTTTGTGTTAGATCTAAAAATAGACTTAGTTTAAGTTTTAGCTTCACTATTAGGTTTGAATTAAGTACCTTCATTGTTCAATCAGGAGTTTCCAACTTTATCTTCCCCTAAAGTATGTCTGAGTATGGGTGGAGTAATGTAAAGTTCCCAAGACATTCCTGATTCTTGTTAGATCAAGTATCTCCATTGTTATAATAAGGAAATAGCTAAATCAAATCTTCTAAAGTACAGTCTGAGTAGTTTTTAAGATTCACACTCTCAACCCACTGAGTCACCTCGCTGCACCCTTGTCATTTCTAACAACATATTACCATTCCATTACAATCTTATACTATAACTTAGTCATTCCCCAATTTATGAGTATCCCCTCACATTCCAGTTGTGAAAGAGCTGCTCGACATGTTTTTGAACATAGAATCCTTTCTCTTTTTGTCTTTTTGTCTCTTTGGGATTCAAACCCAGTAATGGTAGTGCTGGGTCAAAGGGTATGTACTCTTTTATAGCCCTTTGGGCACAGGTTCAAATGGCTCTCCAAAATGATTGGATCAGTTCACAACTTCTCCAACACTGCATTCCTGTCTTCAGTTTTCCCACATCCCCTCCAAATTTTATCTTTTCCTTTTCTGTCATATGGGCCAATCTGATAGATGTGAGGTGGTAACTCACGACTATAGAAAGCTTTGATTATTTTGTCTGAGAATTGCCTATTCATATCTTTTGACAATTTATTAGTTGGGGCATGACTTGGATTCTTGTACATTTGACTCATTTCTCTATATATTTAGTAAAGATCTGTAAACTTTTTTTTGCACCATTACAATGACTGTGTATTACTCCCAATCCTGTTTAGTTTCTGACCACCATGTCCCCCAATTTGACCTCTTTTCTATTAGCCTCACTCCCTCTTCTCTTATCCCTTTCCTCTCCTACTTCACATAGGGTAAGACAGATTTCTATACCCAAGTGATCATGGTTTTCACTCACTGAGCCAGTTCCAATGAAAGTAAGGTTCATGTGCCCCTCTCCCAACCTCACCCATCTTCCTCTCCACTGTAAAAGCTCTTTTATGTAAGATAATTTACCCTATTTTCTTTACCTTCCCCCCCTTCTCCCAATGCATTCTTCTTTCTCATGCCTTAATTTGAAATATTATCACATCATATTCAACTCAGACTCCTGCCCCCTGTTTATGTATACTGCTTCTAACTACCCTAATAATGATAAAGTTATTTGAAGAAACATCTTCCCATGTAGTTTAACCATATTGAATGTCTTTTGATTTATCTTCTTTACCTTTTTAAGATTCTCCTGAGCCTTGTATTTGAGAGTCAGACTTTCCATTCAGCTCTAGTCTATCCATCAGGAATGTTTGAAGAGTCTCTATTTCAGTGAATACACATCTTAAGGATTATCCCAGGTTAGTTGGGTAGTTGATTCTTGGTTGAAGTCCTAGCTCCTTTGCCCTCTGGAATAAATTCCCAGCCCTCCAATCTTTTAATGTAGAAGTTGCCAAGTCTTGTGTTATCCTGACTATAGCTCTATGATATTTGAATTGTTTCTTCTTGGCTGCTTGCAATATTTTCTAGTTCATCTGAGGGTTCTGGCATTTGGGTATTATATTCCTGGGAGTTATCTTTTAGGAGTTGATCCGTGGATTCTTTAATTTTTGTTTTACCCTCTGTTTTTGGAATATCAGGGCAATTTTCCTTGATAATTTCTTAAAATATGAGATTTAAACTCTTTTTTTCGATTATAGTTTTCAGATAGTCTAATAATTCTTAGGTTATCTCTCTTAGAATAAATTTCCAGGTCATTTGTTTTTCCAATGAGATTTCATATTTTCTTCTATTTTTCATTCTTTTTATTTTGTTTGTTTCTTGATGTCTCATAGTCATTAGTTTCCTTTGCCTGCTCAATTTTTAAGGTATCATTTTCTTAAAAAACAAACGAACATTTATTTAGAATATTTTCCATGGAGAGGTGGGGGGCAGCTGGATAGCTCAGTGGATCGAGAGCCAGGCCTAGAGACGGGAGATCCTAGGTTCAAATCTGACCACAGACACTTCCCAGCTGTGTGACCTTGGGCAAGTCAATTAACCTCCATTGCCTAGCCCTTACCACTCTTCTGCCTTGGACACAGTACTGATTCCAAGGAAGGTAAGAATTAAAAAAAATATATTTTTCCATGGTTACAAAATTCATGTTCTTTCCCTCCCCCCTCCTAGAACTGACAAGCAATTCTACTGTGTTATACATGTATCATTATTCAAAACCTATTTTCATATTATTCATATTTGCAGTAGAGAGATCTTTTAATGTAAGGCATATATTTTCCATTTGGTTACTTTTACTTTGTAAAAAGCTCTTCCTTAATTAATTTTTATGTCTTTTTTCCCCCCCAAATGGCCAATTCTTTTAAGAATATTTTTTCCAGTGCATTTTTGTATACTGTCCAGATCTGCTTTTTAAGGAGTTCTCTTCTTTGGACTTTTGTGCCTTTTTTGCCAATTGTCCTATGTGACAAGGAAATCACTTTAAAAGACTGATATATATTAATTTAAGGTCGCCAAGGAATTCAGCTATGTAATTCCTAAATGAAAACTCAAGTCAGCAGTCAACCTTTTATAAAGTTTAATTACAAACAGGATGAAGAAAGAGAGAGAGAGAGAGAGAGAGAGAGAGAGAGAGAGAGAGAGAGAGAGAGAGAAAGGGGAGAGAAGGGAATAGGGCTTAAATACCCCTTCTGTTTAGGCTGGGTCAAAAGGCCCAAGCCCTTAGCTAGCTGGGGCAAAGAAAGGAGATCAGTCCCTATTACTCACGTGACCAAAATGGAGAAACAGTCTCAGGGGCCTCCACCTCCAGCTTCCTTCAGAGCAAGCTTCTCAGAGAACCTCTCCAACCACTCAGAGCCAAAACT